>NC_086174.1:5639455-5939455 GCF_023053635.1 Elgaria multicarinata webbii | reverse complement strand
TTATTATTATTATTATTATTATTATTATTCATAGTGAAATATCCTGCTTGGTGTAGATTAGGCCATAGTTTCTGAGGTTCTTCCTCAGAGGAAGAGCCTAAGAGGCCTATTCTACACCAAGCAGGATATTGCACCATGAAAGCGGTATTTAAAAGGCAGGAACCGCACTATTGTTTTATAGTGGTATTGAGGTGCACTGACAACTGTTGGGGCCCATGGACAGGTACCATATAGAATCACAGAATCATAAAACAGTAGAGTTGGAAGGGGCCTATAAGGCCATTGAGTCCAACCCCGCTCAACCCCCCTGCTCATACCACTTTCATACTGCCATATCCTGCTTGGTGTGGCTCCTGCCTTTTATATACCGCTTTCATACCACTTTCGTGGAAGGCAAAAGGAAGAGGGGCCAACCAAGGGCAAGATGGATGGATGATATTCTGGAGGTGACAGACTCGACCTTGGGGGAGCTAGGGGTGGCAATGGCCGACAGAAAGCTCTGGCGTGGGCTGGTCCATGAAATCACGAAGAGTCAGAAGCGACTGAATGAATAAACAACAAGTAGATTAGGCCTAAGAGGCCTTCTGATGTTAGTGGCCTTCTCAGGATGGAAGCATGAGAATAAAATACTCCAACCTTAGCATTTTTCCAGGCAGCATCAGGAATACTGTACACTCTCCAGGAGACAACACTGTCATGATGGCAGATCTTTTGCTTCATAGCACCTGTTTCGCTCTCGGGGGCCATTCACGAATGAACTGAGGCATGCCTTTTCAGGTCATGTAATGTATTTGAAGAATCCCATCCCAAGCAGAACGGAGGGGGCATGTGTAATTAGAGTCTATTTTAATTTTCATTTAATGTTCAGTCCGCCTTAAGTTCTGCCATTAGAGATGGATTATGCATTCTGTCCCTTTAAATCAGGGGTGGACAACGTATGGAGTTCCGGGGACCGTTTGGACTTCCGGCACATTGGGCACAGTGGGGCAGCCCCCCAAAACAATAGAAAACACTGAAATCGGCAATTTACTGCCAAATTTTGGCAAAAAAACACTCCGTAGCGCTACAACGCTGACATTTTGCTTGTTTTCAAACTAAATTTAACCCTTTTGGTGCTCCACAAGCTACATTTGGCCGCTAACAGCCACTACAGAAGCCATTTAAAAAGTGGGGGGGGGTGGCAGTAGGGGGCTGCAACAGGAGTTGGCCGGAGCCACACGCAGCTCCGCCTGTTGCCTACCTCTGCTTTAAATAAAAACCAGGTGGAACTCGGGCAAAAAACAGAGGAAACGGGCAGGCTCCAAGGCAGCTGAGCTGGAATTCACTGCCTGTCATAGTCTGTTATGTCTCTGTTTACCTGTTGGAGTAACAGGTTGGAGTAAACAGGTTCTTGATAAACGAAAAAGGTTGATTTGTTCGCATTTGCCTGGGTTGGAGTGTAACACAGGCCAAAGAGATTTTAAAAACATACATCCAGTATTGGAGAAGATGTTTGTTACAGAGATACAGTTGTTTCTCCTCTAAGGCCTGGGGCTTGTGCCGTAACTCTTTAACGAAGAACATAGGACAACACATTGGACTAAGTCAGAGTGTTAGTCCAATATTGTCTGCAATGATAGGGAGCATCTCCAGGGTTCCAGCCAGGATCCTTTCCCAGCCCCCATGCCTCGAGAAGCCAGGTGTCAGGTAGGTATAGGTATAAGGTCGGCCTTGTACCTAGTAAGTAGATTTATTAGGAAATAGTTTGAGAATGTCAGATGTCTCTGCAAGCTTACCTGTGTAAGAAGTGCCCACGGAATCTAGCTTGCTTACTCTCTGTTGCGGCCTTGAAGGAGGGGGCCGCTCTTAGAAGCTGTTGTGCCGTCCCACCCTGTTGGCATATGGGCATCGCTTACTGGTCAGAGGACCTGTCTGTCAAGTAGCTTTGAATAGGCTTTCAACGCTGGCGCAAAGCTGGAAAAGCTTGGCTAGGTTTCATCTCTCGCGCAACGCCTGACACTCCCTCCTGCTTTAGATTCCCACCTCCGCTTGGGACTTTGAAAGCACTCTGCACATGGACACTTTGCTATTTGGACCTTGGATATCATAGAATCATAGAAGAGTTGGAAGGGGCCTACAAGGCCATCGAGTCCAACCCCCTGCTCAATGCAGGAATCCACCCTAAAGCATCCCTGACAGAGGGTTGTCCAGCTGCCTCTTGAAGGCCTCTAGTGTGGGAGAGCCCACAACCTCCCTAGGGAACTGATTCCATTGTTGTACTGCTCTAACAGTCAGGAAGTTTTTCCTGATGTCCAGCTGGAATCTGGCTTCCTTTAACTTGAGCCCGTTATTCCGTGTCCTGTACTCGGGGAGGACCGAGAAGAGATCCTGGCCCTCCTCTGTGTGACAACCTTTTAACTATTTGAAGAGTGCTCTCATGTCTCCCCTCAGTCTTCTCTTCTCCAGGCTAAACATGCCCAGTTCTTTCAGTCTCTCTTCATAGGGCTTTGTTTCCAGACCCCTAATCATCCTGGTTGCCCTCCTCTGAACCCGCTCCAGCTTGTCTGTGTCCTTCTTGAATTGTGGAGCCCAGAACTGGACACAATACTCTAGATGAGGCCTAACCAGGGCCAAATAGAGAGGAACCAGTACCTCACGTGATTTGGAAGCTATACTTCTATTAATGCAGCCCAAAATAGCATTTGCCTTTCTTGCAGCCATATCGCACTGTTGGCTCATATTCAGCTTGCGATCTATATCTAAAAACTGTGCCATGAAAAGTAGTGAGACTTTTGTAAACCGCCCAGAGAGCTTCGGTTATGGGGATGGTATATAAATTTAATAAATAAATAAATAAATAAATAAATAAATAAATATTTTCATTGACTTGGACTTCCATTTGCTGTGGATTGTGTGTGTGTTGCTTCAAATCAGGTGGCAAGACAGCTTCCCCGGAGCTTAACGTCACATGCAGGGAAGTTCTTGGGCCTGAGATGTTACCTTCCCTGAGGTCATGGTAACCAGGGTCAACTCAGTTGTGGCAGGCCGAGAATGACTGGTGCATGATCTGTCTTCTCTGCCCGGCTCTGGTGGCTCAAAGCACACCTCTCCCTGGGATGTTGCTTTAGGTGATTGGCCATGTCCCTTGAGGTGCCAGCGTATGCGGCATCTGGAGAAGCTCAAATCGGATGGTGGTACCTTAAGGAACATTTCAGAAAAGGAGCCTAAAACTTTCTAACCATCGTTCAGCTTTAAGTGGTGGTGTTTGGAGACTGTGTAACTATTGCGCTGTTTACCGTGT
Source organism: Elgaria multicarinata webbii (assembly GCF_023053635.1). Classification (NCBI taxonomy): domain Eukaryota; kingdom Metazoa; phylum Chordata; class Lepidosauria; order Squamata; family Anguidae; genus Elgaria; species Elgaria multicarinata. The sequence goes on along the minus strand of NC_086174.1, from coordinate 5,936,175 downwards.
GATTTCCTCAATAAAAGAAGCCTCACTGATGTGAGTGTCTCGTGTCAGCTTGCCAGCACGTGTGGATGCCAGAGGGAACAGACATGAACAGGACGAGGCGAAAAGAAGGTGGCACATTCTTCCAGAGGCAGTGCCACTCCAGCCGGCAGGTAGTGTACTGCAGATTGAACGCTCTCTTGCATCAAAATGTCCTTGTTTGTTCAAAACTAGCACATTAAGGAGACACATTTTAGCCTTGGCAAGAAAAGAGACACTTCAGAATTCAACAAGGTATCTTTTGAGGATGTGGAGTGTATGGATTTATACTCTGCCCATGTCAAGGGCCTTGTAAAGCACCACACGCTAGGAACAATGGGAGGAGACCTACAGGTAGAATCATAGAATCATAGAATAGCAGAGTTGGAAGGGGCCTACAAGGCCATTGAGTCCAACCCCCTGCTCAAGGCAGGAATCCACCCTAAAGCATCCCTGACAGATGGTTGTCCAGCTGCCTCTTGAAGGCCTCTAGTGTGGGAGAGCCCACCACCTACACAAAACATTTTTTTTTGAGCCCGATAAATTCTTGGACTCAACGAATCATCTCTCTCTGCACCTGGAGGTTTCCAGGCACATGGCAAGCCACCATAAATGGATGGTGAGGCATGTTCGACTTTAACACTTAATTTTAACTTAAATTTTACTGTTCTAATTCTGTATTTTAATCTTATATCAATTTCTGCTGCGTGGTTTTATCCTGGTTGCGCTTTTTATACTGTATTTTGTATTTGTGTTTTTAGACTATTGGTTGTTTTATTATGGGTTTTAATTTTTGTGAACCGCCCAGAGAGCTTCAGCTATTGGGCGGAATAAAAATGTAATAAGTAAAATAAAAATAAATAAAATTGGTGGGTCATAATTTGTGCAGATCTGACAGAATCCAGGCTACAAGATGCCAGAGGGAAAGAGTTGGTGCCCCTAGTGAACAAGTAGCCGTAGATGAATTGAGCAAGCAATGCAGGCTACATGTTCCAGAGAAATGTGGCACAGACACATACAGAGGAATGTAGCACATGGGTGTACAGACAGGAGTCTTCTCCAATCTGACCCAGGAGAAAATTGCTTCCTAACCCCTGATATGATCTACCAAGTCTTTCTGTGGGCAATATTATTGGGACTGGATTTTGTTAAATTCATTCCATCTGTGTTTTGAGGATTGTCAAGCATCTTTCGCTCCTTCATATGTTCATTGGCAGATTAGGATTTCCACACACACACACACTTAAAAAAAAAATCACAAAAAGGGCTGCTGCGATTTACAGAACTTTCACTGGCATGTAACATTTTGCACATTTTTCTTAGCTCAGTGTACAATCAATGAGCAGAGGGCACACTCACACACACACAAATTGCTATACAACAGAGGCTGAAGAGAGATCAGAGATCTATAAAACATTGTGGGTATGTTTTTAATGGCATATATTAGTATACTTTCAGCAACTTTTGGTTTTTTGTATGATTAAATTTGCATAAACTTCTGGAAAGTAAAAAAAAAACAATCCAAAAGTCCACAGAATTTGCACAATTCTGAAAAGGAATGGATGCATAGAAATTCAAACTCATTTGAATCTGGGCTCATCTACACCAAGCAAGATATTCCACTATGAAAGTGGTATATAAAAGGCAGGAGCCACACTCCTGCTTTATAGCAGTACTGAAGTGTGCTGACAACTGTTGGGGCCCATTGAGACATGCTATATACCGCTTTCATACTGCTATACGCTGCTTGGTGTGGCTCCTGCTTTTTATATACCGCTTTCATAGTGGAATATCCTGCTTGGTGTAGATGAGCCCTCTGTTGCAAATATCACTGACATCCCTAACTGGGACATGCCCACAGACCTCTCAACATCTCACCCCTTAGTTGTGGAGATCCTTGATGCATCAGAGGAACAGAAATGGCAAGGCATGCAATCAATTTAACCAGCTCTACTTTGAACCCAATGGGATATTTTGCTCACACAACCATTCCAGGAAGAATATTCAGGAACTTTACATTTCTGAAAAGAATCGTATGCTTCTGAAAAAACTATTCTGCAAAACAAAAAGGCCTCTTTTGAAAACCGACTCGCACTGACTTCAGATCAAACTCAATATGCATTAAGGTAGACGAAGAAGGCACTAGCTGAGCAGATGAAAAATGAATGGATAAGACAAAATGTTGTCAGAATGAAAAATACAAGTTATGGTTTCTCAGGAAACGTAACATAAAAGAGGGCATAAACATGATATACAAAGTCCTGGAGGACACCCCCCCACGGTGTCTGCAGTTGCATTCTCCTTTTCTCCAGGAAGAAAAATAGAAAGGGGGGGGAATATATGAAGATAAATATGTGGTCCTTTGAAATAAGAGAATGTTAATGCAACTTCAATCAAGGACAGTTCCCTTTATTACTGCACATCGCACTTCAAAGAATGTCCTTGGTAATGTCACAGTGGCCGCAAGCGTTTTGAAGGTATCTGGAGCCCAGCTCCTTTGTTTCTCTGTGCCCCGTGTAACCATTTGCCTGGTGCAAAATAAAAGTATGCCAGATCAAAAATGGGAACATTTTCAATTGAGGCCTTTTACTCTCAGCTTTGTACCTGTGTAAATAATAAAGGGTACAGTAGACCAATAAAGAATTTATTTTGAGGTATAGAGAAAATGCATTTGATTGCAAGAGTGAGACACATCTTTTGGAAATAGGCGTAACTGAACTTCGGCAGGCATCTCCTTTATCTTTCTTTACCGGTGATTCTGAATAAGATGGTCATGGCTGCCTGCTTGCTCCAAAGCACTGCTATCTTGGCCCTGACACTCAAAAGCACTGGTGAGGGCTCGTAACGTAGCAATTCTGAGCAAAGAAAGTCAACAAACGTCTGCAAGGCAAGCTGTGGCGCTGCCTTTGCATCCTCCTCTTCAGAAAAATCCCCCTCCTGCCCAGCTATACAAAGAGCATTGGCTTTCCATCCTATTAACTGAAAGTCAAGGAACCTGACAGCCAACGATTGGAAGGTACTGGCCTGTCAGTGCAGAAAGAAACAAAGAGAAGATCATTTTAGTAACGTACTTTGAGGGAAAGACCAAAGTCCTCATGGGTCTGGATATCAGCTCCTTTTAATCATTCAGGACCAAACAATGGAATCAGTGACCCAGGGAGGTGGTGGGCTCTCCCACACTAGAGGTCTTCAAGAGGCAGCTGGACAACCCTCTGTCAGGGATGCTTTAGAGTGGATTCCTGCATGGAGCAGGGGGTTGGACTCGATGGCCTTGGAGGCCCCTTCCAACTCTGCTATTCTATGATTCTATGATTCTAAGAGGCAGCTGGACAACCCTCTGTCAGGGATGCTTTAGAGTGGATTCCTGCATGGAGCAGGGGGTTGGACTCGATGGCCTTGGAGGCCCCTTCCAACTCTGCTATTCTATGATTCTATGATTCTAAGAGGCAGCTGGACAACCATCTGTCAGGGATGCTTTAGGGTGGATTCCTGCACTGAGCAGGGGGTTGGACTCGATGGCCTTGTAGGCCCCTTCCAACTCTGCTATTCTATGATTAATTGTGTGAATGCATTATATGTTTTGTACATAAATGCATTGCAAGCTTTGGACCATGGAGGTGGTGAATAGAAGTTTCTCTCTCTCTCTCTCTCTCTCTCTCTCTCTCTCTCTCTCTCTCTCTCTCTCTCTCTCTCTCTTTTTTTTTTTCTTTCCTGGCCATGGCCCCATTAAAAAATGTCTCTCCGAAGCTGCTATTTGCAGCTTCCAAGAGAAGCCTCCACTGGCACCAATGAGAGCATCCCTTGAAATGCAAATAGCAACTTTTTGTTAGGACTGTGGAAGGTAGAGAAAGTTATACCTCTCTCCACCACCCTGAGACTATGGAGGCTTCTCCATGGCTGTTATTAACATAACCTTTCTTTTCTTTTCTTTCTTTCTTTTTTTAACAACAACAACAATTTTATTTCAGTCAACAGAGCATTCCAGCAAGATACATACAAAAGGACTAAGCATATATTTAACAATTAAAAAGACAAGTAATCATAGAGGATCTGATAGAAATGGCCAAGTTCAAAAACTTGTCCACTTGCTCAGTGATTGACTTGTCTGAGGTCTGAAGTAATAGGGACATTAGGAATTCAGCTGGGTGACCAGGAAAAGACTGTAAAACGGGGTTCAGAAGATCATTCCTAGCCCCTTGATAAAATCTGCAGAACAGTAGCACACGTGATGCGGTTTCCACCTCGATATTTTTACAGGGACAGCAACTGTTGGGGAGTGGGATTTTTTTTGTATCTGCCATCTAAAAGTTTAGAGAGAAGGACGTTAAGTCTGGCTGTGAGAATGCTCTCCTGTATTTGGGAATTGTTAGCCAGCGCAGGTAGGGCATCCCGTCTTTACAAAAGGAAACTGGTTAGCCTAAAGACTGGGGGGGGCGGGGGAGCATGGACCCTGAGCAGCACTCTGAAGGTCTTGCATATCTATGTCAAGCAGCCTCTGTTTCACAATTAATTTGGCGCTTGCTAGATCCCTTGATAGTAACATAGAGGATGAAAGGCCTACTGAGTTGATTTTGCTTCTCAAGGCCTTTGACCAGGGAGATTCAAAATGATCTAACAGGATCTTGGATACCAGGGAGTTTGTTGGAAGTGCCAATCTGCAGCGAAGCCAAAAGTGGATAGCATGGATCCAAGCCAGATCATTTTTTTATTATTATTTCATAAACATATATAGCCTAAAAGCGTTACATACAGACATAGAAATAGAGAAAAGAAAAGGAGGAAAAAGAAAGAAAGAAAGAAAACACACATCAAGGTTAAGGTATGTTTTCGGCTCTCTACACATCAAAAATGTGAATTATATTCTCTCCTTGTTTAATACATTTAACATAATAATCAAATTCTTTTCCTTCTTCTAAGTTAACTAAGGCCACAGCTAGACCTAAGGTTTATCCTGGGATCATCCAGGGTTCGCCCCGGCCTGAGCACTAGATCCCCTGTGTGTCACCTAGATGAACAGGTTTGACCCCTGGACGATCCAGGGATAAACCTTAGGTCTAGCTATGGCCCTAATCTCATACACTGAATCTACAGGCAAATACATCGTTTTTCTCTGTCTCTTGCAGAAATACTATCAGTGGTTTCCATTCCGGTATAAATGTAGCTGATTTATCTCTCATTATCGCTGTTGGTTTTGCCATTTCTGCCAACTCTAATATCTTCAATCACCTTTCTTTAAAACAACAACAACATTTGTATCCCGCCCTATATCTCAAGGATCTCAGGGTGGCGTACAGGTAAAATCATAAAAAATCATATGTAAAGCCCTCTTGGTAAAGCCTCTGGGTCTGAGCTACAAGGGTCTCCTCCCATATGAATTTGACAACCCTCTAAGGCCGGCTGACTGAGAAACTTGGCACATGCCACTGCTTTCCGAGGTACATCTGTTGGTGATCCTGGAGAGGGCTGTTTCGGTGGCAACAGCCCTTATGTGGGACTTACCTGCCCTGAAAGCTCAGGTCAGCCTTCCCCAACTTGGTGCAGATGTTTTGGACTTCAACTCCCATAAGCCCCAATCCGCATGGTCAATGGACAGGAATTTTGGGAGTTATAGTCCAGTACATCTGGAGGGCACCAGGCTAGGGAAGGCTGGTCTAGATGTCCCCCTCTTTAATTGCACTCTGCCAGCATCTGAAGACTACATGCAACACCGTCTTGCTCATTCTGGCACTTTCTAGAGGATAGAATCAAGCTATTAGAAACTATATTTTCAAGTGCTTGGTTGTTGTTTTCACTTTGGATGCATTATCTCACACATTTGTAAAGGGGTCTTTGACAAGTGAAAGTGTTTGGTATGCATCAGCTTTGGTGGTTCCACATAGACCTATCCTGCAGTTAGAGTCCACCAGGGGAAAGAGCCTTCAGTGTGGTGGCCCCTCCTATGGAATTCCCTATGGAGGTCAGGCAGGCGCCAACTTTGTATTCCTTTCGGCGCCTCCAGAAAACGTTGTTGTTCCCTTGAAAACGTTGTTGTTCCCACAATTCACTTTGCATTCTGCTTTTTAAAAAAATCTATTTTAACGTGTTTTTGTTTTATTTTATCTTGTACACCGCTCTGAAATTTTTGAACGGGGAGCAGCATATAAATATTGTCAATAAATAAATTAAATAAAAATAATTCCATGCATGTTTGGTTCTTGCACCTGTGGGAGCCCCAGTTCAATTCAGGGTCTGTTCTGTTAGGGGGACCATATGAAAAGGAGGACAGGGCTCCTGTATCTTTAACAGTTGCATAGAAAAGGGAATTTCAGCAGGTGTTATTTGTATATTTGGAAAACCTGGTGAAATTCCCTCTTCATCACAATAGTTAAAGGTGCAGGAGCTATACTAGAGTGACCAGATTTAAAAGAAGGCAGGGCACCTGCAACTTTAACTGTTGTGATGAAGAGGGAATTTCACCAGGTTCCCCATATATACAAATGACCCCTGCTGAAATTCCCTTTTCAATACAACTGTTAAAGATACAGGAGCCCTGTCCTCCTTTTCATAGGGTCACTCTAGTTCTGTGTGTGCACTCTCTTGAGTACGTGGATTGGGACTTTCCAATGACAAGGAAAAATAATGCAGCTGGATATGAAAGAGTCACAAACAAAGCCCTGCTCAGGCCTGAACCCTTAGGTAAGTTGTGAATTGTAACAAAAACCAAAGTGGAATAATAGTTTTAGATCAGTTTCTGGAGTGCAAAGAGCTACAGTGATCATCAATAAAATGTATAATAGAAAATAGCAGTGCAATCCTATACATATCTACTTGGAAGTAAGTCTCCCACTGAGTTCAACAGGTCTTATGCCCAGGTAAATGGATTTAGGATTGCGACATAACTTACCAAATATTGCCATGTGCAATCCCTCTGGAAAAGGTTCGACCATACTATTGCCATTCACATGATGTTTACCTGAAAGGTAAGGAAATATTGACCAGTCAAGTGTGAAAATATATCATGGAAACAAGTCCATTTAAAGCTGAGGTCTCTATGTTATTGGCCCCCAATATCTCTTTTGGTACCCACACGGTTCCTGGCCCTTCCTGATTTCTATATTATATTATTATTATTATTATTATTATTATTAATAGCAGCAGCAGCTGGGAGGCTGGCATGCTGCAGAGTAAAATGCTACCCTCCAGTGCCATCTTTATTTGGGTTCAAAAAAGTGGGGGGATTCCACACGCCGTACTGAGGGTGCTTCCATGCGCCCCCAGTGCGACCCCCAAGCGATCGTGTTGCCAGCCGGCCGGCGAGGAGGTAGGTGAGTGGCGGCGGTGGCAAGGACGCCTCTTCCTCGTCTCTTCGCCAGGCAAGTTACACGATCGCTTGGGGGTCGCACTGGGGGTGCATGGAAGCGCCCTCAGTACGACGTGTGGAATCCCCCGTGGTTGTGTGTTTTGGAGCTCAGACCCCCTCCCTCCTCTGCCTTGTACTTAGGTTCTTGTACAAGCTACTTTTCTTTTAGTCTCACCGTTTTGCCTTCTGGGAAATGGGTGTTTTGTGACCGGCCACGCCCACCGTGGTAGCCATTTTATGAGTGGCCAACACCCCTGCCCCCATACCACATTCTCCCCAAATTACCAATGAGACCACCGACCCAAAAGGCTGGGAGCCCCTGATTTGAAGTCTTTAAGCCTTCGATATACAACAACTATCACAGCGGATGCTAAATAACGATAAAGGCAACTTCCATTTACAGTGGATCAACAGCTTTTTAAAACATTACAGTTGTTCCCACCCGTGCATCAGATTTTCTTTGCAGCAGGTCAGAGGGCAGTTCTTCAGGCAGACTTACAATCTGGCACCTTTCCTGATACAAATTACTGAACCTGTGTCTGGATGCAGTTATGGCTTGGATGTGGGTTTTAATAAACTGAGGCTGGATCCCAATAAGACAAGAGACCCAATGGGTTGACAGTTGGCCCATTGGCCTGTTCTGGATGGGATTGCACCCCCTCTGGAGGAGCAGGTACATATTTGGGGGATGATCCTGGATCCACCTTTGTAATTGGAGGTCCAGGTGACCTCAGGGGCCCAGAGCGCCTATTACCAACTTTGGTTGGTACACCAACTCTGCCCTTAACAGGGATAGCCTAATCACGGTGATCCATGAACTAGTAGCCACACAGTTTGAATATTGCAATGTCCTCTATGGGGAGCTACCCTCATGTGTGGTTCAGAAGCTGCTGCTAAGGTCCTCCTATGGGTGGCTACTGCGAGGAAAGCTCGGAGGACATCAACAAGAGAGAGGGACTTTTCTGTGGTGGCCCCCAACTGTGGAATGATCTCCCTGACAAGGCCCGCCTGGTGCCAACATTGTTCTCTTTCCAGCACCAGGTCAAGACTTTTCTCTTCTCCCAAGCATTTAGCAATATGAAATGAGCCTGAGTCTGTTTTCTAGGCTCATGGTTTTTAAAGTAGTGGTTTTAAATGAGTGTATTGCATGTTTTTGTGGTTTTTAAATTATGTATATTGTTTTTAAGTGTCTTAATGTCATGTAAACTGCCCAGAGAGCTTTGTCTACAGGGTGGTATACAAATGAAATAAATAAATAAAAGTGCAGAATATAGTAGCTAGGGTGCTTACTGGGACACTGAGCTATGTTAACATAACATCTTTGTTAAAAGATCTGTGTTAAAAGAACTATTAGCTTCCGAGCGTTCAAGTTTATGCTTTTGTCATACAAAGCCCTAAACAACTTGGGACCAGGATATCTAGCAGACCAGCTTCTCTTATATATACCCAGCTGACCAATAAGATTGTCAGATGAGAAATTGCTGCTCATTCCAAAATTAAAGGAAGGTCGCCATGTAAATACCTCAATGGCGACCCTTCTCGGTAGTGGCACCCACCCTCTGGAAAACCCTCCCCCATGCAGTTCGGGAGGCAGGAAATGTAGCATCTTTCGAACACCTCCTGAAAATGCACTTGTTCACCCAGGCTTTCCCAGGCTTGTAATTAAATTACTCATGCTGTTCCATCTTACTGCCCCTTGCATTGCTCTTATTGAAATTGTTTTTTTTAATACTGTATTTCAAATACGAATATAAATATCACTAATAAATGAGGTCCTCTGAAATCCACAGCATGTGATGAAATATTAAACAGGAACTAGAACAGGCATGATCCTTTGCCAAAGCACCTACATTTTCAGTAGCACAGCAAGGGAAAGGAGGCATAACACAATCAAAAGTGTCAAAGGGAATCATAGAATCATAGAATAGCAGAGTTGGAAGGGGCCTACAAGACCATCGAGTCCAACCCCCTGCTCAAGGCGGAAATCCACCCTAAAGCTTGTCCAGCTGCCTCTTGAAGGCCTCTAGTGTGGGAGAGATCACAACCTCCCTAGGTAACTGGTTCCATTGTTGTACTGCTCTAACAGTCAGGAAGTTTTTCCTGATGTCCAGCTGGAATCTGGCTTCCTTTAACTTGAGCCCGTTCTTCCGTGTCCTGCACTCTGGGAGGATCGAGAAGAGATTCTGGCCCTCCTCTGTGTGACAACTTTTCAAGTATTTGAAGAGTGCATCTCCCCTCAATCTTCTCTTCTCCAGGCTAATCATGCCCAGTTCTTTCAGTCTCTCTTCGTAGGCCTTTGTTTCCAGACCCCTGATCATCCTGGTTGCCCTCCTCTGAACACGCTCCAGCTTGTCTGCGTCCTTCTTGAATTGTGGAGCCCAGAACTGGACACAATACTCTAGATGAGGCCTAACCAGGGCCGAATAGAGAGGAACCAGTACCTTGCGCAATTTGGAAGCTATACTTCTATTAATGCAGCCCAAAATAGCATTTGCCTTTCTTGCAGCCATATCGCACTGTTGGCTCATATTCAGCTTGTGATCTGCAACAATTCCAAGATCCTTCTCGTTTGTAGTATTGCTGAGCCAAGTATCCCCCATCATCATCATCATCATCATCATCATCATCATCATCATCATTATTATTTCTTACCCACCTCTCCCTTCGAGGCAGGTAACAACTTTAGTGCAGGTATTTTTTAAAAATTCTTGATTTTACATTAATCTGGGTAGGCCTGCCGGAAAGGGCTAGTCTTCAAAGCTGCCTTAAAAACAGAGGGAGTTAATATTACGAATCTCCTCCAGCAGGCCGTTCTGTCTTCCAGGGTGTTAGCTATCCAGGGTATTAGCTATCCAGGGTATTAGCTAAAGAGTCCGTTTCCCCTGGGGCTTAAAGCAGAGGTGCAGAACCTTCGGCCCAGGTGCCAAATCCATGCTCCCTTCCCCTGGCTCCGCCAACTTTCTCCCAATTATTGATCATTTGATGGTTTCGTGGCTCTTGCGCAGCTTCTTCCCCAATCTGAAAGTTTGAAATGCCTCTCGTTAAGCTTTAATACAGAATCTGGTGTTTTTTCACGGCCCTATTGCCTTCGCCTCTCCTGCGCCGCCGCTCTAGGCCCCAAAAGCTTCTCCAAAATGGAACCCAGCCACTGGGCTGAAAAAGGCTTATTCTTTGTGGTTAAAGCCATGGATTAAGGTGCCTTCTGAACACTGCCTGGCTTTCTGTCTTAAGCACCGTGGTTAAAGCCATGGTTTAAGGTGTCTTCTGAACGGGCCCGATAAGAGCCATGCTGGATCAGACCAAGAATCCATCATGTTCAAACAGCGGGCCACAAGAAATCTACAAGCAGGAAACAAAGCCCTATGAAGAGAGACTGAAAGAACTGGGCATGTTTAGCCTGGAGAAGAGAAGATGGAGGGGAGACATGAGAGCACTCTTCAAATACTTAAAAGGCTGTCACACAGAGGAGGGCCAGGATCTCTTCTCGATCCTCCCAGAGTGCAGGACACAGAATAACGGGCTCAAGTTAAAGGAAGCCAGATTCCAGCTGGACATCAGGAAAAACTTCCTGACAGTTAGAGCAGTACGACAATGGAATCAGTTCCCTAGGGAGGTTGTGGGCTCTCCCACACTAGAGGCCTTCAAGAGGCAGCTGGACAGCCCTCTGTCAGGGATGCTTTAGGGTGGATTCCTGCATTGAGCAGAGGGTTGGACTCGATGGCCTTGTAGGCTCCTTCCAACTCTGCTATTCTATGATTCTATGAGTGCAACAGCATCCTCCTGCCCATGTTCCCCAGCAAGTGGTGTATTTAGGCATACTGGCACTGACATTTGAGGTACGCTGTAGCCATCTGGACTAGCAGCCTTTGATAGCCTTTATCCACCATGAATTTGTCCAATTCCCCTTTAAAGCCCTCCAAAGTGGTCGCCATTTTCTTGTAAAACATTATCTCGTTAAGAAGAGAGACGAGGCCAAATAAAGTCACCCACCCAGCCCCGCCGGATTAAAAAAAAATTGTTCCAAGCACATGCACTCCCAGCCTGATTGGGCTTCACTATTCATTTCATCAGATGGCACTGATCAGATCACATATTCAATTGTGCACACTGATTGGTGACCTCTATGTATGAAAGGCATGTAGGGAAAGAAAGAAAAGGGGCGCACACTTGGAAGGAGGGAAGTGTGTGTGTGTGTGTGTGTGTGTGTATCTTGAAGAACAAAGGGGGAGAGGGTTAGGATTTGAATTTCAATGTTTTGTTCATATCCTATGTCTCAATAAAGTGTTTTTAATGCCCTGAGTGATGCAGGAGGATAAGAGCAAATCCATTACTTCTGAAAGTAGGACTGCAAAGGCGGAAGGAGAATCACTGCTATTCTGAAAAGTGATGTAGCAATAAATCACCAGTGTCACAAAAGACAAGAGAACTGCAACAGGAGCATGCGAGCAGCAATTCCTTCCTACCTGACTGCTAGCGCACTCCCATCCTTAACCGTTGTGTATGAGCATCAGCCCATATCTGGAAGCCAGTGGGTTCACTTTCAGCTTTGTGTACAAGACGCAAACCAATTTCAACTCCCAGGAGAGACGGACAGCAAGAATTTATTTAATTAAAAAAATGGGTTTTGTCAGTGTGATGTTCTCATTCAGCATCTAATAATGTATAGGTCTAAAAATGTCAATGGGGAGAAAGTCACAAAAATTGAAACGGAAGACAAAGCAGGAACACGAAGATTGCAAAAGTACTTCGGTGCCTTTGGGTGAAATTGCAGAACCAATGACACGTGAAAACAAGAAAGAAGAAAGAGAATTTGTGCCCCGTTTCCTGCTGCTGCTTTCCACTTTCCTTTCAACACAAGCCCAGCTGTTTTAGGAGAAAACAAGGTACCAATCATGGCCGCAATTCAAATAACTGCTCAACACAAGGGCTTCAGACATTTGCTTCCCCCAAAAAAGCAGCTCCTCTTGCAACACAGCAAACCTCACTCAAAACTCAAGGAATTTTGAGAAGATGTTTATAAGAGGGGACTCAACAGCTGTCAATGCTATTCGCTGTAAAACAAAAAAACAAGGACATCAGAAGAGCCCTGATGCTGGATCAGACCAAGGGTCCATCTAGTCCAGCACTCTGTTCACACAGTGGCCAACCAGCTGTCAACTAGGGGCCCGCAATCAGGACTTGAGTGTAACAGAACTCTCCCACCCATGTTCCCCAGGAACTGGTGTATATAGGCTTTCTGCCTCTGATACTGGAGGTTACTCAAGGCCTTCAGGACTCGTAGCCATGGATAGCCTACTCTTCCAGGAATTCATCTAACCCCCTTTTAAAGCCATCCAAACTGGTGGCCATCAGTAAGTATTATGGAAGAGGGAGAAAAATGTCTCCCTGTCCGCATTCTCCACACCATGCATCTACATATCATTTGCTTAGGTGTGCCTAAAGTAGCCCATTGGCTCCTGGCCCATTCGGTCTTTCAAGGAAGGGCACGACAATAAATGAGACAGGGGTGCAGGACCTCTTTCAAGTACAAAATACCTGACATACCAGCCAGTTTTTAGTATAAAGTTCTTACTGCCAATAACTAGGCTTTTTAACCTTTTAGAATGGGGGGAAACTGCTCAAAAGCCAAATAAGTGGTGGTCAGGGGAACGGGGTGGGACTAGGAGAAGGAGGCATAGCCATTTGAAGAGACTGAGAGGGCTAGGTGCATGAATTTCTGAACCCCTGATACAAGACAAATGCAAACTTTGCCCTAGTACTAGTCCAGCAAAGGAATGCCATCTCCCCCGAATTCTCAGCTGCCGACATTAACACCAACTTTTGCCCCTTTTGCTGGTCAAGGTACACAGTTGTGCAGAGGAACTGATAACTCTTATGTCCCAAACGTTATTGAAATTTATCTCCTCCTCGCCATACCACTTTAGGCCTTAATCTCTTGTTCCATGCACCATTACCAATGAACCCAATTTTGCTCCTGAGACCCCCAACATCAGTCAAATTCTCAGCTAACATGGCTTTCCGGGGATGAATGTCATGTGTTAGTGGACTAGCAGATGGAACAGATAAGGAAAGGCTCTATGCCCTTGAAAAGAAGCGCCCACCAGGAGTCTTCTGCTGCTTTTCATCTAGCTGGATGGAACATCGTGAAAAACAATATGGCTCCAAGTTATACTTGGAACAAATTATTTTTAGTTATTAAAATTGACAGTGACAAAGGGCAGCGTGGTAGCTTAAAATAGTTCGAGCAATTTGTTCATGCAGTTGATGTATCATGATGTGACACCCCGCATTCAATTGCATCCATTACATCAAACGGCATTACTGTCCACACACTGATTGATGCTACAAAATGTGATGTGTTTTAGCACAATATGTCAGTAAATAACTCCAAAACGACTTTTGGAGGGGCTTAAGATGAAGCCAAATTCCTTTAGGATTAGAGATTTTTTTTCTTTTAAAACCACAGCTAGTTAGTTATAAGAAAAATAACTTACTCCACCACTACTGGGAAAGTTGAAAGCAGACAAAACTAGACACATTCTTTTGAATTACTTTCATATTTCTCTGAAATTAACAATACGTTCTCACATGAGATCTAAACATACTTTAACATGCTTAAGCCACAGATGGTGAGGAACTTCCTAATCAATCTTTATACTCCATTGATACTCCCAACCAGAAGGACCGATTTCACTGCTTTTCTTCTCCTGATATACATTTCTCAGTATAGAAATGCTTCCCGGTTCCATGCATATGTCTCACTTTTTTTCCTTACCCTGAGATTTCTGAGCTCTTTCTCTGCATCCATTTAGTCTTGAGACAGTGGGTAGACAACTGTAGACCATGGGTCCAAACAGACACACAGGAGCTGTGTTGTAGGTACAACTGCATCAAGAGTAGGCTTTATTACACATCCATTTCCACCAGACCCTCAAAAATACAAGAAAGCAGGGTAGGAGAGTAGAGGTTCCACATGAACACCTCCCCACGCTATTACAGCTGCCTGTTGTATAGTAAGATTTCGGGTATGTTGTATAGTTCCTAAACAAAAAAACTTGCAGCACCTGGTTTATCATTTCCTCCCCCCAAAAGCCATAGATGTATTTCATTTAATACCTAAATGTCAGACCTCTCAAGCTACTACATTTAGAATAAAACACAGAAATGTAAAAATACAATACACAGCATTCTGTAAAAGAATCCTAAATGTCTTTATTTTTAAGGAAGGGTGGACCCAGACTCATTACTGGGTCACAGCTGATCTAAAGTGGATTGCAAAGTAAGCATTATTGCCATGCAAATATATGATTAAAAAGAAGCAGGTCTTCAAATGTATGTTTGGACCAAACACGGGTTCTGGGCCTGAAAAGGTTGACAAGGAATAATTTCTAGAGGGGTATAGAATCATAGAATAGCAGAGTTGGAAGGGGCCTACAAGGCCATCGAGTCCAACCCCCTGCTCAATGCAGGAATCCACCCTAAAGCATAGGGTAGCGAATTGCAGCAAAAAAAAAACAAGAGACGGGTATCATCTCAAATACTAATTAGTTTCCAGGCAAAGTACAAAGTGTTGGTCATAACCTTTAAAGCCCTACATGGTTTGGGTCCAGGTTACCTGCGGATCACCTTCTCCCATACAATCCACCCTGTACACTCAGGTCCTCTGGGGAGAATTTACTCCGGTCAGCCACAACTAGGCTGACAACTGTTACCCAGAGGACCTTCTCTTCTGCTGCCCCCAGACTGTGGAATGGCCTGCCGGAGGAGATTCGTAAACTTAACTCTCTCTCTTTCTCTGAATTTAGCACAGCTTTAAAGACTAGCCTTTCCCAGCAGGCCTACCCAGATGAATGTGAAATCAAGAATTTTTAAGATGTGTTGATTTGTTGTACTAATGTTGTTCTCCGCCTCAATCCAAAGGGGGAGGCAGGTAAGAAATTATTATTATTATTATTATTATTAACTTCCGACAATTTTCCAAAAGACAGCACAGCCTTGCTCCACGTAGTACTGGGCCTCTTGAGTTCCAGATTCCCCACTGACTATCCCAAGTCAATGAACCTCTGGGATTTTAAGACCTTGGAAGAAAGGAAGAAAGTCACTTGGAAATGCAGTGCAGTAACTGCTCAAGAGGCTTTTTTACAAATCCTCCTGACTTCAGAGGATGCTCTGTTTTGTCTTCTTTCTCTCAATTAGCATGATGCTATAAACTCAGAGAGAAAGCAATTCCCATTCACTTAATACATCTGTACCGATCCTGTGACTTTGCTGCCTGGATATGGCATAGAAACAGAAGTGGAAAGGATTCTTTTGGTTATCTAGATCATTTTCTGACTGCATGTAGATTCTCTTACCAGGTGTGCCTTAAAATTATAGGAATAAAATGGGAGGCACTGTAAGAACCATCCAAGTAATGTTTATTGAGTGTGAATGCTCCAATTTGTTGTGGCGCGGACTCTGTCAACTCTACTGATTATAGGTTCATGATTAATTTGATGCACTTTAATTCAGATCTCATTTTATTAAATCCCAGCATTTCACTATTTGGATTATTTGGTGTCAACAGATAGAATCATAGAATCATAGAATAGCAGAGTTGGAAGGGGCCTACAAGGCCATCGAGTCCAACCCCCTGCTCAATGCAGGAATCCACCCTAAAGCATCCCTGACAGAGGGTTGTCCAGCTACCTCTTGAAGGCCTCTAGTGTGGGAGAGCCCACCACCTCCCTAGGGA
The DNA here is from genome assembly GCF_023053635.1 of Elgaria multicarinata webbii. NCBI lineage: Eukaryota > Metazoa > Chordata > Lepidosauria > Squamata > Anguidae > Elgaria > Elgaria multicarinata. The sequence continues at coordinate 5,920,087 of NC_086174.1, read as the reverse complement.
ACTGATTCCATTGTCATACTGCTCTAACAGTCAGGAAGTTTTTCCTGATGTCCAGCTGGAATCTGGCTTCCTTTAACTTCCTTTAACTTCCTTAACATACATTCCAGAGCAGGCAAACAAGGATGAGGCGAAATCAGCGAAGTCTGTTCAGCAACTTTTCCCAAGGCCACATTGCTCATAATGAGGAAATAAACCTGGAGCAGCAGGTATAGACGGCCAGCCAGGCCCCTATTGATACCTCAAGTCACTTGGTCCAGATGGGCTACCATACCCGCTGTGGGCAATAACTCCTTCAGCCTAAAAGCCGTCCCAGCGGAACAGGGTATAAGGTGCCTGGGCTCTGCTACCAGAGTCCCTGGTTGGAGTCTGCTAGAGTCTTAGGCCTTCGCTAGACCTAAGGTTTATCCCGGGATCGTCCCAGAGTCATCCTTGTTCAGATGTGGGTAAGAAATAAATATTGTAGTAGTAGTATGGATTCTGGATTTTCTTCTTCTTGTCGTCAGCATAGCTACCCTGGCCTTTGGGTTTATACAGTGTTCTGTGACTGTGCAGGGATAAAAACTGCACCATGTAACGAAAGCGCTAAAAAGAGGCAAGCTCTGGTGTTCTGGCCTGACATTTTAAAGCAGACATCTATGAAATCTGCCTCATTTCAATTGAAGTATGATATGAACTGAATCTCAAAACAATTACTTAGAATACATACAAATAAAGAAATTAAAGAATATGGGTGTTAAGACTGAAAGAATTAATACCTAAGGTTACAGCATGTGCATTTTACACACACACACCATGGTCCAAAATGTCATGTCAAACCCACCTAGTCACTGGGACAATGTATTTTAACTGCTTACGACAACTAATAAAACCGAGAAAATACCATAAAAATGAACCCCCCAAAAATGAAAACAAAAAGAAACCAAGCAACCAGCCAGCTATATTCAAAGCAAGGTGAAATTGTATTTATTTATCCCCATACTACCCATGGGTGTGGGGTGAGGTGGAAAGAATCAGGGCTTGCGAGTGACTCTGACACTGGGGGTAGGGTGACCATATGAAAAGGAGGACAGGGCTCCTGTATCTTTAACAGTAATGTAGAAAAGGGAATTGCAGCAGGTGTCATTTGTATATATGGAGAACCTGGTGAAATTTCCTCTTCATCACAACAGTTAAAGCTACACTAGCTGTAGTAGAGTGGCCAGATACAAAAGAGGGTAAGGCTTCTGCGGCTTTAACTGTGGTGATGAAGAGAGAATTCCACCCTCTTCAATTGACACCTGCAGAAATCCCCTTTTCTACATTACAGTTAAAGATACAGGAGCCCTGTCCTCCTTTTCATATGGTCACCCTAACTGGGGGGAGAACTGAAATGGGGCATCTCCCAGGGCCCCACCGCACGACACAGGCACCAGGCCACGTGTCAGAGGTTGCACTCCCTCCCTCCGTACAAAAGCGTAAGAGAAAATCACTGGCACTTTCTCATCTGGCTCAGGCTGCCGTGGTCTTGTCGTTCTTGAGCTTGCACGCATGCCTCCAATATGTGGTTAATACAGTGAAAATGGCAGCCCTCTTCCCTCTCTTCCCCCCCCTCCCGCCCCTCGTGAAGATGTCAGTAGCTGTAAGCAATATGCAGGCTGTGATAGAGTATCTTTCTTGTACACACACTCCCCCAGCCACCCCGCCCCCTTGATGGCAGATTATCTGCCTGGAGGTTGCATTAAAGCTTCATTCAGCTGTCAGTCAACAGATGAGCAGGAATGGTTCAGTGCCTCTTCCTCACCCCCCCGCCCACTCCCATCTGACAGTGACAAACGATCCGGAGTAATGCTCAGCTAAGCTCCATAGACCCAAGTTTCCCCTTTACAATCTGCCTCAGACTCACCCTGCAGCCTCTATCCCCATAATGTCCCCCTGCAGCTCCTCGCCGTGGGATTCTTTGCCTCTGCTGAGGTTCGGCTCAGGAGATCAACTCTGCTCATGACAGAAATGAGGATTTCTGCTTCTCACGGCTGCCTTTAGGTGGGGGATCTGGGGCGCTCTTGCACAGATCCGGTTCATTTCAGTGGCTCACACCAACAACAGGAAAGTTTACGTAATGAAACACAGCGACATTTCGAGATAATTCACAAACAACTGCAAGGTGTATTTAAATAGCCATGCAAATATTACCGTATTTCTTCAGACGCACATTTTTCCCCCATATAAACATCTCTAAAAACGGGGTGCGTCTTATAATCACGGGTGTGTCTTAGGGTTGTTTTTTTTCTGTTGGTGGTACTGAAATTAGTGTGCGTCTTACAATCGATGGCGTCTTACAATCAAAGAAATACAGTAATAGGCTAATCAAAACATCTCATTATTATTATTATTATTATTATTTATTACATTTATATACCACCCCATAGCCGAAGCTCTCTGGGCGGTTTATGAAAGTTAAAAACAGTGAACATTAAAAACAGATGTACAAAATTTAAAACAATAAAAAGCATAAAATACAAACAAAAACAGACAATATCCATTTAAAACAACTATTCTGGGGTCAGTTAAAAAAAAAACTCAGCATATGCTGTTAAATGCTGTTAAACGCCTGGGAGAAGAGAAAAGTCTTGACCTGGTGCCAAAAAGATAACAATGTTGGCGCCAGGTGAGCCTCGTTGGGGAGATCATTCCGTAATTGAGGGGCCACCGCTGAAAAGGCCCTCTCCCATATTAATTTCTCCCATCTTGCCCCCAATTAAGGAATGCACTCCCTTGAGAACTATGACTGGCCCCTACTGCTTTGGCCTTTAGAAAGGGTGTAAAGATGCATCTTGGGTAGCTTTTATGTCTTTACTGTTTTTATTATTTTAAGGTTTTATTATTTAAAATCATTGCACATCACCTTGATGGTTTTTCTGCAGATACTTAGGGTAACAATAGAAATACAAAAAAAAATCCACTTTGCTCCAATATATAAATATAGTACATCATATCCAAAGTTAAACTTTGCCCTAGGCAATGATACTTCTAGGTCTGACCACCACCCCAGGCCAGGTAAAATGGAAAGATTAGCTAGGGTGACCATATGAAAAGGAGGACAGGGCTCCTGTATCTTTAACAGTTGCATTGAAAAGGGAATTTCTGCAGGTGTCATCTGTATATATGGAGAATCTGGTGAAATTCCCTCTTCTTCACAACAGTTAAAGGTGCAGGAGCTATACTAGAGTGACCAGATTGAAAAGAGGGCAGGGCACCTGCAGCTTTAACTGTGGTGATGAAGAGGGAACTTCACCAGGTTCTCCATATATACAAATGACACCTGCTGAAACTCCCTTTTCAACGCAACTGTTAAAGATACAGGAGCCCTGTCCTCTTTTTCATATGGTCACCCTAGATTAGCAGAGAGCTAGATGTAAGAGCCATACAATCTCCAGGCACTTGCGGTAGCAAAGGCCCATGTAGCTGGACCTCATCAGGGCCACGACCTCACAGGCCACACAGAGAAGTAGGGACAACGTCTTGCAGGACTCACAGTTAGATAGTGGCAGAGAGTCCCCCTATATTACACCCGATAGTGAATGTGTAATCTGTACAGCACCATGTACATTGATGGTGCTATATAAATAAATAAATAAATAAATAAATAAATAAATAAATAATAATAATAATAATAATAATAATAATAATAATAATAATAATAATGGGTACTTGCGGGGATGCAATTGGCGTTTGGATTTTCCACCAGACCTTTCTTTAGAGACATTGCCCTGCCTTTATTCCTCCTTTGAGAGTAGGGAGTAAATCCCATTCTATGCAAAGGGGCTTACTTCTGAGTAGATAAGTATAGGATTGCAATGATAGAGAAGAGGGCCGCAAACTGTTCTCTATCATCCAAGTTTGCAAGGCACGAAGTAACGGGCTTTAGTTACAGGAAGGCAGATTTTGGTTGAACTTCCTAATGGTCAGAGCAGTCAGACAATGAGCTCTCTGCCGTTGGAGGTATTCAAGCAGAGACTGACTGCTTGAATAACTTCCTGACTGTTAGAAAAACTTCCTGACTGTTAGAGCAGTACGGCAATGGAACCACTGACCTAGGGAGGTTGTGGGCTCTCCCACACTAGAGGCATTCAAGAGGCAGCTGGACAACCATCTGTCAGGGATGCTTTAGGGTGGATTCCTGCATTGAGCAGTGGGTTGGACTCAATGGCCTTGTAAGCCCCTTCCAACTCTGCTATTCTATGATTCTATGAACAGCCAGGGGTGCTTTAAGCTGTATTCCTGCCCTGAGCAGGGATTGGACTCAATGGCCTAAATTAGGGTGACCATATGGAAAGGAGGACAGGGCTCCTGTATCTTTAACAGTTGCATAGAAAAGGGAATTTCAGCAGGCGTCATTTGGATATATGGAGAACCTGGTGAAATTCCCTCTTCATCACCACAGTTAAAGCTGCAGGAGCTATACCAGATTTAAAAGAGGGAAGGGCTCCTGCAGCTTTAACTGGTGTGATGAAGAGGGAATTTCACCAGGTTCTCCATATATACAAATGACACCTGCTGACATTCCCTTTTCAATATATCTGTTAAAGATACAGGAGCCCTGTCCTCTTTTTCATATGGTCACCCTACCTAAATGGCTCCTTCAAACTCTATGATTCTATGTTATTCAACCATTTTTACCGCAAGCACACCTTGTTTCAACTCTAGTTTTGTTTGTTTTGGGTGAAGTGACTTCACAGTCACTCCAGATTCAGAGGCAGTGTAACTCTAAATATCAGATGTTGGGAAGAAACCAGGGAGAGCGTGATTGCCTTCATGCACTGCTTGTGGGCTTTCCAGAGGATTCTTAACTAAATTCTCAACTAGATGGACAACTGGTCTGATCCAGCAGGGCCCATCTTACATTCTGATTGCATGGAAGAGGTGGGGTGGCTACTCATTGGCTGTAGGGCTGTTCTACTGAATAATGATCAGACAGCCCACCTGACCTGCAGGAGTCACAATTCAAGCCCTGATGCACCTGACAGTTAACCATTTCTCTCTGCCTGGCTACTCAAATAGTAGGCTAGAATGTCTCCCTCACTTAAACAAAGGATTCCATTAACTCATCTTATGTCGGCTTTCTCTTGACCTTGATGCCACTTGTACTCAGCACAAATAAGGCCTGGCTTGGAAGGAGCTTCTGGCTGACGGCAGAAATCGTGATATGAGACATAAAGAAGTAAGTCGCCCGGTAGGCATTCAAAGCTAAAGCTGGATGGATAGCAGCCAATCCAATGAAACTTTTTTGGATATATCTACTATGATGACGTGGCAGATCGCATTGCATTAATAAATTTCTATGCTGTAAAGCTTGGGAGGAATCAAGTCCTATGAAAATCAATAGGTAGTCTTACCCTTGACTTCTTTGGGACGCAGATTACACCCCCATCAAACCCACCCCCGACATACTTACGCCCCACACACTCCCCCCCCCCCCCGGGCTGTTTTCAATAGATCAAGAATGCTCCCTTAGAAAGACTGATTCTTTTGATGTGTTCTTTTTGGAACATCTGGATTAGTTGATGGTGGTGAGCAGAGACATTTCCTAACATCTAATGCATTTTTGAAGCTCAGTTAAAATGAATTCATGTCCAAATATTTAAAATTGCTTTGTGATTTGCCCAAGTCTGACCCCTTAGGATGAATGCAGACCTTCAACTAATATTCAAGTTTGACATTCCCTGATGTTTCTTAATTTCAATGAAGTAGTAAACAGCTGACACATGGCTATTTATTTATTTATTTATATGTGGCGTAATGTGTCTTATCAGTATGCTTTGGAATCTAACATCCTTACAGCCTTTACATTATTTTTATTTATTTATGTATTTATTTATTACATTTTTATACCGCCCAATAGCCGAAGCTCTCATTTAAGCCATGTCGTGCTTCTCCTGAAATTGTCTGGTAGTGTAGGTTGTTGCAACCTTTTGAAATGAAATCCCGGTCTTAAAGACCCAATATGCTACCCCAATCCAAGCAAGATATGGCAACGTTCCTCACTTCTCTAAGGGCATTTGCTGCCAGTATATTATAATAAACATTTTGTAAGTACCAAGCCTTCCCCAACCTGGTGCCCTCCAAATATTCTGGACTACAATTCCTATCAGCCCCAGCTGGAGCAGTCAATGATCAGGGACTTGTAGTCCAAAACATCTGGAGGGCTCCGGATTGGGGAAGGCAGCATAAGAGAATTCCAGGCTATGGAATATGTTTTCCTACTACAAAAACATACCCAGATACATGGTAGAGTCCAATGAGGTCATTTACTACATGGTCTCTTTGTCCCATCCTACTCTATGCTGCCATGTTGCTCTCTGAACATGGAACAGTCTTCTCCGCCCTCTTTAGAGGCCAGCTCTTTTTACTCCAAGTGTATAAAGGCCAGGGCAGCCTTTCACTGATCTTAACAAAAGACCAAATCCAGGTCCACTTGGGAAGCAGCTATCAGGTTCAGGTAAGGCAGGTCAACAGTGCCCTGTTTGAGGCGGTCCATGAAATAAGAAGAAGGAGAAAGGACTCAGCTGACAGCTAGTGTTGGCTGGTGCCATGTTGGCAGCTCTGACGTGTGCCTGGGAACCGGCAGTGCTTTTTGAAAGAGGATCTGTTCCCAAAGTTCCTACTCAGCTATGCAGATCCTCGTCATAGTTACATACAAAGTGGTAGTATAGAAAAGAAGAACCAAAAGTAGAAAACAGTGGATAACTCACTAGGGCCACAGCTAGACCTAAGGTTTATCCTGGGATCATCCAGGGTTCGCCCCTGCCTGAGCACTGGATCCCCTGTGTGTCACCTAGATGAACAGGTTTGACCCCTGGACGATCCAGGGATAAACCTTGGGTCTAGCTACGGCCTAGGATAACTATTGCAAGCAGTGTGGAATCTGAACTTGTTTAAGCAATTGTAAATAATGATAATAAAATTAGTTTTAAAGTATTGTTAACATAGCTCCAGGTATGCCACTGAAGTTTTAATCCTCACCTCCCTTGTATCACAAATGCATTTATTTGGGTGCAAATCCCATTATTTTAAAGGATAACAAATATAGGAGGGCAGCCAAATTATTCTCTCTCTTTTTGACATGATTCATATTATTAATTTTAAAAGTTTTCTGCAGCACTGTTTTAACTTTCTGGACAAAGGGGGTTAATCTATAGATTCAGGCTCTTTTGTTACAGACTGGTTACAAATTTCTATATTAAATACAGATTTCCATTATTACTGATCTAATAAGCCCTATTCTCATCTGGGCTATCAGCGACTCAATAAGTAATTATCATTCACCTTAGGCTGTTCCAGTCCATTAGACCAACACTGATGACTCAGGAGAGACAATAAATGAAGAGCAGAACACAGAACTCGGGGGGTGGGATGCTATGGCTGCAACTCTCTTAGTTATGCTTGCTGAATGGCTTAGATCAGTGGTTCCATATTCACCATTCATTTCTGGAGTCCACTGACGATGAATTCCTACCAGAAGTAAAATATAACATCACTGAGCACCTGCGTGATTTAGCGACTAGCTTCAGAGATTACTTCCCTGCACCTAATCCTGAAAACTCATGGAGAAGGAATCCTTTTGAATGTGGTGATGTACAACTAACAACTCCGTCTGCGGAAGAGCGAGATGCACTTGTTGACGTGACTTGTGATGGTTCACTGAAATCATTTTTCAAAGAATATAGACTGGACCAATTCTGGGTGAAGGCTTTTCCTGATTATAAGAAGTTAGGTGAAAAAGCTTTGAAACGTCTAGTTCTCTTTTGTTCCACATATCTTTGTGAACAAACATTTTCGACATTTTGTTATATGAAGAACAAGCATAGAAATTGGCTCGGTGTTGATCCAGATTTGAGATTAAAAGTAGGAAATATTGAACCGGATGTGGAAGGGATTGTTCGGGACAAAAAGAGGCACGATTTCTCCCATCACATTTAGGTTTAGTAGCTGCTAGACAAGTCATAATTTGTTCAATTGTAAACTAGACGTTAGTAAAATTAAATTCGTCTTTATATTCCTAACTAAATCATTGTCATTTTTGCATGGTAATATCACAAATATCACAAATTTTATGGTCTGTTTTTTAGTATACCTAAAATCCTTTGCTTATTAGCGGCTACCCCTTATTTTCCCCAAAAAATTGCTTTGCACAGGTAACTACCATAGAGATAACATTTTTTTCAAAAGTAGGGGGTCCATGGTTTTGCATTTGAAAAACAAGGGGTCCGCAGTACTTAGCTAATTGGGAACCACTGGCTAAAAAGGCTGGCACGTTCACATGGTGGACTCTCTATCCCCCAACCCCAAGAACGGTAAAAGGATTGCAAAGTTCGCACAACACAGCAACTTATGTTGTCATCATCACATAGTGTGCATCAATGCTATCACACTAGCAATGGCCTTTTCCATCTCATGTTGCACAGCAGTCGTCTTAAGCGTGACCGTACTAGCGTAAAATGCTGCCAGAGAACAAACACTGTGAGGATGGGCCAGAGACAAAATTGAAGATTTATTTATTTATTTATTTATTTAATTACATTTATATACCGCCCCACAGCCGAAGCTCTCTGGGCGGTTTACAACATTTAAGATGGTCTTCTCATGTGGATCCTAATGGTTACACTGTTGCAACCTCTCCGTGCTTGAAATATGAAAGTGATTACCTCCTATGGGACTTCAGCTGACAGGAAGTATTATAAAAGGGCTTTGCCCCACCTGAGATAGAGGGATACTTCCACCAGCACAAGTCACAACTAGAGGCTTGTTTTAAAATAAGACCAGTACAACTTCATCCCAAACAAGGTCGCTTACACTATATTTGGTCATTTCTTTTAATTTTTCTGTTGATTATGTGTGTATGTTTCTGTACATGATGCTGACATTTTACTGAATTAAACGAAGGGAGAAGAAAACTTAATCCCAAGCAAAGGATGTTTTTATTTATTTTACGTATTTTATTATTTATTGAACCACCTAAAAACCAAAGTCCTTAAATATAATACCTATCTAGAATTAAAAGAAAATATACTATATGCATCTTGGTAAACCATAAATCTTTAAAAAAAAAACCTATTGTAAGCATAGAAACATGGTACAGCTTTCACTGTGCACGCCATGCAGGAGATTCTATTTTGCCAGCATCAGCAATCCCAAAGAGGGTTAAGATCACTCTTTGGTCTTCTTCACGTCCACCTCTGCTGAATCCCAACTCTGCTTCAGGGCAAGGACTCATCTCACATCTGGGAAAGAGCTAATGTCCTCATCAAACTTTGCTGCTCCATGCCATGTATCCCTCAGGCCTTATATCTCCCCACATCCCAAAATTCATAACTCCTGACTTAGGCAGCTGGTGTGACTATTGTATTTGGATCTGGCTGCCTAAGCCCATTTGGTGTTGTCTGTTGTTTTCAACCCTTTTTTGTCCTGGGCAAAGAGGCCTTTACAATAATGACTAAATAGTAGATTAAGGGTTATCTCTTAGACACTGGGCAGTAAAAATATTGTTTTATGAGGCTGATGTTATGAACTTGGCCATTTCTATTAGATCCTTCGTGATTACTTGCCTTTTTAATAGCTAAATGTACGCTCACTCCTTTTGTATGTAACTTTTGCTGGAATGGTCTATTGACTGCAGTAAAATTGTTGTTGTTGTGGCTGATGTTATGAGTAAATTAGGCTTTTAATTTACTTGAATTAAATTAGACATTTGGGTAGGTCTAAAAAAGAACCAATTATATAAATGCTACTCAAAATCAAACATTTGGAAAGCGCAAAATGGAATAATAACTGAACTCATAAATTTCAATACATTTTGCTCTACTGTCCATGTTTCTTTTCTTCTTTTTTAGTAAAACTTTAGACCTTTTTTTAATCTCGTACATCAAGATTAAGTCCAGCATGGGGACTCATTATCACAACCATCTAATTAAGAAAACACATCAAGACTCCTAAACATTTATTGGACAATTCCAGCAGGAAGAAAAGGTAAAACTGGCCAGAGGAGAACTAGGAATTAATGGAGATATTTAATTAAATCAATGTTCTCAGCAGCGTTCACTGAAATCAACTAGTTTTGTATACTGGATGGCCACATTTCGAACTACACTGCTGGGGGGGGGGGGGAAATTACACTGCATTATTATTATTATTATTATTATTATTATTATTATTATTAATACTACCACTACTACCATGATTAGTATATATGTATATGCAATATTCAGAAACTGGGTGAAAGCAGAGCAATTTTGCATATTCAATCTAGGGCAAGGGCTTCATTAGCTCTTATTACCTCAGCAGCTATGTTTAGTTATTGTTTGCAGTAATTACATCAAAAGAATTAATCACGTTAATTATTGGCACAGTAATTCAGTTCTAATTGCTGCCACTGAAAACAGCATCTAAGCACTATTCAAAAGTGGCGACTTTAATATAACAACTTTGGCTTTTAAATAAAAGTTGCTTGGACATTGTTTCCAGATGACACACATATGAACTGAATTCTACATTAAACAGTTATATAGAGAGAGGTGATATTGAGTACGGAATTCAATCTCATAAAAAAAAAAAACCTTTCTTAATACAAAAAGACAAGTTTCTAGTCCTTATGGCAATGAAGATGCATTTGAAATTGAATGCACAATACTTGCTGAAATTTCAGAAACCAGAAGAGTGTCTGAATAAGAGTTACAGTGACTGCGGAATTTAAGTGCCCTTCACAGTTTTGTAGTTTTCCATAACTGGCAGTACCACAGTAAATAATCCAGAGTAGCCAAGATTGTAGAATGGTGTAAATTCCTGCTATCTGCATAATTTACAACTCAGAGAATTTAGCTTTCCTTTGTGCAAAATTTTGTTGCGTGGGGACAGAATTTTAATTTCTCCTGCTTCTTCTGGCAGCACAAGCCGATCCACATCTATTGAGAAGTGAGCCCCAGTGAGTTTTATTTTTATTTATTTATTTATTTATTTATTTATTACATTTTTATACCGCCCAATCGCCGAAGCTCTCTGGGCGGTTCACAAAAATTAAAACCTTAATAAAACAACCAACAGGTTAAAAGCACGAATACAAAATACAGTATAAAAAGCACAACCAGGACAAGTTTAAAATACAGAGTTAGAACAGTAAAATTTAAATTTAAGTTAAAATTAAGTGTTAAAATACTGAGAGAATAAAAAGGTCTTCAGCTGGCGACGAAAGGAGTACAGTGTAGGCGCCAGGAGGACCTCTCTGGAGAGCTTATTCCACAGCTGGGGTGCCACAGCAGAGAAGGCCCTCCTCCTAGTAACCACCTGCCTCACTTCCTTTGGCAGGGGCTCACAGAGAAGGGCCCCTGCAGATGATCTTAAGGTCCGGGCAGGTACATATGGGAGGAGGCGTTCCTTCAAATAACCTGGCCCCAAACCGTTTAGGGCTTTGGATGTCAGCTTACTCCCAGGTACATTGGAATAGGATTGCAGCCCAAATTTGCAAAAGATGAAAGTAGGCAGCCTTCCTAAGCTACTTATATAACAACTGAGGTTGTCAGAGGGGGACAAAGCAGCAGTCAAACACCCTCCATCATGACTGGATACAACTCTCTATCTTCAGCTACAAAGTGAGGCCACCAGAGAGGAAGGAGGTAGCATCCCTTCCATTGTGCTTAGTTAGATCCAGCTGCATGACCTGTTGAAATTTGTAACTAAGAATCAAGTGCCTGAATTTGCTTTTCTCCTCATCCCTCCCAATTCCGTCCCTCTTAGGCTTTAAACCTGATCTCAGTAACCTGCTTGGAGTGCCCTTTTCTCCTCATCCCTCCCAATTCCGTCCCTCTTAGGCTTTAAACCTGATCTCTGTAACCTGCTTGGAGTGCCCTTTTCTCCTCATCCCTCCCAATTCCATCCCTCTTAGGCTTTAAACCTGATCTCTGTAACCTGCTTGGAGTGCCCTTTCGGCTTAAGAGCAGGGTAAAATGCTTTATATAAGTATATACATACATACCTTAGCTTTCCTAATCTCTCCTTTACATAGTCTTTCTGTATGTAAGAACAGAAGAACCAGAGAATGGTTACATATTCTATTCAGAATGTTGTGAAATTACGAATCCCTGCAAAATGATCAGAAGACAACAAACTTATACGCACGTGTCCAACAGCATGAAACATCTTAGGAACCAGAATCTAAATATTGTGAAATAACAACCATTACTTATTCCAATGTTAGCCACAATGAGCTTAATTCCTCTCTGGTTTTACTAATCAGAAGATATGCCAGCATTGAAACTGGTTCTATATGGTTGTTTGTTGGGAGTAGTTCGTTTTAAAGGGATCTTGCTAAATTTGCCACCGTTTCAAGCTTTAGTAAACCTACATTAAAAGGCTTTTATCCTGTTTCCATAGAAACAGAAGATCACCATTTTTGTGAGAATATAAAATCTTTTCAATGTGTTTGGTAGCAATTTTCTCCAAATGACCTCCAGATAATTAACACAATGGTTTAACTCAGGCTTTAACATTATTTTCTAAGAACCAAGCTAATTTCCCCCATATATATATATATATATATATATATATCGCATTGTTCATGCCAGGCAAAAACTGTCCTTGAAACTCGATGATCTTTTCTCAAGAGCCTTTGTGAATGTGGCCGGTTAATGTTTCTGCTCCTATTAACACATTTGATATAACCTTGTGGAAAATTGCACGTATTTATGACCTCTGTGTCTTTGCCCAATTAGCAATCAGAAACCCTGCAGTGCTAAACCAAATAAATGTAGAATTGTCCAATCAATTTACATCCCATTGTGAGAAATCGAACTGTCTTCTTTCTGAAATCATGAGATTGCAGTTGCTTAATCTAAGTGCATTTTTGTTTGATCTAAATCTAACAAAATGCTGTTGCTAAAGGGATATAAACCATGAGGTTTGCTTTTAGATATACTCATATAATCCCTATTAGTGTGGGCAGTGAACAGAGACTGCATCATTCCAGTAAAATAAGAAAAACAAGCAGAAAAGATGTATCCACAATGGGGCACACACCCAACTTTACAGATATGCTGATGGGATCTATGCTAGCAGTGACTGACCAATAAAGGAATCTTGGGGTAGTGGTGGATAGCTCAAACAAAACATCGGCCCAGTGAGCAGCAGCTGTGAAAAAAGGCATTTCACGTTGGGCATAATTAGAAAAAGAATTGAAAATACAAGTGCCTATATCATACTATCATATAGCATACAAATATATGATGCAACCACCCTTGAAATGCTGGCTGCACCTCAAAAGAGGGTATTGTAAAGCTGGAAAAGGTGCAGAAAATGACAACAAAAATATTGAGGAACTTCTCTTAAGAGAAAACGTTACAACATTCGGGGCTTAGAAAAAAAGCGAGTAAGTGACAATATGACAGGGGCAGCCTTGATCTCCCTGTGTCATGATTCCAAGCCCTCCTGCCAAGACATGAGACAATGAAGAGGTCTTCCGTGCAACCCACAAAGCTTTATTCAGTAGATACACATCTCTTCATACTTGAAGGGAGTGTGAATGCTAGGAGCTATTCTCTAAGCTTAAACAGCCTAACAAAGCAAGGCAGTCGCCTATCAACTAAATGGACAGTTTCCCGCCGTGCCTGATAGGCTTTTCCCAAGCCCCTCCTTCAGGGACGGTGTTCAAGTTGTAAGCTCTGGGAAGCGACTAGCCTAGCGAATTGCCTCTCAACTCCTCTCAACTCTGCCCGCTTGACCCTGAGGCAAACTCTGGGATGTCAATTCCGATAATCCCTCCCCCTCCGACAAAGAGTTCCCAGGAGCCTGGGCCTCCTGTCTGATAAGCTCCTGGGAAGATTCCTCCTTGGTTTCTGGAGAGCCTTGGAGAATTTCCTCCCCTGCTACTTGTCTTGGCTGGTCTACTTCTTCAGGCTCTGAATCCAATTTGGCATACATACCATGATCCTGACACCCAGGGAATGGATAAAGACAGTGCAACCCTGTTGGTTCTTCTGGAAGTCTTAGCAGTTTTCGATACAATCAGCCATGGTATCCTTCTGAATCATTTATCTGGGTTTAGGAGACATGGTTTTAAAGTGGTTCCGGTCCTTCCTGGAAGAGCAGTCTTAGAAGGTGGTGCTGGGGACTGCTATGCTGTCCCATAGCCACCCCATGGCCATTAGCCACAAAGTTCTATCTTGCGTTTTAACATTTATATGATACATCTACATTAAACATGCTTCTTAACATCTACATGAAACCACTGGGGCAAGTCATCAGGAGGTTTGGGCTGAAACGTTATCATATGCAGATGATACCTCTCGTTTCCATCTGCACATGCCTGGGAGGCTGTGGAACTCTTGAACCAGTGTCTGGAGGCTGTTTTGGGATGGATGAGGGTGAACAGGCTGAAACTTAATCCACACAAGATGGAGGTATTGTGGGTTGGGAAACTAACAACTTCGGATGGAGGTTTACAACTGGTCTTCGATGGGGTTGCACTCCCTCTAAAAGACCAAGTGCGCAGTCTGGGAGTCCTCCTGGACTCAGAGCTAACTGAGGAAGCCCAGGTGACGGCAGTACCCAGAATTACTTTTTACCAACTTAGGCTGGTATGCCAGCTGCAGCCCTATCTGGAGAGGATGGACGTTGCCTCAGTTATCTATGCACTACTGATGTCCAGGCTGGACTACTGTAATGCACTGAATGTGGGGCTGCCTTTGAAGATGGTTCGGAAACTTCAGCTGGTGCAGAAGGCAGTCCACCATGCTCCGTCTTTTCAGGCTTGTAAGGCCTTGAAAACATATTATTTTACCTTGGCCCTCTCTTGATATGACTCTTGTTGTTGCTGGTTTTATTGTTGGCTTTATTGATGGCATTAGCAAGCATTGTGTAGAAATGGGAGAGAGATCTAGAGCCACTGCTCTGTGGTAGAGCACTCTGTTACATGCAATCCAAGATCCATTCCATGGCATCTCCAGATAGGGCTGGGAAATATTTCCACTTGAACTGATGAAGAGTTGCTCCCTGTCAGTGTAGACAATACTGAGCTAGATGGACCAAGGGTCTGAGTGGGTATAAGGCAGCTTCCAATACTACAAACGAGAAGGATCTTGGAATTGTTGTAGATCGCAAGCTGAATATGAGCCAACAGTGCGATATGGCTGCAAGAAAGGAAAATGCTATTTTGGGCTGCATTAATAGAAGTATAGCTTCCAAATCGCATGAGGTACTGGTTCCTCTCTATTCGGCCCTGGTTAGGCCTCATCTAGAGTACTGCGTCCAGTTCTGGGCTCCACAATTCAAGAAGGATGTAGACAAGCTGGAGCTTGTTCAGAGGAGGGCAACCAGGATGATCAGGGGTCTGGAAACAAAACCCTATGAAGAGAGACTGAAAGAACTGGGCATGTTTAGCCTGGAGAAGAGAAGATTGAGGGGAGACATGAGAGCACTCTTCAAATACTTAAAAGGTTGTCACACAGAAGAGGGCCAGGATCTCTTCTCGATCCTCCCAGAGTACAGGACACGGAATAACAGGCTCAAGTTAAAGGAAGCCAGATTCCGGCTGGACATCAGGAAAAACTTCCTGACTGTTAGAGCAGTACGACAATGGAACCAGTTACCTAGGGAGGTGGTGGCCTCTCCCACACTACAGGCCTTCAAGAGGCAGCTGGACAACCATCTGTCAGGGATGCTTTAGGGTGGATTCCTGCATTGAGCAGGGGATTGGACTGGATGGCCTTATAGGCCCCTTCCAACTCTACTATTGGACCATCAGAGAGCTCCGGCTATTGGGTGGTATAGAAATGTAATAAATAAATAAATAAATAAGTAGTATTCTATGATTCTATGATTCTATGTTCTTGCTAAAAGAGAAAGTGGGAAGAAAGAGAACAGAGTAGTAGCGACAAACTGGGTGTCAGAATGCAAATGTAGTAAATCTTTCCCAGTAGAAAGTACGCAGAGCCACAGGAGAAGCTGAGAGGAATTTGGGTCAGGATGGGCCAGCCTCTAGATCAGGTATAGAACCATAACCTTTTTTTCAAGCTCAACCATGTAGGCAAACAGGAGAACTTCCCTGCCTTCCACATTGCTTCTGAGATATCAAGTCCTGAGAATACTCTGCTCAGTGGCATTTCCACTGCTAAAGCAAAGGCTGTCTGGCCCCGTATATTGTAGGCATGGGAGACCATCAGGGAGCCATAAGTAAGCCACTTTTGAGCTCTTCAGAGAAAGACTGGGCTATAACGGTCATAAATATATAGATAATTGCCTGCAGCCCCTGTATAACTTCCTAGGTTGTCAGACTCAGCATCCATCATTCCATGGATGACTTCCTGCTAGTAGCCCAAAATTCCCCTTGATCACTTCTGCTGAGTCTTGCTTGCGTTTGCTCACTCTTCGCCCTCTATCTATGGACTGCCAATATTATCTGCCTAATTGGTGGCCCAGGAAAACGTAAGAGACCTAAAGCCTGTGGATGGAATTGCTTGAGAAAGTCAGTGAACTTACATGCAGGGCGATGCCAGTAACACATAGGCTAAACGTGATACATTAAGCCTGTACAGGAAAGGAATATTTTCAGCCATTCGGTTATTTTCTTGTAAGACGGTCCATACATATGTCATGGTCCAGGACCCCAAACCTTTGCCTTAGAGAATCTTTTGTTTAAATCCATTTTCATTGTTAAGTTTCAACAAAATAAAACAAACAAGAATTTTAAAAATCGCAAGTATAACTACATGCTTTAAAGCAGTGGTTCCCAAAGTGGGCGGTACTACCCCCTTGGGGGTGGGTGGGATTGTATAGGGGGCATTAAGAGGCAAGGGGGCGGCAGGGGGTGCTCGAGGTGGTCTTTTCCAAGAAGCGCCTCTCCAGAAGGTCTTAAAACCCAGGGACATTTTTTATGGGAGAAGGTAGTTTGGTCCCAAGCCATATAGGGGAAGGATCTACACATGTATTAATACTGTTTAAGAAGAGTCCTTTTAATGGTGAATTGGAATGTTTCAAAAGCACCAAAACGCTAATGAAAAACATACTGTGTTTGGTATGCCCCGCCACGCCGGCTGCAAAACAGAGGCGTTCATTCTCTTTTCCCTCCCTCCCTTGGCAAGCCTGCGGCGGGTGCTTCCCATTTTTCATTCTCAGCTTCTCAGCCCAGCTGCCACCGCCGCTGCTCAGCCCGGTCGCCCAGACCAGCAAGATCCAGAGGATTTGAATAAATATTCAATTAATTGTTACTGTTTTAAATTTTATTGCTATTATCTTCCTTAGTGGGTCATTGAAAACCGCTATTCTGGATAATGATTTTTATAGCGTAGGGTAGGGGGCACTGGGCATGAGTTTATGGAACCAAGGGGGCAGTTACCTGAAAAAGTTTGGGAACCACTGCTTTAAAGGCCTCAATTTCAAAGGTTACAACATTCAAAAAAGGAAAAAAGTATAGACCAAATATCAAAATACAAGTCCATTCGTGAATGGCACCTTACACTAGTCTTTTATATGCTGCTAGTGTTAGTAGGTTGGTAGCATTTTAGGAAGTAAGCATTTATACTTCCAGTATTGTGGTATCAGTGTCATGGCAGTGAAGAGGGCGCAAGAAATCCATTTATGCTGACCATGTGTTAAATTCCAAGAAGCATGTAAAAAATGTAAAAGAATATGTATCAGTAAATATTAAAGGATGTTCCAATACAAGATTTATCCATAGGATAACTTCCTCCCCAAAGGAGGCAACTATTGGGCGTTTCCAAAACATATGACTAAAGAAGCATTAACTGTATTGTTGTTGTTTATTCGTTCAGTCGCTTCCGACTCTTCGTGACTTTATGGACCAGCCCACGCCAGAGCTTTCTGTCGGCTGTCGCCACCCCCAGCTCCCCCAAGGTCAAGTCTGTCACCTCCAGAATATCATCCCTCCATCTTGCCCTTGGTCGGCCCCTCTTCCTTTTGCCTTCCACTTTCCCTAGCATCAGCCTCTTCTCCAGGGTATCCTGTCTTCTCATTATGTGGCCAAAGTACTTCAGTTTTGCCTTTAATACCATTCCCTCAAGTGAGCAGTCTGGCTTTATTTCCAAAGTACTTCAGTTTTGCCTTTAATACCATTCCCTCAAGTGAGCAGTCTGGCTTTATTTCCTGGAGTATGGACTGGTTTGATCTTCTTGCAGTCCAAGGCACTCTCAGAATTTTCCTCCAACACCACAGTTCAAAAGCATCTATCTTCCTTCGCTCAGCTTTCCTTATGGTCCAGCTCTCGCAGCCATAGGTTACTACGGGGAATACCATTGCTTTAACTATGCGGACCTTTGTTGTCAGTGTGGTGTCTCTGGTCTTAACTATTTTATCAAGATTTGTCATTGCTCTCCTCCCAAGAAGTAAACGTCTTCTGATTTCCTGGCTGCAGTCAGCGTCTGCAGTAATCTTTGCGCCCAGAAATACAAAGTTTGTCACTGCCTCCACATTTTCTCCCTCTATTTGCCAGTTATCAATCAAGCTGGTTGCCATAAATCATGGTTTAAATTGTGTCTCTGAAGGACTCAGTTTTAATTACTGAAATCACAGTTCAAATCACTAGTGAGGAAGATTCTATTTAATCATCCTTTTTTTTTTAGAGAAGTACATTATAATTTGATAATTTTAGTACTAAAGCAGAATGAACTTGTGAAGTCATTCAGGAGATGAACCAGATCCATCTGTTCAATTAGCATGATGTGCCAGAATCACCAAGACCAAACGAGCTCTTAAATTGTACAAATAAGTTTGTTGAAGAAGAAAACTAACCAGAACGATAAACAAACAACATTAACAAAACACACACATGGATTTTTTAATGCTCAACTATTTCAATTTTTAGATAAATGTAAACTTGTTTTAAAAATAAAATTTAGGCAACTTCAACCACAGCAGGTACAGAAACAAAATATTTCCAAATAGGGTCTCTTACGGCCTGCTGCCGCCATGCTAAGTATTTCCCTTCTACAGTTGAAATACTTGCAGTAGAAGTTTCCTCAGGAGTCAGGACTACATGAAGGCACCCAGAGTAGACACCCTCCAGGTGCCTACTTCAAGGGAAGCTCGGAGGACAGCAACAAGGGAGAGGGCCTTTTCTGTGGTGGCCCTCCAATTATGGAACGATCGCCCCGATGAGGCCCGCCTGGAGCCAACATTGTTATCTTTTCAGCGCCAGGTTAAGACTTTCCTCTTCTCCCAGGCATTCAACAGCATATGCTGAGTTTTAACCGACTCCAATAGCTTTGGCCTGGCTGAGTGTTTAAAATTCATTTTAGATGTTAACTTTTTTTATGTTTTTATGTTTTTAAATTTTGTATATTGATTTTAATGTTCAGTCCTTTTAAATCCAATCTATTTAATCTTTATAAACTGCCCAGAGAGCTTAGGCTATGGGGCGGTATATAAACGTTAATAATAATAATAATAATAATAATAATAATAATAATAATAATACGTTCTGCTCACTTTTGGTTTCACTTTCTATTCCCCTTCCCTACCAATGTAATGTGTGAACAGGCTCTGTCCAAGTACAAGAGGGAAACCTTCTTGTTTCTTTTGTCAGAACAGATATAACTTTGATAAATTCCAATATACATGGTTCAAGGACTGCAGAAACGTGTGTGTGTGTGTGTGTGTGTGCATGCCCACGCGCGCATCAATGTTTCTTCCCCCACCTGCTGTCTAGCCCACAATTTCAGAAAACCAAAGGCTGCTACCATAACTAGGGTGACCATATGAAAAGGAGGACAGGGCTCCTGTATCTTTAACAGTTGCATAGAAAAGGGAATTTCAGCAAGTGTCATTATATATTCATGGGGAACCTGGTGAAATTTCCTCTTCATCACACCAGTTAAAGCTGAAGGTGCCCTGCCCTCTTTTAAATCCGGTCACTCTAGTATAGCTCCTGCAGCTTTAACTGCTGTGATGAAGAGGGAATTTCACCAGGTTCTCCATATATACAAATGATGCCTGCTGAAATTCCCTTTTCTATGCAACTGTTAAAGATGCAGGAGCCCTGTCCTCCTTTTCATATGGTCACCCTAACCATAACGCATGAACAAAACTTCCACCTTACCAGCCATAGTTGTTAAAAACATATAAAGGTCATTCCCGGAATACAAAACTAAAGCTATTCAAACAGGCGGCAGGATCACATCATATCAAATTGTAAACAAATAAACAAAAAACACAACAAGGCAGTGCCCTGCAGATGGGATGGAAATAAGCAGGAATCATCAGAGGACACAGAAGAAGAGGAGATTCTGACAGGTTGAAATGAATTATGCATACAGCAAAGCTATTTTTAAAAAACAACAACAACAACGGAGCTTGGATATTTTCACCTACAAGACACAAATTCAATATGCCAAACAGAAGCAGCATCGCAATGGATTAAATACATGGCAGTTTCCTTTTCAGGTGCACACCATCACTTCACAAAGAGTGACAACACGCCTGGATGTTTTGTTTTGGGATCTACTTACTTGTTTTCAGCCTCAAGCCAATCAAATATTAGAATATCAGATGTTCACTTACTTAAATTCTTTATTCGCCTTAAACCGTTCTGGAAAAGAACTGAATTATTATTATTTATTTATTTATTTATATAGCGCCATCAATGTACATGGTGCTGTACAGAGTAAAACAATAAAATAGCAACACCCTGCCGCATAGGCTTACATTCTAATAAAATCATAATAAAACAATAAGGAGGGGAAGAGAATGCACCAAACAGGCACAGGGGAGAGTAAAATTAACAGTATAAAAGTCAGATCAAAATCAAGTTTTAAAAGCTTTAGGAAAAAGAAAAGTTTTTAGCTGAGCTTTAAAAGCTGCGATTGAACTTGTAGTTCTCAAATGTTCTGGAAGAGCGTTCCAGGCGTAAGGGGCAGCAGAAGAAAATGGACGAAGCCGAGCAAGGGAAGTAGAGACCCTTGGGCAGGTGAGAAACATGGCATCAGAGGAGCGAAGAGCACGAGCGGGGCAATAGTGTGAAATGAGAGAGGAGAGATAGGAAGGAGCTAGACAGTGAAAAGCTTTGCAGGTAAACAGGAGAAGTTTATATTGGATTCTGAAGTGAATTGGAAGCCAGTGAAGAGATTTCAGAAGTGGAGTAACATGGTCAGAGCGGCGAGCCAAGAAGATGATCTTAGCAGCAGAGTGGTGAACAGAAACCAACGGACTGATGTGAGAAGAAGGAAGGCCAGTGAGAAGAAGGTTGCAGTAGTCCAACCGACTACTCTATTAAGCACAAAGGAAGGGTGAGGTCAGCCCCTGGTTTTGGAAGTCAAGCGTTTTGAATGCATCAGTAGGGCCAGGGCCAGCACTCACCATCCTAGAGCCATTGCCAGCACTCTGGCAGGGCCTATGCCAATGCCTGCCTGCCCACCACCCGCCTCTTTCTGGAACTCCAATGAGGACTGGGCCTTCACCATTTAAGTTTGCAACAGTTCTCCAGGGCACCCCTGATGTACCATCGCTGTGGGACATTCTGGGGAATTAATATGGCAGCTTAAAGCCCTGCTGCTCATCACAACTGCTAGCTGCCACTGCCCAATAAGATCATCTGGGCACATGTGTGTGCAGGTATCCCCTCAAATTCTAGAGCCCAGCCTGAGTTGCTGCTCACAGAAGCTACTAAACTGCTCTCAGTGTGCCAAAGTTACTTGGACAGGACTGACAAGGCAGTCTGGGAAGCACTCAGAGACCAGGTATGAGCTTGGCTGAGTGGGAAAAGCCTGATTTTTTTTGGGGGGGGGGCTGCAAGGGGGTGAGATGGCAGGTGAAGGAAGGGTTCCCGCCTGTCATGTCTCCACTTCAAAGCATCCCCGCCACACGTTGTATTGTAAGACACAGACCTGCCACTGTAACATCTGGTATGGCCCTAGAGGAACTGAAAAATTAGATGTTACCTTCATGTACTAATAGCAATCTGTTCAAAACAATGTCATCAAAGCCCACATCCACCTATCATTTCATCCTTGGCATACGCCTGACAGCGCTTTTCCGTCATCTGGGGTCTGGAGAAGAGACAAAATTCTTCTCATTTCTCCTCTCAAAACAACCCAGCTTTGCAGGGGGAGCAGCGCATTTGCGAAACACGCAAAATGGTGGTAATCATGGGGTTTACGTGCAGCATCTTAAGCAATCAAGGCAAAGAGTTAAGCGTAGTCAGATGTGCCTATTCCCAAACTGGCCACCTCTGATGAGCCAGCTGTGAGCTACAATCGCCACATTCTAATTTAGGGAAAGGTTGGGGGAAGGAGGAGGCATCTGAATCTACACAGGATTAACATAATTATTCACAGCAGGATGCTGCGGAATTAATTTAGCCAATCAGAATTCCAGTTGGGGGCTGGGCATGTGCATGGCCAAATATGAAAGGGAAGAAGATAAGCAAACACAGCAAAGGCGGCAGCAAAAATGCTACTTGCATCTTGCTAATGTTTTGATTATTCATTACTCACTAGAACTGGAAGACAACCAAGTGAAAATGTAAATATTACACAAAGGTCCTTGGCTCTCATAAACCGACTTGAAATTAGAGAAACTGTGAATGTGTGTCAATAAAAGAACTAAGCAGCATGAATGGCATTACCGAAACACCATGTAAAGTGCAAACTGGACAAATGTATATTCCTCGGCAGTGATGCACTGAGATGTCTACAATGAGCGTATTAAGGGATTCCCGGAGGTAGAGGATGAATCTAGCCTAGAAGCCCCTTTTTCCAGGCAGGATATGGAAGAACGGAGCAGCACACGCTTTGCTTGCAGAAGGGCCCAGGTTCAACGCCTGGCGTTTCCAGTTAAAAAGTTCAGGTTGATTGAGATCTGTGAGAGCCAATACCAGTCGGTGAATTCAGTCCTAGGCTAGTCTGATCTGGTACAAAGCAATTTCCTACATTCCTAACAGAACTATGTGCATCTTGGATGGCCCCTGATATACCGTATTTCTTCGATTGTAAGACGCCATCGATTGTAAGATGCACACTAATTTCAGTACCACCAACGGGAAAAAACAACCCTAAGACACACCCGCGATTCTAAGACGCACCCCGTTTTTAGAGATGTTTATATGGGGGGAAAAGTGTGTCTTAGAATCGAAGAAATAGGGTATGAACATAGGAAACTTATATGGTGCCACACCACTGATCCATTTAACCAAATACTGTCTACTTGTCATGCCCAAATCCCTATCACCCAAAGCAGGATGTGAGGACACCGAGTGCAGGAATCGCCCGTCGGAACAAACACTGGAAGACAACAAGGGAGAACCTTATTCATTTATTTTACTTTTTATTAGTTAAAACATTTTTAAACTGCACTTTGTCCTCGCCGATACCAGAGCAATGTTTACAATACAATAAAAATCCGAAAGCCACATCATTTTAGAGACCAACCTTGTTCCACCTTCTTGGCATGAGGAAATCCGCCCTCCTCCAATGCAGGGGACAATACGTTTGTATTCTCAGCGGAAGGGGAAGCCCATCCCCACACAAGTCCTGCAGGACCCAATGCCAGAACCCAGAACGTGCAGAGCTAGAAATTCTAACTTGCCTACAGACAATCTAAAGCCCACGTAAAACCTTTGCTGGAGCAACATCTTAGTCTGCTGCACTTGAGTGCTTTTATCTAGCCTGAATTTTTCCCCAAATTCACTTGCAGCTGTGTCTGATCTTGCCTATTTCCAGGAAAACTCTCACCCTGCTTTCCTGGTTCTCCCTGTGGAATCTGCCTACAACAGGGTTTGACTCCAAGTAGCAACAGTTCCCTAAGATCACAGGTCCTGCTTTCCTTACCCTGCAACGAGAAAGCACTGGGTTTGGGGGCACTCTCGCTGTTTCTGATTGCCTCCAAAGTCCAGAGACAAAACTGCCACCCTCACCATTTAGGAGGGACAGAGTCGGTGGCAAGGATAAATTTTTGTCTACGTAAAAGTATATGCAAATTGTATACTTGCACAAATGAAGCTGCCTTACCCCAAGTCAGGCTATTGGTGGATATAGCCTCATACTGACTACTCCAACTGAGAAGAGTTTCCTTCTCAGACATTAAGAAGGGTGACCCTATGAAAAGGAGGACAGGGCTCCTGTATCTTTAACAGTTGAATAGAAAAGGGAGTTTCAGCAGGTGTCATTTGTATATATGGAGAACCTGGTGGAATTCCCTCTTCATCACAACAGTTAAAGCTGCAGGTGCCCTGCCCTCTTTGAAATCTGGCCACTCTAGTATAGCTCCTGCAGCTTTAACTGTTGTGATGAAGAGGGAATTTCACCAGGTTCTCCATATATACAAAGGACACCTGCTGAAATTCCCTTTTCTGTGCAACTGTTAAAGATACAGGAGCCCTGTCCTCCTTTTCATAGGGTCACCTTACATTAAGTCCTTTGTACAAACCAAGTACATTATAAAGTTAGGAAAGGGGGGGGGAAACAGTACAACTTTGGCAACTGGAGCCAAAGTACAGACCAAGCGCACAAACCAGGGGTCAGTAAGAGTTTTGCTGTTCTTCCCACGGTGATGTAGGAAATGGCCTAAACTAGGGTGACCCTATGAAAAGGAGGACAGGGCTCCTGTATCTTTAACAGTTGCATAGAAAAGGGAATTTCAGCAGGTGTCATTTGTATAAATAGGGAACCTGGTGGAATTCCCTCTTCATCACAACAGTTAAAGCTGCAGGAGCTATACTATAAAAACTACATGACACTAAGAACTCAGTATTCTTGTTTTCCTTTTCCCTCTCCATTCCTGTTTCCTTGTGTGTCGTGAGAGTCTGAGGTCAGGGACTGTTAGGGTGACCACATGAAAAGGAGGACAGGGCTCCTGTATCTTTAACAGTTGTATTGAAAAGAGAATTTCAGCAGGTGTCATTTGTATTTATGGAGAACCTGTTGAAATTTCCTCTTCATCACAACCGTTAAAGCTGCAGGAGCTATACTAGAGTGACCAGATTTAAAAGAGGGCAGGGCACCTGCAGCTTTAACGGTTGTGATGAAGAGGGAATTTCACCAGGTTCCCCATATGTACAAATGACCCCTGCTGAAATTTCCTTTTCAATACAACTGGTAAAGATACAGGAGCCCTGTCCTCCTTTTCATATGGTCACACTACCTAAACTCACAGTCTTGCACATGAGATCCAACTGCATGAGCAGTTCACAGCCATGGACTTTAATGTTTCTGCTAAAATGACACAAGCTTTCAAACTTTCACAGTTAAACAGTCATCAGACCTAGAATGATTACAGGACTTGAAGCATATTTTCTCAACTTCTGGTTTCCCAGACATTTGGGAGCTGGGGACTGAAGTAGGCAGCCAAGCAGTGCTTCAACTAGACTAACCATCCAGAATCTCCAAAGCACTTCAAGGCACTCTTCTCTTACCTCCTACTGAACTTCTGCCTGGTTATACAAAGTGGAATGCACTGACGATTCCACAATATGTCACGGTGGTGATAGAGTCACCATGCCTTATCTGGTCTTGTCAATGTTCTGGTTGAATGTGCTCTTTGCACACAGATCTGAGGAGTGCGTCCTGTCCCTTGGAGACCAGGCTCCTCTGAAGTGATGGTATTCTAAACCATCAGCCTAAGGCCGAAGTGGAGAGAGCAGCACCCTTTGAGTTTCCTGGAAAAGCTAAACTTGTATCCTTGCTTCTGGTAATAATGAGAAAATTACAGGAGAGCTGGTGCCATTTTATATCTTGCAATAATGGTTGATCTATGCCACTGTCAATGACAACCATGATTCAATCTATAAGGATATAGGGCCATGTGATGAAAGTGGTATAACTGCAAATCCTGATTAACAATCACTGCAACACTAAAATGGGTTCCCATAGCAACAGGACAGAAATTATACAACAAACGGCTTTGCCATATCAAATAAATTATTCTGCGAAATGTTCCTTTTTCGGAAATCATTTGGCTTTCTGCTGCGTTGACGCTTAAAAGTCTGGCAAGTGCTACTTCAGATGCTTGTGCCATACCTCTCAAAAAAGATGCTAAATTCCATCATCATTTGCAATTCAAATATATGAGAGCTGCTTTTCTAAAATACATGCAGAAAACCACAAGGCGCAAACTGATTGAAGGTAGCTTTGACCAAATTAAAACAGACAGCTTGTTTCTGACTCCAGGCTGTTGCTTGCTTTGCCCAAAACATGGAATAAAGCTTCCGACTCACCTATGAATTGCTTCGTTTAAGTTTCCTTTCCTACTTCTTTCTCGTTCTCTGACAAATAGCATCTCTTCCTTGGGAAAGCATGCACGCTGTTTTTCACACATAAAAGAGATATTGGTGCATTTGAATTGCTAGCCCACCCAATCCCAAAGACCCTGGGCAAGTAACCACACAGGAAGCATCCATGAAATAGTCAGTTATAATCCAATGAAAGAAAGATAAATACTAGCATTGCTAACACATACACATGCTGTTTGAATCCAGTTGCTATTATTTATTTATACTTTTCAAAAAACCAAAACAGCTTACAAAATATCATGACATCGCACTCCAACAATAAGACTAAAACCAGTCAATACAAAACAAACAAAAGGAAAAGTCACAGCATGAAACAGAGCACATAATACAAAGTCAGCCACAGATGAAGCAATCAATCCTTCCCAGTAAAAGCCTTTGGAAACAGAAGAATCTCAAAGGCCTTCCTGAAGATCTGTGAAGTGAGGCACAAACACGCACCGGCAGACAATTCACACCAGAGAATGGAAACTACAGAACTAGAGGAGAACATAACAGCCTAAATGCTAGAACGTCTTCCAGGAGTTCCAGATTTGTGGGATATTCACAAACACCCCTTTCAGTGTGTTTGATGTCCCAACTTGGTGTAGACCATATTCAGAGGGCCGTCTCAACTAGTCTGAGATGTAATAACGGGACAGGAAAGCAGGCAGACTTTTCATTATACTTATCCTCAGCAACAGAGTAGGACCTTCTATGTCAGAACGTGTCTCTTCAAGTGTGCCTGGAAAACAACAGCATCTCTCGTGAACTTGGTTCCATTGGAACAGTTCATAAAGGAAAGCACTAGAGAAAGGAGAATATAAATTTATTCTTCCTCATCATGTCTCAATGTAGATCAGTTCTAATGTTACACATTGCTGCACAAAAAGTGTCTTTTAAGTAATGTGAAACGTCGCTGCTTTTCCTCTGCATGTATCTTTCACTGTATTATGCTGGGGCCATAACTTTCATTTACCCCATGTGCACGGGGACATTTTGAACCAAAATGTCCCCTACGGCACAGTTGCAGTAGGGAAAACACGAACACATCCCCAGATTAATCTAGAGCTACAACTATGGTAATATACCTCACAGAGATCTGTGGGTGTGTCTTTCGGCGTAAAATCCCATCATGAAAACCAAGAAAAATTCCATCTACTGTGTTGCATCAACTTGGTCTCAGCCAGAGAGACTTGCCCTTTTTCATGTTTATAATGTCTGCAACAGTGCTACAGCCATGTTGGCTACTAACCTAAGGAAAAGGAAAGGAACCTCTTGTGCAAGCACTTGAGTCATTGCTGACTCCTAGAGGGACGCCTGCTTTCACTGACGTTTTCTTGGCAGACTTTGTAGTGGGGTGGTTTGCCATTGCCTTCCCCAGTCGCAGTTACCTTTCCCCCAGCTAGCTGGGTACTCATTTTACCAACCTCGGAAGGATGGAAGGCTGAGTCGACCTGAGCCGGCTGCTTGAGAACCAGCTTCCGCTGGGATCGAACTCAGGCCGTGGGGAATCCCTTTAAATACACACCTTTGAGATTTTGGTACGCTGTCTTCTAAACAAATGTTAATGAAAAGAAGCATAAAAGACAGGAGCAGGGTGGGTGGGTGGGAGAGACAAAGTCAGGAGCTGCAGGTGAAGTGTCTCTTCCTGAAGTAATACAAACCTGATTCTATTTACCCAGAAATGTCAGCCAAATTGCTTTATTATGCGGACGACAATATTTCATTTTCAAAAATCATTTTCAAGCACCATTTTTTTACCCTTCAAGTTGGAAACCTAAAATAACTGCAAACAGACAGTATTGCAATTATGGAAGCAAATGATAATACTTTTCATTGATTTTTGTTTTGAAAAGTTTCCACGTTGCAAATAACTCTCTGGTTATTTATTTCTGCATAAATCTATTGGGATTTCTTCAGCAACCAGACATATTTAAATAAAATGTATTAATAAACAAAACTTAAAACCACAATTCAAAAACTGCAATCAATATCAACTTTGTCTCACTCATTCTTTCTCATAATACTCCTCGCCTACTTTACTTATACAAATTTACCTGAAGTCAAAGTCACAATGCTCACTGCCATTGAAGGAATCAAAAACTTATTTAAGTATCCTTAAACTGCCTGAAATTATATTCCTAGGACAGTTTATGAAAATGAACAATTAAAATGTAAGTTTTGAAAAATTATGTATTACATTTCTGTACCGCTCAATACCGGAAGATCAATACAAATACAAATTTTGTATACAAATATAAAAATACACAATAAGCTAAAAACTAGATGAAAAGGGATTAAAGATTAATATCCTTGGAGAATTCATAAAACATTGCTGCATGTCATCAATAAATGTATTTAAGAGAGGGCTATCTGATACAGAATTTAGTTCTACTGTCTCTCAAGCCAAGAGCAATATTTCTTGTGACTTAAGAGGAGACGCTTGGTCTACTAAAGCAGCAGTTATCAACGTTTAGAGATGCTGGAACCCACCTCCACCGAACTTCAACCTTCCCCATGAGATTTCCTTTTTACCTTATATGTTATTTTTACAGTTATCACATCTACCTAAATCAGGCTTCCACAACCATTGGCTGGGAATGCTGGAAGTTGTACCCAAACATATCTAAGGAGCACCAGGTTGGGGAAGCTTGATGTAGTTCTATCACAACCTCTTCTTTTCCCTCCACTCTTCTTTTCTCCACTCTTTAGGTCTTTCTCCTCTTTCCAACAGGTGTTTTTACACCAATGGTGCACCTAGGTCAGCTAAAAAAAAAAAAAAACAACAGTTGTAGATTATGACTGTTGATGTCCAGGTTTCTAAAGCACTGTGTGTTGGACATGCTGGCTGGGGATGATGGTAATTGCAGTCCCAACACATCTGGAGGGCACCAGGGTGGGGAAGGCTGGTCCACACAACTGCAAAGTGTGGTGTAATGTAGGCCTTAGCTAGACCTACCTTTGATCCCACGACGGAGGAGGGAAGATCTCGCGTTGAGTTTAACGCGAGATCCCTCCTCCGTTTACACACGACAACCTCACAAGGAGAGGCATCGCGTCCGCCATTTTTTTTATTTTTTAAAGAGGAAGGCGCGCATGAACACTCATGCGCTAAAGGTAAGCATTTTTTTTAAATGGCCCCAATGGCCGCAGCGGTCCTGAGGAGTGCTGCACCCTGCGTACGGCTCCACACGAGGAATCGCGCAGAGCCGGGTCAACCCGTGGCAACAGGCCACACGTTCCGTGGTCTCGGGCTCATCCCAAGACCGCAGAAAAACCGGGGCCAAACTGGAGGGCTCAATCCCGGGGCAAGTGAGGGATGATCCCTCCCTGATCCCGGGATCCCCTGTGTGTCATGTGGACGCACAGGAAAGATCCCGGGATTTGCCCCGGGATAAAGCCCCGTCTAGCTAACGCCATAGTCACTAGGAGTTTGGGTACAAGAATCCCAAGTTTGAATCTGAACCTCACTGAGACTCCAGCTTAATCTACACCAAGCTGGATATTACATGATGAAAGTGGTATGAAAGCGGTATATAAAAGGAAGGAGCCACACTACTGCTTTACAGTGGTATTGAAGATCACTGACAACTGTTGGGGCCCATTGGTACATACTATACCGTTTTCATAGTGCTATATCCTTCTTGGTGTGGCTCCTGCCTTTTATATACCACTTTCATAGTGCAATATCCTGCTTGGTGTAGGTTAGGCCTCCAACTAAACACTCCAAATGAGTGTTGCTGAGCAGAACAGAATTACAATATCTTGATTCTTGGGAACAATGTTTCTGTTTCAACCATCTAAAAAAGAAATCGGCCTGTTGTACCACTGCAATACATTGTTTACTCATATTCCAATCCTTCCCTTCTTTTCTGCACTGCATCTCCTCCTGCCAGGCCTATCGTCCTTGAAATTAGCTGTGCACAGCCCAGAAAATATGTAGCACACTAAATCACAAAGCCTCGACGTGGCTGTTCCACTTGCAACAGCCACGAAACATAGATGAAAGAGGCTAAGCAAAAGCCATTTGCCTATAGCAAATAAAAAGGGGGGGGGGAAATCTCCTCCAGATGACTCATCAGGGAAGTGGTACAAAAGGGTCATACCCTGTACTAGGGTGACCATCTGAAAAGGAGGACAGGGCTCCTGTATCTTTAACAGTTGTATTGAAAAGGGAATTTCAACAGGTGTCATTTGTATATATGGAGAACTGGGTGAAATTCCCTCTTCATCACAACAGTTAAAGCTGCAGGTGCCCTGCCATCTTTTAAAACTGGTCACTCTAGTATAGCTTCTGCACCTTTAACTGTGGTGATGAAGAGGGAATTTCACCAGGTTCTCCATATATACAAATGACACCTGCTGAAATTCCCTTTTCTATGCAACTGTTAAAGATACAGGAGCCCTGTCCTCCTTTTCAGATGGTCACCTGACCTGTACCCCCACACACACACACACCACCACCACCACCCTTATTTTAGAGCATGGGGGAAAGTAAGAGAAATATTTGTGGCTAGTGTGTTTTGTAGAATTATTTGCAAGTCTGGTTAACTGCGATGGGAAATATCCAAATTGACTGTCAACTGTATAAATCACTCACAACCATGTGATGTATGTTTCCTTCAACACACTATAGAGAAGTCAGATCTTGGAGCCACGTTTTAAAAATCGAAACTATCCCAAGAGGGTGGGGGAAAGCACACTAATAAACATTGGACAATTTTTTTTATTTTTATTTTTTGCCAGTTCCTAACAGAAAACCAAAACTCAGTATTCACTACAAAGTACAGAAGAGCAAAGGTTAAGTATTGTGCAAGAAGGCTAATTTCTCCTCCAAAAAAAAAAAGTTTTCTTTTAAATAAGAGAGTGTTCAGAGGCTAGCAGACCTTGAGTACAGATGTCTATGATGAAACAATAGTTTTGCAAAAGCAAACACAGCCTGCCCATCTTGCTCCCTGCAATTATGAGAGTTCACAAACAAAAGCACACTAGGAACAGAACAGCGACACATAGCCGCATCTCATCAGGGAGGAAACGTAATTGCACTAGGTCAGTTCAAGGGGAAAGGCCCAAGAGAGGGAGGTACTGCTATGCCCTTGTTTTGTAAACCTACAGAAGAATATTTAATTGTGATTTTCCCCTGCAACCTTGAGAGTAAAAAAACGGGGGGGGGGACCTCACCCAAAAGAAAACCTCTTAAGACAAATGCGTTCTTAGATCAACACTCCGACTGACAATACAGAGACAGGCCAAAACGTCTTAATCTGCAAACACCGTTGTACAATTCATCTCTTAACAGAACCGTGATGGTGGAGAAATTGGGATAATAATGCTCTCATTTTTTAAGAAAGAGAGACGCGGTTTCTTTTTTTTTGTTCTTGTTGTAAACGTGGCAATAACGTTGCCAACTTTAGATAAAGAAACAGAGAACTTTCTTTGTGAAAAAAAAACCAAATCATCAAGCATAATCGCCAAGCTATTTATAGCCTCATCTGCAAAGTAGTTAAGATGAAGAACTTGGGTTAAAAGCTACTAAGGCATCTCAATTCAGACTATTTACTTGGAGGCAAACTTGTTCCCCAAAAAAAGAGTGCTTAGTTGTGCAAGCCTCGGTAAACTGACACAGTAATACTAGCAACTATGGCTTCCTGTACATTTGCAAGCTCAATAAAAAGTCCTAAACCGCCCAGAGAGCTTCGGCTATTGGGCGGTATAAAACTGTAATAATAAATAAATAAATAAATAAACCAGGGGTGCAGAACCTCAAGCCTGGAAGCCAAACCCAGCCTTCCCCAGGAGGCCACTCCCGTTCCCCTGGTCCCACCCCCAACTACTGATCCTGGGGTGGGGGGATGTTTTTCCCATCTTTTGTGCATTTCCCCCATTCCAGAAGGTTGAAATGGCTCACCGAATGGTTGTCATTGGAAGTCAAAGCTTTAAGCCAAAATATGTGGGTGTTTGGGGGTGGGCCACCCCCTTTTGCATTTGACCCCACCTACCACAGGAATGCAGCCCCCAAGAGCTCTCCAAACTGGAATTTGGCCCTCAGGCTGAAAGAGGTTCTGTACCTGTGCCCTAAAAGGTTTGGCAACAAGTTATACAAAGGGCTGCCTTCACCCACATGACTCTGTTCACGCAACAAAATTTGCTTCAGAGGCTCTGCTTGCGTGCCCACCTGTAACATCAGGCAGCCTATCAAGCACATTGGACAGTGCCTTCTCTGTGGTGGTTCTTCAGCTTTGGAACACCCTCCTGATGGAGCTGCACCTCTCCTCTACTATTCAATTATTTAAAGTCGCAATCCTATTGAATCCACCCTTGATACCTGTAAGCTTCCAAATTCGGAAGCTTCTAAGTATCCAAACCGGAGCAGAAGGCATGCTGCACTTCCCACTCTGCAATTCAGCTAGATGGGTGTTTTCGCCCATCTAGCTGAGGCACCAAGGAGGAGGAGGAGGTGGCTGTGGAGGGCTGGGGAATACAGCATGAGGCGCCCCCCCTCCTCTCCCCATCTACCAGCACATCCTCTTTCCCTCCTCTCCAAACTTGTGCTTTTGAGCTTATAGTGGCAGTAAGTGCAGTTCTTTCCATGCCGTCTACAAGGATGCAGAGGAGCAGTTGGGGAGTTCAGACTCCTGGGTTCAAGATCAGAGTGTTGTCTTCGGCCTCAGATCAAGGAATCCCCAAAAAAATCCTATGGCTCCCCAGATGCTATCTACGGGCCATAAGATGGCTCTCTAAGGGCTCTCTAAATGACCCTTAAAGTCCTCTGTTTTTAAAGGCTACTTTGGACTATCCTGCAAATGGCTCTTAGGCTCATATGCTAGAGAACAACTGTTTATACCAGCATTCTTCTTCAGGTATGGCCAACATACTGCTGTCTTGTATCTTGCTATTCTTCTAACATATGTTGTTTTGGGAGGGCCTGGCCCAAAACAGCGGCATATCTTGTTAAATAAATAAATGGACTGCAACCATTTAGGATTACCCCCAGAAAACACTGCACTGAAATCAATTAAAGTGACTTACAAGTCAATTTGTTTAGGGCGTTTCATATGACTTAATACTCAAGCAACTAGATTGTGGATTAGACTTTCTCCCAAAATAATACAGATATGTTCCAATGGCTTCAGTTGACATGCTCTAGAGAAAGAGTTTGAAGACTGGTTTTAATTACTCCAAATCTTAATTCAGGGTCTGCAACAGATCCATGGCTTGAAGAAAGAGGGCAATGATCCCCCGCTAGCGTCTATAAAGAAGCAACATGTAGGTTGGCAAAATTTTGAGACTCCTTCCTACATCTGCAGCAGCAATTCCTGAGGGTGTGGAGACACTGATGTGGAGAATAAATGCGTCATGATTCACATGATTCCTCTTGACAAATTGTATTGGTGCAGACTAAGATTCAGCCCTTGGGCAATAACAACCTTTAGTAACATGAATTGAATTTGGCACTGGGCTATCTTTCAGGCACAGTTCAAAATGCTAATTTTGACACATAAAGGCGTGAACAGCTTAGGATCTAGAAACAATGGAGACATGGCTGTATTCACACATAACACTGTTTAGAGCTAGACATGGCTTACTTGGTCAATTCCTAGTTTGGTTTTCCTTCTTCCAGTACCAAGATGGTATCCCAAATGTCTTAGCAGCAGTAACAAATGGTTTTGCCAGTTTTTCTGGATTTAGGTATTTGTGTCTGATCCAGCATCAGGGCTCTTCCTGTGTTCTTCTGTGTATTTTGGGGAGGGGTTTGCTGTTGTGGGTAGATGTTTGTGAGAGGCTGGGATTTATTTATTTATTTATTTATTTATTTTGAAAGAAGGTGCTTTGGGGTTGGTACTTTTGTGGTGTGTGTGTGCGTGTGCTTGTGCTTGTGTGGAGTGTTACCTCTGTGTTTTTCTAAGCATCACCGGTTTCCTTTCTGTGAAATGGGTATTTTCTTGTGCTATGTGGGGGAAAATAAAGGGTTTACTATTCAGAGGTCAGACCCCACCTCCGCCTTCTCCCCAATTAGGAGTTGGCTGTGGAAAAAAGGCTATCACCAGGGAATCTGGGGGGGAAAGCAAGCTTTTTGTAACTGCTCTTGCCTCATACCTTTGCGCATTGGTGAGGGGGCTTGAACATGACACAGAAACAAACCAGGAATAAGCCAGGATTCCTGGCTCAAATATATCAACCAACCAGGTTAAAAGCAAGCCAGGATTTGTAAACCAAAATCAAATTACGGCTTTAAATTGGGGCTTGTTGCCAAAAAAATAAACTATAGTTTGTTGCCTAGTATATGGTCAAATGTTCAGATCATAATTAGGCAAGACAAGTCCTGACTTAGCATTATGGGTGAAACAGGCCAAACTCGTGTCTGAAATTCTATTGTGTTTTCCATGATCTACTGGTGGATTCTCTTGTTTGTGCCTTTCATGCACAAACTATTTTAGTTCATATGAATTATTTTTAGCATATTTTAATTCTGGATTATTACCCACTCTGAGTGTGAGTAATCAGATTAGAATACAAAACAAATATGCAAATGGACAGCATGGAACAACTGCAACACAAAATTTGCAATAAAATTAGATGGAGGAAGAAACCACAAAATGCGCGACAAAAATGGAGTCTCTTGAAATCCTAGAAAAGTGTGTTTTATGATGCGGGACTCCAACTCTTCACTTTAGAATCATAGAATAGTAGAGTTGGAAGAGGCCTATAAGGCCATTGAGTCCAACCCCCTGCTCAATGCAGGAATCCACCCTACAGCATCCCTGACAGATGGTTGTCCAGCTGCCTCTTGAAGGCCTCTAGTGTGGGAGAGGCCACAACCTCCCTAGGTAATGGTTCCATTGTCGTACTGCTCTAACAGTCAGGACGTTTTTCCTGATGTCCAGCCAGAATCTGGCTTCCTTTAACTTGAGCCCGTTATTCCATGTCCTGCACTCTGGGAGGATCGAGAAGAGATCCTGGCCCTCCTCTGTGTGACAACCTTTTATTTATTTATTTTATTTATTTATTTATTTATTTATTTTATTACATTTATATACCGCCCCCCAGCCGAAGCTCACTGGGCGGTTTACAACAATTAAAAATAGTAGACATTAAAAGTATACAAAAAAATTAAAAAACATAAAAACAGTATAAAAACAACAACAGTATTCATTTAAAACAACAATTCTGGGGTCCATTAAAACAAACTTAACATTATTAAATGCTGTTAAAATGCCGTTAAAATGCCTGGGAGAAGAGAAAGGTCTTGACCTGGCGCCGAAAAGATAAGTATCTGAAGAGTTTAAATGTGCTTGAGCTGTCAGTTGGTCACATACAGGAGGTAGCAGAAGGGGGATTGAGGGGTTTCCCATAAAGTTAAATGCTCCATTCTCTGTCCAAAAACATGCAGGTCTATCAATGGACATCAGCTCCATCATCAGTTGATTGGCAGATCTCATGAGCTGCCCAAATGGGCTTTTTCCTCTATAGAATTTTTGATGAACATAAAGCATACACTTTGATGAACACAAAGAAAATTATAATACAAGGCCTCAGAAAATGCTGAGTGGGAATTGTCCTCCTTCAGTAAGCAGATGCAGCCTACAAGCACTCTCTGGAGATGTAGTTCAAAAGCAGCCCATGCTTGTTCAGTCAAGCATTAGTTGGAAATTTGATGCAATATATAATGGCTGCAATCTAGTGTCCCGCTCTGTGGTTCCTTGAAGCTCGCAGGGAAGCTGGTAGCATCTGATGGCAGTCAGAACAAGCCAAGAAGAAACTAGGATTTTGGAACAGTCCAGGTAGGCCCTGCTGGCTAGACAGGGGAATGGTGTCCCAGCAGGGAGCTAAAGCCAACTGAAGACATATAAAGGCTAACAAAACCTGCAGTGTGCGCAGTTCCGCCCCTCCTGGAGGAACTGACTGGGCTGTTAAAGGTCCCTCACCTGATTTTGCAGCCTGATACTTTTGCAAGGCTGGAGAGATGGAGGTTCTGCTGGGGACTCCTCCTCAGAGCCAGAGGATGATGGCAGTGCTGTGTCCTCTTGGAGGAACACCCAGAATAAGGCACTGGCTGTCCTTACACCAAAGAAGGACCCTATGATTCATCCTCATCAGAATCCAGTGCCATGCACTGAGAAGTCCAACAGCTGGGGCCCATGACATCCAGCGAGTTAAATTGGAGTACTCTTGACAGGCAATCTAGATAAAGGATCTTGTGGGACCAACTTGCTTTGTATTTCTTTATAATACAGTGTGTACACTAATGGTTCTATCTAAATATACGGTAAACTGCAATTTTTGTGAACCGCCCAGAGAGCTCCGGCTATTGGGTGGTATAGAAATGTAATAAATAAATAAATAAATAAATAAATAAAATAAACCACAAGCTACTTAAGTGATCATACTGGCTATCATACTTACACAATTGTTTCAATCTTGTAGTGGAATAGAGTTTAGTTTTTCAGCTATTTAGCCTATAAACTATTTAATCATACCGACTTTCACTTGCATAATTGCCTTTTATTGTGGGAGATGCCACACCTCCAGGGAAAGAGCATGGATCACTCACACACACACTGGACAGCATGTACATTGATGGTGCTATATAAATAAATAATAATAATAATGTACGCCCCCCAAAAAATTCCAAGTCTCTCTCATTTTAAATTCTTGCTTGTAGTCTTAAATATAATTTTGAACACATGAGAGGGAATTAGTAAGAAGAGATGAATACATGATTTGTAAATCTCTTATTCCAGAATTGTGTATATTGAAGCCTGGCTGGTCACTCCCTTGCTCTAGTTCTGTTATGGATTTCCAATGAAATTCCATTCACAAGGGGAGCAAAAACAGACTGCTACATTATAGTATTGACTCTTATTTGCACTGACTTGGATCATTTAAACTTTCGTTGCATATGCCTTCCTATGACTGGCAAATGTGGATTGAGGAAATATATGAACTAACTGGGTTATTTCTTCTCTTCTGGAATATGATGCTATCCTTGCTTAAAGGTGTTAGCTAAAACAATGATAGGATAGGCAACAAACAGATCTATAAAAGGAGGAAGAAACCAAAGTCAGGGATTCCGCACAACTACAAGAAGATCATGGGGTGGTTCTTTTGTTACTGCCAAGAGAAACTGGACGTGCTAAAAGGGATACAAG
This sequence comes from Elgaria multicarinata webbii, assembly GCF_023053635.1. Lineage (NCBI taxonomy): Eukaryota > Metazoa > Chordata > Lepidosauria > Squamata > Anguidae > Elgaria > Elgaria multicarinata. Next base: position 5,882,704 of record NC_086174.1, on the reverse strand, counting down.
CATACGCCTTGCAGCGCCTTTGAAGGCATAGAGGGAAATGTCAGTTTTAAGAGTAGCAGAGAAATTTTAAATGTTTAGTAAGAAGCTGGATATACAAAGAAACAACTCAGGAAGTCTCTGAAGGAACAGGAGAACACTTAACGGTGACAACAGAAGAAACAAATTTTCCCCACTTCTTAGATATCATACAGAGAACACAGTAATGTACAAGTCAACATGTTCCAATTTCTCCAGTGTCATAGCAAAGCTTCAGGGGGCTTACATTTGCACCATTAAAGTTGACATACATAAGCTTTAATGGAAGGCGCACGCATCCTTCTGCCAAACTGCAAAAGGCATCAAATGTGGTGTAAAGAAAATTCTGGCAGTGCCTTTGATGGAATGGGGTTAGGGACAGGATTGTCAATTTCCTTTTATCTTCTGTCCTTATCGAGCAGTAGAGAGAATGGAAACAGTTACTGCTTTACAAAAGAAAAGTAAAAATCCTTTCCCCTGATGCAGAGTCATCAAAAATCCTCTCCCTTGACACAGCTTCACTGGATGATCAACCAGAGCAGCATCAATATCAATTCTGTACAAACCATAGAACCAAACAAGTGTTGGTTGTAGTAGTAGCACTGCAAAAAAATATTCTATTTTAAAGCCACAGTCATTATAATGAGGGTTTTGGCTTCCGTTGGAGGTACTGTTTCTTAGAGAGGCATCAACATCTCCCTTAGAATAGGGTGACCATATGAAAAGGAGGACAGGGTTCCTGTATCTTTAACAGTTGTATTGAAAAGGGAATTTCAGCAGGTGTCATTTGTATATATGGAGAACCTGGTGACATTTTCTCTTCATCACAACAGTTAAAGCTGCAGGTGCCCTGCCCTCTTTTAAATCTGGTCACTCTAGTATAGCTCCTGCAGCTTTAACTGCTGTGATGAAGAGGGAATTTCACCAGCTAACGATTCAGAAAGGACCATTTGTTTGTTGATGCACTGTAAGCAGGCCTTAAAGTAAACCCACAAGGAGGATAGGAATGCACACACCTGTCAGGCCAAATCACGTAGCATTCAGAGAATACTAAAGAAGCCACTACATTCAAGCACGGCACTTCTCTAGTTGCAGGCTCATGCCATCACCAATGGCAAACACAAAGATGGTGGTAAACTGGCTGGCTGGCGGACCAAGATTTTGCTGGTACAGCAGCAGTTAGCCATTGTTGACAGAAGCGTCCCTCCTCCACGGCACAGACTGCAAGAATGCCATCAGTGATCCCGCTCTCAGCCCCTTGGGAGCAGGTAAGAAGCCAAAAGAAAGTTTGAAGGGGAAGAAAAATTCAGCAACTGCATTCTCCTAATGGCTCCCCCGGGAATCCAAGGCATCCTATCCAACTGCATAGACACGTTGCATTGCACACAAGGAAATACAAACAGTCAGAAGATGCTTGTAGACTCGTAATGTTCTACTTCATATATTAGGCCTCCATATTACATGTCGATCATCTTTTCATTTTGTGCATGTTATATCAGCTCCCCAATAGGTAGATATGCGTCTTTTGTGAGTTTTAAGTGTGCAAGCTGGTTTTAAAAAAGAAAACTCACCGTGAAGGCGCCCCCTGGGATTCAGAATTCATTAGCATACTAAGGGAACATGTGCCAACAGGAGCGGTTTAAAACAAGCACCTTAGGGAATAGCGAAGATTCTTAGGAACTGTCGCATACAACTCCACAAGCCAGCATCTGAAGTAGAAAAAAAAGCTTTTGATGCAGCCAGTTTTACTGAGGGATTTAAGAGATCAGCCTCACATCATTTTATTCTAATGCAATTTTACATTCAGTGAAGTTAGCAAATAATATGGCCATCCTTGATTACTGATGGTTTTATGTGTGTAAACCAATAGTAATACTAACAGTCTGGTAACAGGAGTTAAAAGCAATTAGAGCACTGTTGGGGTAGTTAACCGGCACACGTTGTGTTGTTGTTATTGTTAGAACATCAATCTGCGACTGGGGTTCACCAGACCCTTTTAGAATCCTAGCTGGAAATAAATTTAATGATTAATTTCAAAATGATTCTAACATAACATTAAAATGTTTTTTTTATTGGTAACGTATTCCAAAAATATAGTCTTAACACAAAAACTATTGGATTACATTGGATCCCACAATGGAAATTTAAATTCCTCACTGGGCTATCAGGAAGACCTGGAGGAGAAAACCGAAGACAGAGAAAACGTATAGGTGAAATACTGGATTCCTAGTTAATAATGGAAGGAAGGGGAGGTAATCTATCCAGTAGTCTAATAGAGGGTTTCTTTGCTTGTTTGTTTTCAAACAATTACAAATAAGAAACCAGTGTTGCAAGTTTGTAGTATGAGAGGATTGACTCCTGTGTCAAGATAAAGCCAATTGTGGGGAGAGAATTAACCCTGCAGGGGGGAAATTTATTCTTGGAGGTCCGATGGACCCCTGCAGTGTTGTGTAATGGCTGGCAAGTGGGTGTCTATACATACAGGAGGAGGGCTTTCTCCGCTGTGGCACCCCGGTTGTGGAATGAACTCCCCAGAGAGGTCCGCCTGGCTCCTACACTGTACTCCTTTCGTTGCCAGCTGAAGACCTTTTTATTCACTCAGTATTTTAACACTTAATTTTAACTTAAATATAAATTATACTGTTTTAACTCTGTATTTTAACCTTATATCAATTTTGCTGCGTGGTTTTTATCCTGGTTGTGCTTTTTATATTGTATTTTGCATTTGTGTTTTTAACTTGTTGGTTGTTTTATGATGGTTTTAATTCTTGTGAACCGCCCAGAGAGCTTCGGCTATTGGGCGGCATAAAAATGTAATAAATAAATAAATAAATAAATAAATACAGGAACGTACCAAAATAAAATTACAGAAATAGAAATTACAGTGCTTTGAGAATAGAATCAAAGTTATGATACAAACAAAATGCTAAGAATTTCCGTATTGCATTTTGAGAAGTCGAATGAGCTCCAGTTAGCTTAGGTGTTCCAGACTTTCACTCTCCCATTCATTTCAATATGGGTAAATTGGACCAAATCGCTTAATAAGTGAAACATACACTCTGGCCCCTTAATTGTTGAGGAGTACATGGAGTAGGTAATGGTTCAGGTTTGCTAAAAAAAATGTTTTAGAAATATTTGTAACAGATGCTGGGATCCACCACAGCGAAGCACCATCTGCCCTAACCTCAGCAAACCTCTGTGACCAGTGGAGTTCCATTTGCAGACGACACAAAATTGGGTGGGATAGCTAATACCCTGGAAGACAGAAACAAACTTCAAAGTGATCTTGATAGGCTGGAGTGCTGGGCTGAAAACAACAGGATGAAATTTAATAGGGATAAATGCCAAGTTCTACATTTAGGAAATAGAAACCAAAGGCACAGTTACAAGATGGGGGACACTTGGCTCAGCAATACTACAAACGAGAAAGATCTTGGAATTGTTGTAGATCACAGGCTGAATATGAGCCAACAGTGTGATATGGCTGCAAGAAAGGCAAATGCTATTTTGGGCTGCATTAATAGAAGTAGAGCTTCCAAATCATGTGAGGTACTGGTTCCTCTCTATTCGGCCCTGGTTAGGCCTCATCTAGAGTATTGCGTCCAGTTCTGGGCTCCACAATTCAAGAAGGACGCAGACAAGCTGGAGCGTGTTCAGAAGAGGGCAACCAGGATGATCAAAGGTCTAGAAACAAAGTCCTATGAAGAGAGACTGAAAGAACTGGGCATGTTTAGCCTGGAGAAGAGAAGATTGAGAGGAGACATGATAGCACTCTTCAAATACTTAAAAGGTTGTCACACAGAGGAGGGCCAGGATCTCTTCTCGATCCTCCCAGAGTGCAGGACACGGAATAACGGGCTCCAGTTAAAGGAAGCCAGATTCCAGCTGGACATCAGGAAAAACTTCCTGACTGTTAGAGCAGTGCGACGGTGGAATCAGCTACCTAGGGAGGTTGTGGGCTCTCCCACACTAGAGGCATTCAAGAGGCAGCTGGACAACCATCTGTCAGGGATGCTTTAGGGTGGATTCCTGCATTGAGCAGGGGGTTGGACTCGATGGCCTTGTAGGCCCCTTCCAACTCTGCTATTCTGTGATTCTATGGGCGTTGCTAGACCTACCGGGTGTTCCGTCGTTGAGGAGCGGTGAAAGCGGCTTTTCCCGTTCAGCCGTGACGCCTCATGCTCCACACCTGCCTTCGATTTGTGGCGGAAGTTTGCGCCGGTTGTGCTGCTGCCGCCGCGAGAACGGTTGCGCAGCCACACCGGCCTGATTGCCGCGGCTTTTTTTTTCGCTCGCTGCACGGTTTGCGCACGTCCGAAAGACCGCAAACTTGCGCAGCCGTCAGCGATGCCGCCGCCGGCCCTGGCGGCGGCAGCGGCGGCAGTGCCAGTGCCAGCTGAAGTGCTGCTGGTGCTGTTGAGGGTCAACATTGATGCGCTCACTTCCTGATGGGGGTCGTGGCGGGTGTCATATGACCCGAGGTCAATCGTCTGCATGGCCACTCTGTGCCTACATCTCCCATCATGCCTCTGAGGTGTCGGCGGCGATGATCGCCTCTGTGCCCTGTGCCCCATCCCAAGGAGCCAACCCACATCTGGCCGTAGCCATGGCAGCAGCCCACAAACAGCTCTGCCCTCTGCCAGCCTAGTACCCACACTAACAGGCAGCGTACAGCACCGCCATTATGCGGCCACGGTAGCTGCCCACCGCAAGGAGTCACCAGCCACTTTTCCGGTCCTCCGGTCCTGCGCAAACTGTCACTGGGGAAATAAAAAAAAAAAGCCGCTCCGCCGCGCTGCCCCAGCTGGCGGACTGCGCGCAAATGGCGGAGGCGGCTTGACCGAAGCCGCTGACCACTCCCCCTTAGCACGCCTTTTCCTGACCAGTGCCGACCGCAGTGACCTCACATCCTCCCACACGTACTCCGAATTACCGCGGGACAGCAGGAAAAGGCGCCCTAAAACTCACTTTTTTAAAGTCGGGAGAAAGAGGCTTCACCGCGGGATAACGGCGGATCCTCGTGAACGTCATCTGGAAGCCTCGACGTGACTGCGGAAGGTAACGCGCGCTAGAGCCTCGTCTAGTAACGCCCTATGATTCTATGATCAGGGTCTTAACAGTGTCCAGCTGGACAATGTGGTTGTGCAACCTCCCCTCTTCTTCCTCCACTATTGTTCACTAGCAGAGGACAAGTGTAAACACCAGGAGGGAATCACTGTTTCTTTAGGAGGGAAGTCCCAGTTAGGCTTGGAGATGCTTCACTTGTTTTCTCAGCTTAGAGAAGCTCATTATGACAAGGTCTGAGATGAAAACCCAGTTGCTTTTATTCAGCTTCCCACACACACATATCACCTCCATGGCAACCATGGACTCATGCCTAATCATTTCTGGCTCAGTTTATATGAATAGCGACTCACTGGATCTCATTTTCGGAGCTGAAGAAACTGGATGTAGAAGAAGTTCGCCTTCACTGTGGTATGACCATGATTCTCCTTAGGTCAATCTCGTTGGGCAGTGTGGAATCTTGTTAGATGTTTCATCCCAAAAGATGGATTAAACCAATTAGATCTCAAAGGTATCTAAAACATTTTTTTATCACTGAGTAGAAAGAATACTCTATTCATGTTCAGTCAAGTACTTCTACTTTTCACCAGCCATGACCTTAGCATCACACCTCAACTCAAGGCGCAACCATGACCTCCACTATCCAATTCCCAATACTCATATAAGAACATAAGAAGACCACATAGTAGCCAACCAGCTGCCTGTCAAAGCCCACAAGTAGGACATAAGGGCAACAGAACACACACCCCCTTGTGTTCCGCAACAACTTGCTGTCTTTGATCCTTAAGGTAGCATATAGCCATTATAATGTCCTGCATAATGCATATTTGTATACCCGTGTCATGTCTTCCCATGCTCATCTTTCTTCTAAGCTAACCTTTCCTTATTACCTGGACATTTCTGATTCTGTCCTTTCTTTGTTACAGTCCCATCCTTCTTGTAATTTTTCAAAAGCAAATATATTTTTCCTTCTTCTCTTGGCTCTTCCTTAGGATCCTCTTCACATATATATTTTGAGCCCAATTCCAAGTGCTGATTTTTAACTATGAAGCCTTATACAGCTCAGAACCACAATATCAGTCAGAGCACTTCTCCCAGTCTCAACCTACCCATTCCCTACAATCACAAGTTGAGGTCCTCCTCTCAGTACCTGCTCCAAGGGAGTTTCTGAAAATGGCAACAAGGGAGAGGGCCTGGTCCCAACTTTGTCATCTTTTCAGTGCCAGATTAAAACTTTTCTCTATTCCCAGCATCAGTTTATTTATTTCTGTAGAATTTCTGTAGAATTTATTTCTGTAGAATTTCTGTAAACCGCCCAGAGAGCCCTGGCTATGGGAGCGGTATATAAGTTTAATAATAAATAAATTTATTTATTTATTTATTGCGTTGATATCCCGCCTTTTTTCCTCCAAGGAACCCAAGGCAGCAAACATAATCCTCCTCCTCTCCATGTTATCCTCACAACAACAACCCTGTGAGGTAGGTTGAGCTGAGAGTATATGACTGGCCCAAAGTCACCCAGTGGGTTTCCATGGCCGAGTGGGGACTAGGACCCGGATCTCCCAACTCCCAGTCCAACACTTTAGCCCACTACACCACACTGGCTCTCAGTTGAATGCATCAGTCAAATTGATTAGGGTTGTCATTGATGTTTTAGTTGTTTTATGTGGAAGTAGTATTTTCATGGATAATTTTTGTAGCTGTTCTAGATTTTGTATCTATTATAATTCACCTTAAGGTTTTTTGCTTTTGTTTTTTTAGAAAGGCATCGAAGAAAGGGAATAAATTATAACAACAATAATCATAATATAGCCTTCCTCTAACTTCTTACCTACTTTTTTTGGCTTCAGTAACATATCACACAAGCCACCCCCAGCAATATTAATCAATATCTGATTCCTACTTCCTCCAGAAATAATGCCTTCACTAAACTATCAGCTTTTTCCTCATTAGATGTTTTCTACGATGTGAAACTCAATTCCCTTAGATATAAGCATTTTCTTTGATCTCTTGTTCTTGAACTTGCTTGTCCTCTTAAAATGCTTTCTTCTGTTTTCAACTTCTCTCATGCTCTTCACTCCGATGGATATTTTTTCTTGTCAAACCTATATACACTCTGGCATATCTAAATAATACCATTTCCCACACTTGAAATTCCTCATCACCCGTTGCCTGGCTGATGATTTGTGGAGTTCTCCCCCTGACACCTCACAATATAGCTAAGTGGAACAGTATATGTTTTGTGTGCAGAGAATCCTATTATTATTATTATTATTTATTTATATAGCACCATCAATGTACATGGTGCTGTACAGAGTGCATCTGCAGCAGGAGGAACTGAGGTAGCAAGCCTGGAAAGGTCAAGAACCTGACCACGATTCTGGAAAGCTGGTGTCAATTAAAATAAATACTAGGCTAGAAGGACCAAGGGTTTGACTCAGTATAACACAGCTTCACATGTTCATATATGCACTGCTGTTCACCAGACTTGTGGAGAATGTGCACTAATGAACAGTACTAGCCAGGGCTTTTGTATATTGATGGCTTAGTGCGCATTAACAAGACATTCCATATATTGCCCAGCCTATCCACTTGAAAACCACGTACATCCACTGATCAATGGGCTAGTCATACTCTAAAGAAGATCCAGCCCAATGTGCGCAACATTCACATCACCCAACTTGATTTGGAGGTTATGCATTTAGACTGGACAATATACACAGTTCCCTGTCCATCCTAATATTTCCACATTCGGCACAACATCAAGTGAATATGCACAATGACTGGTTTTTATGCACATTCTCCATTCTGTTCACATCAAACCCAACGTTTACAAAATGTTAAAATAAAACAAGACACATGTGAGCCATTCATAGCAATATTTTTTTTAAAGGATGTAGCTGGGTTGGTCTACTGGTAGGGGAGGGAGGGAGAGACGTGAAAGACACAGTATGAGCACAACTTTGTGACATGTTGTTCCTAATAAAAGGTAATTGGCAATACATTATATAACAGCAGATATTCACCAAAGCTCTTAAGACTGCTCTAGTCAGAAAAGGGTTGTTTTTAAAAGTGGGCTTCATACTTTTAACTTTTAGGAAAAAGAGAGGTTCTGCTCCTGCGTAGTTGAATAGGTGCATATCGGAAACTAAAACAACGCACTGGAGGTGCACGTCTTAATGTAAGCAATGGGTAGTATGCAGGGAATGATTTTATCGATACGGTTATTGTTAAGAAAGTTTCTATTTTACATGTAATACTTTAAATGCTACATTATTATAAACATTAACCATCCTAAACCTTCGGGGAGAGAGTGGATTAAAAATCTCAACGCCAAGTCTCAGAGTCAGCCAAGCCTTTTGAGCAGCAGCAGCTTTTACCTCGAAGCAGAAACGGTAAGGTTTCTTCCAGCTCATTAAAAACCACATGGAGTTGTGAGGTCATTAAATATCATTAAGAAAAATAGAATCATTACAAAATGTAATTTTAATTTAATTTCCCAAGTGAAATGTACATAATAAAGGAGAGGTTAATAAAGGTGTGCAAATGCAGCCAGAGGAAAATGGGCCCTCTGTAAAAAAAATTAACTCTTTCATGATTCTACTAGGTTGCCACCCACCCACCCACATTTTCCCCCCAAAATGTCTTTCACCATCCTTCATTTTTTAGGCAGTGTGAACAACATATAGATGGTATTCTTTCTAAAAGCTGGAAAATGTAAGCTTTCTTTTTTTTTTAAGAATGAGCAGATAGTCTTCAGGACTGACAGCACAGTCCTATACATGTTGACTCAGAAATAAGTCTCACTGCGTTCAATGGAGCTTACTTCTAGGTAAACATGCATCGAGTTTCAGCCTGATACATTCATTTTGCTAACTGCATTCATTTTAATAACCTAGATAATGGTAGGGGAGAGTTACTTTCATGCATCCACCATGAGAGCTAAGTCCTGGAACTGATGCAAAAATTCAGTTGTACACATTCTGTTACAAAGCAGCTGAACAAAACTAGTGAGTGCCCATTACCAACTGCCCCAGAATTCTAAAAGCAGTAGCTATTCCTCTTCTTGACTTAGTTTCTAAATCCAAATCAAAACTGTTTATTGCTGAGTAATATTTTACCATTAAAACAGCAGAAGAGAGCTTCGGCTATTGGGCGGTATAAAAATGTAATAAAAAAATAAATAAATAGAAGTTTTAATGGTAAAACTTTATCCTGGTTGTGCTTTTTATACTGTATTTTGTAATTGTGCTTTTAACATGTTGGTTGTTTTATTATGGTTTTAATTTTTGTAAACCATCCAGAGAGCTTCAGATATTGGGCGGTATAAAAATGTAATAAATAAATAAATAAATAAAAGTGAAGTTAGACATCAACAGCAAAATAAGTAGTTTGAAACAATCAACCAGTAGCCTTTCAGTTTTATAATGGCATCAATAAAGCAGATCTAACATGGTTTGCCTTACACACACTGCAAAATTATATGACAGATGTAGTGTCCAATTACGAGAGGGGGTGAGAAAGTAGGAATCCTAAATAAAACCCACAAGCCCAAAATCCTGACTCCCCTTAAATTTAGCCAAATTATGAACACTTCTAAAAACAGTAGATAAAGGGGGACAATGAATATAAAAACAAGAATTTAAGTAGAACGTTGCAGTACCATACACTTTTTCAATGATGAATTTTAAATCGAAATATATTGATGAGCAGTATAAGTGAGTAGTCGTGCAAAAGACTGCACTGTTACTTTCCATTTTATTGAATTTGTGAGCACTCAGAGACAGGCGCCCAAAATGTAAAACTCTGCTGTCCGTTCTGAGCCAGTAGAATAAAATTGCAATTTAAAATATTTAATAATTATGGGAAGTTAAAAATAATCCCTCTTCATTCTGGGACGCTGATTCTTAGCTGTACCTCATATTATGCTACGGTGAAGGTGCACTTTGTAAAGGCACTAACATGGTGTGGTGTAAAGCACAGACACAGTGTTATTATCATTATCACTATCATTATTGTTAATATCACTATTACTACTACAACTAATAGTAATGTTGCTGCTATATCTTTCCTCAAACGAACTCAAGGTAACATACATAGTTCTCCTCCCTCCCCTCAACTTTATCCTCACAGCAACCCTGTGAGGTAGGTTAGGCTGAGAGACATTGACTATCCCAAGGTTACCCAGTGACAGCCTCATAGGGCATGTCTAGACAATGGCTTATCCCTGGGATTGCTCCGGGATCATCCCTGTTTGTCCACATGACGCACAGGGGATCCCGGGGGCAGGGAGAGATGATCCCTCCATTTCCCCAGGATAACTGGGTTGGCTTTTAGCCTGGTTTTTCCCACGGTCTCAGGATCATCCTGAGACCGTGGGAGGTGTGGGCAGCCGTCCCGGTTTCATCCTGGCTCCTTGCGAGTAAGAGTTGGAGCGCGGGTGCACTCATCTTCAATTTTTTTAAAAAAATGGCGGGCATGACGTCCTCCTTCCTCCCGGGGTGCCACGCACCACATGTGGACTGAGGAGGAGGATCTCGCGATCAGCATATCGCGAGATTCTCCCCCTCCCCTCCCCTGGTGTAGACATGTCCATAGTTAAGTGGGGATTTGATCCTTGTAATCCCCAGTACTTGTCCAGCATACTAATCGCTAGCCTATATATAAGGCCCTACTGTCCTCAACTGCTATAAAACCTTTTTTGAAAACATGTGATGATTATGGAAGTCAAAGCCCATAATCCATTCCCACATAGTCATAAAAAACTGAGCCAGGCTGGATCAGACCAAAAGACTTTATATTCTAGCATTCTGTTCCCATAGTGGCCAACCAGATGTCTGTGGGAACCTGAGTGCAACAGCACCCTGCCACTTGCGTTCCCCAGCAACTGGCATTTGGAGGCATACTGCCACCAATAATGGAGGTAATAGATAGCCATCAGGACTAGAGATGTGAAGGCCTGGAAGAAAACTGGAAAAATTCAGAAAAAAAAACGTGTTTTTTCCCCGAAGCCTTTTTAATTCCCCCCCCCCCAAACATTGGGAAAATTGGGGGGAAAATGAAGAAAAAACAGATTACGGGATGTTTTATTTTAGCATGATGAATAAAATGTTTAAGACAAGGTGTTCAGATATTTACTTCTCCAAACGATTTCTAAAATCTGTACAGTATCAGATTATTACAATTTCTGTGCATCAAGGACAAGCAAGTCCTAGGTTGCAAACTGAGACTACAACTCTCAAATGCAAGAGGAAGATGCATTTCTGCCTCTAGGGGGCAGCACTGCCATGGAAGCAGAGACTGAAAGCAGAGACTGAAACTAATAGTGAAAGCTGCAGGTCAGAAAATGCGTCTGATTAAATTTCATGCATATTCATTGAATCTTGGTTCCCCCCCCCCATTTTTCTCAGTTCTTTTTATGGGAATGGGGGCTTTATGTCTTGACACTGAAGGACTAGCAGAGACATAAATAATTTTCTTTGTTACTAATGTTGGTGGTTTCTTCAGTTGTTTTTTAAAATTGTTTTTTGCCTGCTCATAAACTGGCAGAACCAAAGAGGTTCCTTACAGTTCAGGAGCTTGTGGCTCCATTTGTTACCAAAAAAAAGGTAAAAAGTAAATTAAATGTGTAATAATTGTTTGAATACACTACTTTTAATATACCAAATGTAATAATTTTTTGCCAAACCAACTTGGACATAATTATATTTTATGTTCCTAAAGTAACAAAGTGATTTTCAATCTGTAAAAAGTGCTAATATTGCATTATTTCAATTTTCCCGAAAATTTCCATTTTTTTCCCAAAAAAACCCCAGAAAACAACCGGGTTTTTTTCCATGGCTTCAAAATTTCCGGAGATTTTACATCTCTAATCAGGACTAGTGGCCACTGAGAGCCTTATCCTCCAGGAATGTGTCCAATCCTCTTTTAAAGAAGCCCAAGCTGAGAGCCATCATCAACCACTCCTATCATTCCACATGGTGGGACCATAAACATGCTATAACCAGGCTGAAATATGATAAACCAGTTTGTACATCAATAAAATGTCAGCCACACAAAGAAAACCCTTCTTTTTAGGGTAAAACGTTGTGTCCCCTTAAACACCCTGGATGATGATGATAACAACAAAAGCATTTATACAGCATTTCAGACAGTACAAAATATGGTAAGTCCTTGTAGAAATTACACTTTGTTAGTTCTCTGCATAAGAATGAAGGAAATGTATGAGGTTGTGATGCATGCTGCTTGATTAGACCCAATTGAAAACTGCTTTATATTTTTATTCCAAACATCCATCCTACCCTCGAAGAAGTCTTATTGCTTGCTTTTTAAAAAGAATACAATAGAAGCTCTCAAATCCCTCCCTTCTAGGTACAAGTTCAGTGGGTGGTTTAGCATATAGAGCTCTAAGATCATTTCCCCTGCAGCAGCTATAAAATATCACTTTATACTCTTCAAAAACCTACAGTGAGAACCTGCTGTTGGAATTCTCCCTCATTAATTGAGCTAAATAAGTCCCTGAAAAGCCTTTGGTAAAAGACACTAGATTGCATTAATTAATCATTTAATTTTCTTCTGATTTTTCTTCTACTCCCACAGGCAATCCCTGTTCTTCAAAGATACCTACATTGCAAAAGCTATGTTTATAGTTAACTAGGATAACCACAGAGCAAGCTGAAGGGTCACACATTGGGGCACATGGAACCTATTTATTAGGATCATCAATTATAAGAATGCTGCTTTAGAGGGCTATAGAATTTTTTTTAAATATACCCCAATTTGGTTTTACATTGCAGAATTATGCTCTTTAGAAATGTGAAAGTAGTGGCTTGGTGAAAGTATGAATAGAGTGGCCAGCTGATTAAAGTCATCTGGATTGATTAATAATATGATTTTGGTTTATCAAACAATGAGAACTGCAATCCTAAGCACACTTTCCTGGGAGTAAGCTCCACGCAACACAACAGAATGTACTTCCAAGTAAACACAGACCCAGTTCACATGTAATGGCAAATCGTGAGTTAATTAACCTACTCTTGGTGGTTCCACATAGACCCATCCTCCGATTGGAGTCCACCAGGGGAAGAGCCTTCAGCTCCTATGGAATTCCCTGCCTCTTGAGGTCAAGCAGGCGCCAACTCTGTATTCCTTTCGGCGCCTCCTGAAAACGTCAAGGAGTATACAAATTAGAGCTGGTCTTAGGACCTATTCTGTGGCAGTGATGCCAGTGAAATAAGCTTATTTCTCTGCCACCGTAACATCTGCACAATGTCAGCCAGCAGACAACTTTCATATGGTTAGGTTACAAGCCATGAGGGTCAGCATTTGGAACATTTGGAGGCCCACGGTTATCTGCTCAATGTTTTGCAGATAAAATCACTTGCATTTGTTTCAACATGCATGCTACAGCTTTGACAGAATCAGCGACAGATGTAAGCATAGCATTATCTGGTCAAATTGTTACACATACTTCTCAAATGGTGCAAAGTGAAAATGTTGACAAGCTGTTTGGAAGACTGAGACCCACCTCATTCCCATTGCCCCACTCATCTGAAGTGGCCAGAGCCTCATTAAGGGACAAAGTCGGTCTAGCGGCCCTTAAGGAAGTAGTAGTAAAACCATGAAGAAGCCAAATTTAGATCCCTTAGTTTTGGAAAATTATCATCCGATTTCAAATATACCATTTACCAAATCTGTTCTGGATGGAGTCACTCTCTCTCTCTCCTGGTTTACAGTCTGGGGATGCTGCTTGACCCGGCTTTGCTGCTGGATGCTCAAGTAACTGTAGCTTGCAGCACCTTTACCAGTTTCAACTGATCTGCCAAATGCATCCCATTATGGAGAAAAATAACACGGCCATGGTGATCCCTATTCTAAACTACTGTAACGAATTGTACATGGGTCTGCCCTTGAAGATAGTCTGAACATTACAGCTGGTACAAATTGTGGCAGACAGACAGGAATTAATTACCACGAACATATTATGCCAGCATTAGAAGACCTTTACAGGTTATCAATTTGCTTTGGGGCTCAATTCAAGACTCTGGTATTAGCCATTAAACCTCTAAATGGCCTGACATCGGGGTATCTGAAGGGCCATCTCCTCCCACATCATCATGACATTTGTTAAGATTCTAATTGAACACCCTTTTCCAGGCGTCCCCAATTCCTGAGGTTCGGCAGGTGGCTCCTGGTGAAGGGGCCTTCTCAGTGGTGGCATCTTATATGTGGAACTCCCTCCATAGACATGTTTCCCTAGCATTCTTTACTAACTTTTAGCCACCGGGCAAAATTGGTCCTCTCAAGTTTTTAATATTGTTTTAATATTATCTCCCTCCGCACGGCACCCACTCTACCCATGGTTAACTGAAAGTGATCTACTATTGCTAAATTGTTTTTATGGATTACTGTTACTGGGTTTTTGTTAATTTTTAAATTAATTTTTGTTACCGTATTTCTTCGATTGTAAGACGCCATCGAGTGTAAGACGCACACTGATTTCAGTACCACCAACAGAAAAAAAGCTTTGACTCTAAGAAATAATAAACGCACCCGCGATTCTAAGACGCACCCCGTTTTTAGAGATGTTTATATGGGGGGGAAAGTGTCTTAGAATCGAAGAAATACGGTAGTTATCTTGAGATCTCATTAAGATAGGATTTTAAAATAAATAAATGGAAAACCTTCTGATTTGCAACTATATTTTCTGCTCTTGTACAACAAAAATCCCGAAGGACTACAATACTAGTAGAGAAATCATCGCCACCTTTTCTCCATTATTTCAAAGCTAGCAAACGGTGTACCCATTATTTCCTAATACTGACACATGAAGAATACAGCTGTTCATAACAGTCATGTTCCTCAAAGGTACTGAACTTTATTTTTGTCCCATTCCTATTTATTCTGAGGCACGCTTTCCTGGCCCCTTTACCTGGTAAGGGGTGCTTGGTGGAGAGAGACTGAACAACGTTAAAACATTTTGGGTATGTGGGGCTTGAAGAATGACTGGCAATCTTTACCTTCCCAGGTGAGAGATGAGGAAGGAACTAGGTGAGGAGATGCAGGTGAGATCTGGGAGGAAGGCTGGCAAAAGTGAGAGGTGTGACTACCAACTTGTGCTTGTGAGCCAATTGTGGAAAACCCACATGTGCAACTGGGCTTTATTTATATATTTTAATATTTCTATATTGAGCTTTGCTCTCGCTCTCTCCTGTTCAGTGCTCAATTGTTGAACTAGTTTAGTTTAGTTGTACACTTTTATTGGAAATTATATGCAGCGATATTTCTACTACATATTTATCTGACAACATCATGGATATTTGTAATAGTTTCTATTGTATTTTTGAATATTATTATATTTATTGCTGTCTGAAATCATGTAAATTACTTTTACAGTTATTCATTTGTTAGGCTGTGAGCTGCTTTGGGCACAATTTGTGTAAAAGCGGCATACAAATAAATAAATAAATGATGATAATGATGATGACAAAGACACTTTATTTCAAGTTATTTATGTTTAGAGTTACTTCCATTTCATGAATATCAGCAGACTGGTCACAATAAACAAACTTTCAAATCAGAATGAGAATTATTGTAAGAATATAATGATAGGATCACCCTTCAGAGATTTTTCCAAAATTAATATTTGCCTACAGACTGACCAAAATATGATTGAAAAATAAGGAGAAAAGCAACTGATTACTGGTAAAGTTTTATAATCCATCAATAACACCTCTCTTTTTTAGAAAGCAATATCCAATCCATATTTTGGAAGGTAAAGACTCAGGGCCTTGCTAGACAGAGTTTTAGCCCGGGGTTCGCCCCTGTGCATCCAGATGACGCACAGGGGATCCCAGGGTCAGGCAGGGGTGAAACCTCCCTGGACGTGGGGTAAGTGAAACCCCATTTAACCTAGTTTTTCCCACGGTCTTGGGCTCAGCCCGAGACTGCGGGTGTGTAGCCCGTTCCATTGCTGTTCCCAGCTACCGCACTTACACACGAGTAGCCGTAAACAGCAGCGGATGGGCCGCAGCGCTCCTGCTGCCGCCGATGTCCCCCGGCCTGGGGGACATCGGCGGTGGCCATCACAGGCCGGGGGGCATCGGCGGCAGCGGGAAATGGGGGCTAGGGAAGGGGGCCCGACTGGCGGCCAGCGACATGGGGGGGAATCAGCAGCCGGTGACATGGGGGAGCGGGAATCGGCGGCCTGGGGGAATGGGAAATCGTGGGGGGGATTCACGGCCAGGGGGGGAACTTGGGGGCAGGGGGGGGGGGCGGGAAACCCTTTAAAAAAAAAACACCTTACCTTTCCGGTGGTGCGCTCCTTTAAAAAAAAAAATGGTGGACATGACGGGGCTTCGTCGCGTCTGACGTGTAGATAGGCGCAACGGCCCGTGCTAATTGTAGCACGGCCTCGCCGCACCTGAAGCACCGATTTTCAGGTAGGTCTAGCAAGGCCCTAAGATGTTATTCAAATGAGGCAACCTTCTCAAATATGGTACTCTCCAGATGTATTGCACTACAATTCCCATCATTCCTGCCAGCCTGGGCATTGACTGGGACTGATGGGAGATGCAGTCCAATATATTTGGAGGACACCAAGTTGGGAAAGGCCGAAGTAAGGGAACTGGATTATTACCTCATAAAACAACAGAGTGCATTTATGATTACGTTCTTGCTACAAGCCATGTCAAAATAATTTCCCTTCTTAAATTATTAAAACCTAACCAGAAGCAAAGCATCAGAAGACGATGCAAGGAAGAAGCAAATAGACACATCCTTTGTGTAACTTTCTGAAAAGAGGAACACTAAGATAAGGAACTTTTGTGAAACAAGTTCCTTTAAAACAAATGAAACTTCCTTCTAAGGAACTGTGCTTAGAATCAGATCTGTACATTATTTGAAAAGATCTCTCTTTCATACAGCTTAATGCCTTGGCCAAGGTGTAACTATGGACTTGTAAATCTCCTTGGAGAAATATTCCTATTTCAGGAAGCAGTCACACTTCCACAGGGTCCCCCACTGAAGAGAAGCCAAAATTGCCAACACTTGTGATTGCCTCATTTCTGGCACCTTAAAAGCCCTAAGGAACCCATAGCACAACTGCCACGGGGCAGAGCAATAACTCCCAAGCACCACCTTCTGGAATACGTCATCCAAGTAGGAGCAGAACCATTGCAATATGCCCCCACATCCCAATTCAGACAACCTGTCCAGAAGGACACAGTGGCCAATGGCATCAAAAGCCACAAAGAGGTCCAAGAGAACCAACAGGGTCATATTGCCCCTGCCCATCCCTCTCCTGGCACGGATCGTTGCATGGGGTAACCAAGGCAATTTCTGTTTCAAAACCAGGCCTGAAACAGATCTAGAAAAATCAGTCTTACCCAAGAGTGTTTGAAATTGATACTTGCTCCGGAAGAGAATTTTAAAAACGGAATACAAATAAAAATGTAATGAAAGAAGTCTCTGGGGGAACACTAAGACCTGGTTCACATGTAATGACAGCCCGTGGGTTGCTTAAGCCAATGGTCATCAGGGACACATCGAAGCAGGCAGCCTCCCACCTATCTACCACATCGAGTGTCTAAAATATGTACCTGCCCGGACCCTAAGATCATCTACAGGAGCCCTTCTCCGTGAGCCCCTGCCAAAGGAAGTGAGGCAGGTGGCTACTAGGAGGAGGGCTTTCTCCGCTGTGGCACCCTGGTTGTGGAATGAGCTCCCTAAGGAGGTTCGCTTGGCACCTACATTATATGCTTTTAGACGCCAGGTGAAGACCTTTTTATTCTCTGAGTATTTTAACACTTAATTTTAACACAAATTAAAATTTTACTGTTTTAACTCTGTATTTTAATCTTATATCAATTTTGCTGCGTGGTTTTATCCTGGTTGTGCTTTTTATACTGTATTTTGTAATTGTGCTTTTAACCTGTTGGTTGTTTTATTGTGGTTTTAATTTTTGTGAACCGCCCAGAGAGCTTTGGCTATTGGGCGGTATAAAAATGTAATAAATAAATAAATGAATAAATAAAATAACCCAGGAATGTCATGGAACTCTAGGTTGTTGAGGGGGGGGGGGAACAACCAAGAGTTTTAAACTATGGCTTGTTGTTTTGATTTTAGTTATTTCTATTAAAATGGTTAACTGAAAACTTTCAAGGATTTTTTAAAAATTCAAGAATTTGAGGAAGTTAACATACAATGCACATGTGTGTCATCCCCTAGTAATTCATTCAATTAAAAAAAAAGTTTGTTTGAAAGTTTTGAAAGAAAAATAAATTAAACGTTTTGGAAAGGATTACTAGAATACTAATGCATCTTGCATGAATAGTTCAAGGTATGTTTCGAACGGATTGCTTAGCACATATCCCTAAAATATTAAATACAGCTACATCCATTAAAAAAAATCCCACAAATTATATTCAAGTATTTTTGTTTAGAATTCGTAAGCAATCGAATTTAATGTTTTCAAAAACAAAGGACACCATCCAGCGTGCTTTAAGAAAACAATTCAATACAGGTCTACCCAGAAGTAATTGCTATGAAGTTCAATAAGGGTTACTCCCAGGTAAGTGGATACATGACTTTCTTCCAAGGAATATCCCGCACATACTGAGTTTTTGAATGAAATTCTTATCAAATGTTCAGTGAACCAACTGAAAGATAAGTGAGCTTTCAAAATTCCAAGAAAACATGTACAGGATTGGATTGTCAATCCCATTCATTTCAATGGAAGAGCTAAGCATGTTTTAACTCTTAAATCTCTCCCATTCAAATCAATGGAATTTTAATGTGCTTAACTTAGGTTAGATTGTACCTACCTTATACGTTATGACAAATTATACAAAATATAAACATAATATCCTTTTTTAAAAAAATGTAACACAGTTCATGTCAATATTTTCTTTCCAAAAAATCACAGCAGGACTTAACAAAGGCAACCTTAAGACATCTATATGAACAAGCCATTTAGACAAACACTACATTACAAAAAGAGAGCTCTGCAGCAGCTTTTGCTTTACTTTGGGAATGAATCAGAAAGACAAGCTTGTTACAACTTCTTATAAAGTCCTTTTTTTAAAAAAAATCAATCAACTTCTACATTATATAAACGAAAATCCTGAGCTACATTTGACCCCTAGCGGTCCAATCCTAAACTCATTGCTCATAGAAAAGTTCTGTTGATTTCAAGGGCATTAACTTCTGCTAAGTGTGCTTAGGAAGATCATAGCTCTAATATAAACAATACTATATAAGTTCAGAACCTTATAAACCCTTTCATAGAGATTTTCACCACAGCTACTCATAGATTTGTTTTGTATAAATTGAATGAAAGTTGTTTAAAGGTAAGAAACTTTATTCTAACAGCTGGTGGCACAATCGAACAGTCTTATCTTTCAACAATGTTCATTAACTATTTCAATAAAGAGGACCATACCAGACATTACTCATAATTAATAATAAAGGGTAGACCCAAAATAACGAAGGCCTAATTGACAAGATACCTGTGTATTTCTCAGTACAAAATGTGAAAGAAAAGACCTATTCCTCTACTATATTCCTCTACTATATCCACTTTTAAGAGAAATTAGTACAATCTTATACATATTCGCTCAGAAGTAAGACCCATTTTGTGCAATGCATCTTACACACAAGTAATTGGTATAGGATTGCAGCCAATGTATCTAATTCCATAACTAAAAACACAACGAAACTGATTTTCAGTCGTTACCTAACCTAATCAACTCAAACAATTAAATTGTGGGGCTTTTTCTAGCAGGTATCTCAATCACAGAAACTACTAAGCAAAAACTTTCCTCATCCGGAGTGATCAGCCCAAATTCCGTTTCCTGCTACCGTCAAACCATGAGAGAAGTAACTATGCCTCTCCCCTGCCCCATTTATTAGCATTTGCTTCTGAAGTAATCAATTCACTGATCTCAAAAGTCATTTATAAGAGTTATATCCAAAAACTGTTTTCAGGCATTAACAAAAATGCCATCTTCCTAGCTCCTTGTTGCCTTCAAGCACAGACTGGTGTCTTCAAGCTGAACATCCTTGTCTTCCCTGATGTCACTAATTGAAGGGGAATGAACTTGGAAGAAGAGAAAGCACTGAAAATAAATGCTTTAAGAAAACACTCTTACGTTAGGGGTTAAACTATCATTTTACTTTGCAGAAGATTCAGCTTCTTTAAAGTTAACATTTGCAGTATATTATGAAGTTAGAAGAAAGAAAAACATCAATTTTCAATCAAACCCCCCTAAAACATGAAGCTTGATTTTAAAAGCAGATTAAACCCGGCAAAGCTTTCACTCTGCAACCTCGTAAAATCCTTTTTTATTTAGAAACTTTTCAGTTTTAGAACCTTCCACCCCTGCCCCCACCCACCCCCATCTTGAAAGCTTATTATGCATACAAAATTCAAATACCGTACGCATTATCCTATATGTACAGAACAAACACTGTGATGGCTTCTTTAAGAAAGGCTGATATTCCCCATAACACCGGTGACCAAACGTTAATGTATCGCCATTTAAAAAAAAAAAAGCCCAAGCAACTTTAATAACCTTCTAAGTTTGTAAACCAGAAACTTCTGCGTTTTTCTGTATCCCAAGATGGTTTTCTTTCCTGTAGCTCAAGCCGAGAAAGCAGACAAAAGAAACCGATTTGAGTGAATTGTGCCAAGTCTTGCCTTTTTTTCCCTTTCTTCAGCTCGTTCTTGCTCCCAGCATGGCAACCTTCCCAAGCAGTTCTGGCAGAGCTCCAGCCTGTGCCAGGCGTCAGGAGTCCTTGTTTCCAATTTCCTTTACAAATCAATATATATATATATAATACACTATATGTATATTTTAACCAAAATTGTTGGTTACAAACCAAATCCTAGCAGCAGCAGCAGCCGTTCATCCTGCCAAATCGCCTTACAGACTTCATGGTTTTCTACACGGCACAATGGTAAGCGGGGAAAAAGAAATTAGTCAGTAGTCCTGGAGAACTGAAAGCTATGCACCATTCAGCGATAAGAAATATCTTCTCTAGAAACGTCGGCAGGCAATACATAAACATGCCAAGCTTCTTTTGAAGGAGGTTCTACCCATAACATTAAGAAGCACAGAATACCATATTAAAATTAGGCTTGCATTGTCACTGTCGGATAATAATGGAACGAACCCCAGAGTAGAAATCATATTGATTTTAATTAACTGCATGTCGAAACACAGATTGAAATCCTTTTGTGTTTTCTAAGAGAAATCAAGATACGTAGAAATCTTCTTCCTTGAATCTCACCTGGTTGGGTATAACTGTAGAAGATACACTAGAAATTGGTGGTACGGCAATAATGTGCTAGAAGAGCCAGTGGTTAGAATGTTTGGCTGGGACTTGGGAGACCCAGGTTCTAATCCTTAACTGGTCAGAGAGCTTCGGCTATTGGGCGGTATAAAAATGTAATAAATAAATGAATCTACAATTACTTCAGAAGATAGCTGTGAGACTGCTAAGTGGCACTGGGCACTACGAACACATTTCAATGGTACGACCATCATCTTCACTGGCTTCTAGTCCATTTCCAGGCCTAATTCAAAGTGGTTTGGACACCTTGGGACTGGAATTCTTGAAGGGCCTCCTCTCTCTACATGTACCCACCTGGACGCTAAGATCTGCTTCCAAGTCCTTTCCCAAGGTGCTTGCTCCAGGTGAAGCATGGAGGGAGTGTATTGGAGAAATGGTGGCTACAGGAAAAAAGTCCCTCTTGAGAGAGATTCACCTGATGCCTACTATTTTGTCATTCTTCCCACAGACCTTTTTATTTCCCCAGACCTTTTAATCTGCTTTAGCGTGAAGATGCTATTATTCCCCATTGCTTATTTTTATGCTGCAACATATTTTTATTGTTACATGTTTTACTGGTAATGTATTTTATTTACTCTGATTCTGTTATTTGGTGTGGGCCACCCTGAGAAGCTTGTTATCGGGCAGCCTGTAACTACAGATTTATTTATTTTGTAAATGCAGCAGCTTCTGAACCTATCATCTATCCAATAAAAAAAAAGTGTGACAATATCGGCAAAAATCAACCCAGTTAAAGCCTCTGGGATCCACTGGTGATTGCAACTTTTTAAAGGTTAAGTGAAGCAATCACACATCCCGCTAACCCATGGTGGGGAATAAGCTATGCAGAGTACTGCGCTCCCATCAGATGATCAGGCGAACCATCTACACAGGGCAGTTTAATTTTTTTCCTTCACCCCTCCTCTTCCTATGGTAGTCTGATATAAATAATAGTTAACTAATAGTTAACTGTTCTCTATCAGAAGACAAGCAGTAAGGCAAATATGCAGCCTAAGCGAAGAGACCACATATACAGTTGGGGTCAAGAGGTAAGCCCGTTATCTGGAAAGACCCGGCTTGCTCAGTCAACAGACAATACACAATGAGTTTCTGCTAAGGGCAGTGGCTGCAATGTTAGTCTATGAGCTTCTTGTGGAACTATACCCAAGCATGACACTGTATGACCAAATATGATGTAACTTGTTTGCCACACAGTATAAAAGTCCTGGATGAGAAGCATTCGGGGCTGCTGCTGCTCCTGAATTTGAAGCAGGCAGTCTTTTCGCTGCGGAAATAAAGCCAAGGCTTTGATCTTACCCCGTGTCTATTTGTTATTTGGTTCCGGCGGCTAGACACGATCAGAGAGAGAGAGAGCTCAATTTAAGGGCACTTACAACAAGTCCTGTAGCCCCCCCTCCCCTCCGGCCAGCCAGGTTATCACAGCTTCCTTTACAGTGGAAACCATATCCCTCCATCTCTTGCGCTGCCAGTCTGTCAGCAGCGATTGGTCCGCTTCGCACTAAGGGCGTCTTCGGTCTCTGCCGGTTCCCCCTGCCCCGTCCTCAACCCCATGTTGACCTTTACCTGCTGCCCTGACTGCTTCCCTTCCCTTCGTGCGCCTACCTCCCTCTTTCCCATCCTCCTTCCTTACCTTCTGCCCCAATTTCCAAGCCTTTGACAGGTCCCCCCTCAGCAGCAGCAAAACAACAAGACAGAATAATAATAAATATTGGCATACAAAGCAGCTTATTTGCCTTGCTTAATACTGGGCTTTTTAATACTGCTTTAAATCTACTAAGGCACTATTTGGCATCAGTTCTGGGATGGGGGCATGTTAGATGACTAGCTTAGGGGCTGAGGGTGGTGATGAAAAGTTGGGCTTCAGTCTCATGGTTTGTAGGGAGGGGAAGAATCATAGAATCATTGAATAGCAGGGTTGGAAGGGGCCTACAAGGCCATTGAGTCCAACCCCCTGCTCAATGCAGGAATCCACCCTAAAGCATCCCTGACAGAGGGTTGTCCAGCTGCCTCTTGAAGGCCTCTAGTGTGGGAGAGCCCACAACCTCCCTAGGTAACTGATTCCATTGTCGTACTGCTCTAACAGTCAGGAAGTTTTTCCTGATGTCCAGCGGGAATCTGGCTTCCTGTAACTTGAGCCCATTATTCCGTGCCCTGCACTCTGGGAGGATGAAGAAGAGATCCTGGCCCTCCTCTGTGTGACAACCTTTCAAGTATTTGAAGAGTGCTATCACGTCTCTTCTCAGTCTTCTCTTCTCCAGACTAAACATGCCCAGTTTTTTCAGTCTCTCCTCATAGGGCTTTGTTTCTGATCATTCTGGATGCCCTCCTCTGAACACACTCCTGCTTGTCTGCGTTCTTCTTGAATTGTGGAGCCCAGAACTGGACACAATACTCTAGATGAGGCACCTGCTGAGTTGGAAAGGGGTGGCATGACTGGAAAGGAAGTACTTACATGGTGGGAATATTACACCAAAACAGTGGGGGGGGATGTCTCCAACTCCTTGAAAGTCTGCAGAAATTGTTTCTTTTGGCGGGAGAGACACAAGATGCGCCACTGGATAGTTGTGTGACTTTGCTTTTCCATGGAAAAGTGAGGATTTAACCACAGGTGAAACTTTTTGGGAACCGTACCATGGGAGGGGGGGATGCTTTAGAGTTAGAGACACCACTTATTGTGGTAGGAAAACAACTTTGCTCAAGGTCACTCTGCCAATTACACACTCGTGCGAGCAAAAGCAACTTTACAGACTGCATTGCTAAAGGAGGGGGTAGGAAGGAGTCAAGCAGCAAAGGGGATGGAGCGGCAGCAACAGTGCAAACTGTTGCTAGGCAGGGCTCAGAAACAGAGATTATTCAAGAGATGCAGAGCAGCAGCAGCAGCATTTTGGGCAATCTTGCTGAGCAGTTCTGTAAGCGATCTCCGTAACCCACGCTGGTGCGACAGACAGCAGGCTAACCCACCATAGGTAAAATAACCCCTACTGCAGACCATGGGCTCTCAGGGAGTGTTGTTTTGGCGAAACAAGCCACCAAAGGTGGGGATAACAGCTCACAAATGACACACTAACCCATCATGGGTTGTTCCAGAAAACACTCTTTGTGGCTTAGTGTGACATGGGAACCCAGTCTTTATCTCATTTATCTTCACAACACACCTGTGCAAAGCCTTTATTACTTTCATTTTACAGGTGAGGAAGTAAGGCTGTCCGCAGACTATTTTTAAGCGTCGTCGTAATACTGTTCAATATAACACTGCGCATGAGGCTTCCCTCACATAATCTGAATGTGCTGGATTCAGAAAAGGAGGAATGGGTGGGATGCAGAACACAATATGATGCAAGGGGTACAACACTGGCTTTAGACATCAGCCACTTTCAGATCCCTACTCAGCCATGGTGCTTAGTGACTTGCCCGAGGTTGCTCATAAGAACATAAGAAGGGCCCTGATGCTGGATCAGACCAAGGGTCCATCTAGTCCAGCACTGTGTTTTCCTACAGTGGCCAACCAGCCATCGGCCAAGGATGAACAAGCAGGCCATGGTGCAACCGCACCCTCCCACCCATGTTCCCCAGCAACTGGTGCATACAGGCCTCAGATACCGGAGGTAGCAGATAACCATCAGGGCTAGTAGCCATTGATAGCCTTCGCCTCCAGAAATTTATCCAACCCTCTTTTGAAGCCATACAGATTGGTGGCCATCCCTATTATTATTATTATTATTATTTATTTATTTATTTATATAGTACCATCAATGTACATGGTGCTGTACAGAGTAAAACCATAAATAGCAAGACCCTGCCGCATAGGCTTACATTCTACATCCTGAGGTAGGGAATTCCATAATTTAACTATGTGCTGTGTGAAGAAGGACTTCCTTTTATTTGCCCTGGATCTCATTGTAAGCTATTATTATTATTATTATTATTATTATTATTATTATTTATTTATTTATTTATTTATATAGCACCATCAATGTACATGGTGCTGTACAGAGTATTTAAATGGTTTTACACTTTGTATGATGCATTTTAATGTGTGTATTTTAATCTTTGCAAACTGCCTAAAGAGCTTTGGCTATGGGGTGGCATAGAAATGTAATAAATCACCATCGTCTCTAAGCACAGCATCTCTTAGGGCAAAAAACAGATGTGACATTAAGCTGGGGAGCACAATCAAGATGGCAGCACGTGGAGAGGGGGGTTTAACTCTTTCCCGCATGCCACAGTCCCAATCAAAATCCCACCAAGAAGCTAATTTTAGCCCAAGACAAAAAAAAAGCTGCCATGGTCCTTAGATAGTAGTTTTGAGGACAAGTGAGTCAAAACTTGTAAACACTTTGCATATAGAAGTGTCATTGAAAATGTGATATTAACAGCAATGTTCATCAGGAGCATCTTTTATAATGGATTACATCCTGATTTAGTGAGAGAGTAGACCCACTGAAATCAATTAAGCATAACTTAGCCATGACTAACTTAAGCCCCATTGATTTCAATGGGCCTGTTTATACAACACACTAAGCCATGGTTAGACAACTAACCCTTTTGCAGCAAATGGTTAGCGAGTGTGTTTAAACCTTATTTATGTAGCCACCAATGTTAGGAATGTTTCACACAGCTTGGCCCGTAGACCACTTGGTTTGACACTTCTGCTTTAAGGTTCCATAGACCCCTAGTTTGTTTTGGCTTCACAAATACATTTAGAGCAAAATCCAGCACAGTTTAATTAAGGTCTGTAGATTTCAATACAAATTGAGGATGAAGCGCTACACAGACTTAACTGGGAATAAGCCTCATTGAACTCAACAGGGCTTATGTCTGGATCGACACACTTAAGATTCCACTGTAAGTGAACTTATCTGTGTCCTTGGATATGGTCTTAGCCACTCATCAGTACTGTATAACATGTAAGAAGTTCTAACACACTTGTAGAATTCTCATATAAGCAATATTCCAAATTATTCCAGTTCCATCCAAGAGATCTTGGTACAAATTTCTAGAAATGTTGAATGTCTTGATTTATTTCAAAAGGAGAAATGCTGGTATTATGAAAAAAAAAATATGTGCAAAACTTAATTGCCTAACAAGTCTGAGCTATAGTTATTACTTTAAACATCCTAATCTTAAACACATCTTCTTTGAGATAAATCCTATTTGTTTCAGAGAGACTTGCTTCCAATTAAATGCTCTTAGAATTACAGACTGAAATGACAAATGTATTCTATATCATTTGTTGACCCATTAGAGTGCTATTGTGCATGTGTGTGTGTGTTTTAATATTATTGGTTTTAATATTAGAATAAGAGCAAGTATTATAAATCTAACAAAGAAATAAAAATATCTTAACCTGACACTAAAAACTGCAATACAGAAATTCTATTAGAGTCTGCATGTTGTTATGTGTTGTACTAGTGTAAAAAGAAGTGACATTAGATGTGACAAGTATGCTATTATCATCAAACTGACGTTGTTTATTCAAGGATTCAGTCTCACATAGGAAATTATTGGTGTCTTTGTTGTGTAATGAAAAGTTTCCTATGAGATATTCTAAACGTAGGTCAAAGTACATAGAAAGGTTTTCATCAGATGGGTTTATGGATGGATGGATGTTATATGTATATGTGTAGGGATAGTGACCGTGTATGTACATGTGTGAGAGAGAGAAATGTGAATGGTGGGTGTGCACATGCTTTAGCCCCACTTTGGGCTTTAGCCCTGTCCAGCATGAAGCCCCACATCCCAAGGAAATGCAGCCCTCAGATGTGAGAATGCTTCCAGTAACTAGCAGAGAAAATCTCAGTGCCAGGGTAGTGATGTGGAGGACAAGTCTGAAGGCAGAATCAAGTTCAAGATTCTCTTAATTTCTACAGAGGCTTCTTGCTGCTCTTTTGTAAAAAGGCCTGCCAGCCAGGCAGGTAGCTTGTATTAGTCATTCACCTGAATCTCAGCCTTCGAGGGCATGTGAGGTCTTCTAGATGAGTAGACTGCTCACGGCATACAGCTTAGGCAGCCTGTCTGTTTCTGGCTGCTCACATATCCAGTTTACAGTTAACCAAGAAGGATGCAGACAAGCTGGAGATGGTTCAGAGGAGGGCAACGAGGATGATCAGAGGTCTGGAAACAAAGCCCTATGAGGAGAGACTGAAAGAACTGGGCAATGTTTAGCCTTGAGAAAAAAAGACTGAGGGGAGCCATGACAGCACTCTTCAAATACTTGAAAGGTTGTCACACAGAGGAGGGCCAGGATCTCTTCTCGATCCTCCCAGAGTGCAGGACACAGAATAATGGGCTCAAGTTGCAGGAAGCCCAATTCCATCTGGACATCAGGAAAAATGCCCTGACTGTTAGAGCAGCACAACAGTGGAACCAATGACCTAGAGAGGCCATGGGCTCTCCCACACTAGAGGCCTTCAAGGGGCAGCTGGACAGTCATCTGTCAGGGAAGTTTTAAGGTGGATTCCAGCATTGAGCAGGGGGTTGGACTCGATGGCCTTAGAGGCCCCTTCCAACTCTACTATTCTATGATTCGAACTCTAATGATATCTCTAGAACTTAAGCACATCACTGCAGATTAGATTGCAGGCCAGGATCCAAAGAACCATGTGCTTAGTTCCATGTGCTTATGAGGCATTTGGACTTTCCTCCCTTGTAGGCATTCCAAATGTCACATTATTTTTGAAACTCCTCGCACGACTTGGGAAACCACAGAGGAGAAACTGAGCGGATCAACCACAAAGAGGAAACATCACTTTCAAAATAGGAGTAAGAAAAACTGGCCTGGACATGAGCTGCCCAAGTATCAAGAGTAGATTGATCCCTAATACTTGACTGAGTTAATATAAGGAACTTTTATTATTATTATTCATTAGCAACTCTGCATACCAAAGGAATGACTTAGATGCAGCTTGTCTGTGAAGTGGCAGCACATCTATTCACAGCGGGAGACATCAGGTTCATACTGATAACCGCAAGTGAAGAGAGTTTCTTCATCCCTGGGGTACATGGGAAGCAGAGACTCTCTAGAGAGAATCTGAATAAAAAGGAGGAAGCAAACCCAGCAACTGCTGTGGACAAGACATATTATAATGTTATCTCTGGCACAGTTATTTTGCTATTGATAACCTTAGAAAAAGCTTTTAGTATGGTTTGTTTAGCCATATCAAAAATTCATCCCTCAATTGCAGTACATGAAATACTGTCCTTTAAAAAATGTAAACACAACCTTTGGGAAATTGCAGATAACAGATCCTTTTAAGATTCTCTCCCTCAGATATTCTACCTCTTTAGTCCACGCTGCCATTTTCTTCATAGATCAGCATTTTCTTCATGCTTTTAAAGGGCTGTTCTTGCTGCCAATATTACAGAATTGTAGTTGTTATAAGATTACGATGGCTACTAGTCATAATGGCTTTATATTAACTCCCACTATCAGAGGTGGTATACCAGTTGCTGAGGTGCTCTTCTTATGTTCTTAGACTGCATCTTAGGAGGGGTCAGATTTTCAGCAATAAAAGAATTTTAACTAGTATTACACAAGATTCCTTGCTCAGCAATGAAGAAGCTTGCCTTGATAAGTCATCATCTTCCAGCTTAAACAATAACACAAGTATACTGTGAGAAAAATTAGATAATCTGCTATAAACCATATTGAGGAGATACAAACAAGATTCCTAAAATTTTGTATGTCTGGTATATGTTCCATGGAGCCTGGAATGTTTTGATCAGGAGACCAGATGCAAAAGACAGGGTTTCTATAACTTTAATTGGCTCATAGAAGAGGGAACGCCAACACTTTCACTTATTTTCCACCTTGCATTACAAGCTGCACCTATTAAAAATCCCTCTTCTAAATACAATCCGGAGCCTTCTTCTGTTTACAATTATTTAAACATCATTATCAGATACTGTATTTTATGTTAGGGACTCTCCAATTCTATTGAAGAGTCCCTAACATAATTCTATTGGGCATGTTTAGCCTGGAGAAGAGAAGATTGAGGGGAGACATGATAGCACTCTTCAAATACTTAAAAGGTTGTCACACAGAGGAGGGCCAGGATCTCTTCTCGATCCTCCCAGAGTGCAGGACACGGAATAACGGGCTCAAGTTAAAGAAGCCAGATTCCGGCTGGACATCAGGAAAAACTTCCTGACTGTTAGAGCAGTGCGACAATGGAATCAGTTGCCTCGTGAGGTTGTGGGCTCTCCCACCCTAGAGGCCTTCAAGAGGCAGCTGGACAACCATCTGTCAGGGATGCTTTAGGGTGGATTCCTGCATTGAGCAGGGACTCGATGGCCTTGTAGACCCCTTCCAACTATGATTCTATGATTCTATACAGCAAACAGGTCTTTAATACATCCTTCAAGTAACCAGCTTTACGTAGAAGAAAAGTTATTTTATTCTATAAACTGGAATAAATACTCAGAGCAACACAGATACATCATTCCCGGAATAAAAGTCTTCGCCATTTTGTCGTGGCCAGGTTCATGAACATGCAATCTGCTGTACATGTCTCTTTTATGTCTTCTTTGCAATCAAGAAGTTGCCAATTGGATAAAGTCTCCACCCCTCAAGTGATGGTGTTCTCCAGCAACCCGCCTTTTGTGGCCTGGGGGAGCCCTTGTGGAGAAATAGTTTGGCTTACAAGCTCATCACAATCGTTCAGAGGTGGGGTGGGGGGCAGCTTTATGGAATATAGCTTTAGGCCCATGTACAGAGCAGTGTGAAATGAATGTTAATGAGCTTTTGAAGAACTCCGGGGATTGGAAGGGGAGCTTTCAGGTAGAACGGTTTGCTAATGAATATTGTAGCTGTGTATGGTACTTAGAAGCGATAAGGAAGTTTTCAGAACTGTAGTGCTATGCCAGGAGTTGTGTTTCTCCGACAGACAGCTAGGCCATCTTAAAAACATACGTACTGGGTACCATTCATTTGCAAAACATTGGATGCACATTCTTTTTTTACATTTTGCTTTCTTTCCAGCTGTCACATAAAGAAATTCTATTTAAGTATCAGTCATATATTCTCACTGCATCACTGAAGCATAAACCCAAGTAACAAACATGTCCCTGTTTGTGGTGGTTGTTACTCAGTAGAAAATATACTGAAGGTATTATTATTATTATTATTATTTATTTATTTATTTATATAGCACCATCAATGTACATGGAAACTTCCTGACTGTTAGAGGAGTACGACAATGGAATCAGTTACCTAGGGAGGTTGTGGGCTCTCCCACACTCGAGGCCTTCAAGAGGCAGCTGGACAACCATCTGTCAGGGATGCTATAGGGTGGATTCCTGCATTGAGCAGGGGGTTGGACTCGATGGCCTTGAAGGCCCCTTCCAACTCTGCTATTCTATGATTCTATGATTAAGGGGGTGGGTATGTACACATCAGTTAAGGTTCTTGTTTTAAAACTGTTTCTCTTCCCACCCACCCCAGAAAGAGGCTTTGCTTGCAAACATGAGTACTATACATTGTGTCTATGCGTAGTGGCAGCCACGAGTCATATATGCTCAGGTGTGATGGAAATTAGCTTAGAAAGCTTTATGAAAGGGTAAGACAAATTCATACAGGATAGACCCATCTACAGCGTTCAGACATTATAGTAAAAACAGCCTATGCCAACCTGGTGCCCCCCTGCCCCCACAAGATGTTTTGGACTTCCAATTCACTTCAATTTGTGAACCGCCCAGAGAGCTCCAGCTATTGGGCGGTATAGAAATGTAATAAATAAATAAATAAATAAATTCAATCCCAGCCAGCACAACCAATGGGTAAGGAAACCTTGGAATTGTAGTTCAAACCACCTGGAGGGCACCAGGTTGGCAAAGGCTGGTAAAAGGATCCTCTGTGTTCAGAAGAAGTATACATCCAAGTACAATAGATTCTAAGGAGAGGGAACTGGACGGATATCACCTTCATGCCTGTGAGTTTCCCGGGGGCACCTAGTTTATCACTATTGGAGACAGAGTACTGCAGCCTTAGTATGAACCAGAATACGCAGTACTTATTTACAGGATCAGAGGAATGTGTACAGTACATCCAGTTCCCCAATGACATGCCACTGTGGTCCAGAGCCAACAAGTGGATAAGGGTGTGAGAACAGGATAACCTGGCCGTGCTATCCATACAGCCAGATTCCCAATGTCTGCCAGGTGTAAAGACGCTGCACATTACAGCACAAAATTGCAGTAAACTTGCCACACAGAAGACTTCTAGCTTAAAACTGAGACACAAACTACATCCACTAACATAAAATCACCAAATTCTTGCAGATTTGTAGACACAGAAAATATGCTAACTTCTCTGCAGTTTATTATTTATGTATTTACAATATTTATATACAGCTAACACAGATTCCAGAGCAGTGAACATAGGTACAAACAGTAAAAGAAAGAAGATTAAGAAAACAAATTAAAATTGTTAAATTTAAAAACAACGGAAACAGAAAAGCAGTAGCCAGTCAGTTGAGGAAGGCTTCTTGAAACAGAGTTGTTTTTAGGAAGTGTTTTCAGCAGTGTTTGTTATACACAGTTACAAGAAACTGTGGTGTTTCTTGTTAAAATTTTGAAACCATCCTTAGTATACAGCCTATATAATGTAATTCAACTGTGAGATTATAACTACTAATTCAGGATTTACTGTGGGTGCAAAAGAGTGAGGAGGAAGGAATAGTAAAACTGGAAAGTGACATTATTATTATTTAAATTTACGCATTGCTTACCACTGCAAAAAGCAGTCTCGAAGAGACTTACAGAAATCCATAATTAATATAACTGAAAAAACCAAAATCAATATGAATCATAATCAGCACAATGATACAAACAAAAATAGATATTATAAGACTAGGGTGACCATATGAAAAGGAGGACAGGGCTCCTGTATCTTTAACAGTTGCATAGAAAAAGGGAATTTCAGCAGGTGTCATTTGTATATATGGAGAACATGGTGAAATTCCCTCTTCATCACAACAGTTAAAGCTGCAGGAGCTATACTAGAGTGATCAGATTTAAAAGAGGGCAGGGCACCTGCCACTTTAACTGTTGTGATGAAGAGGAAATTACACCAGGTTCCCTGTATATACAAATGACACCTGCTGAAATTCCTTTTCAATACTACTGTTAAAGATACAGGAGCCCTGTCCTCCTTTTCATATGGTCACCCTACATAAGACATACTCTAAAAATACAAAGTGTTCATCCATAATACACAAAATCCCCCACTCACCAGCACCTTAGAATGAATGCCACAAAAACTGCCCAAAACAATTAAGCCATTACAAATGTCCCAACACCTAGAAAAGCAAGTACATTTTTGCGTAGCACCATGAACTTGAGCGTCGGTACCAGGGAAGCTTCCTTGGAAAGGGCAATTCATAAACATGAGGTTATCACCAAAAGAGTCTGTTCGCTAAGTGCTATCCCGCATCCCTGTGCTTCTCCCAGAGGGAACAGCCAAGGGGACCTGAGGCCAGCCTCAGAGACCAGGTGGGCTCATACAGGGAGAGACAAAGCTTGAGATATTGGATCTCAAGCCATGTAGGGCTCTATAGGTTAAAACCAGCACTTTCCATTTGGTAAGCACAATCAGCTTAACTACTGTAAAAGTAACAAAGCAATGCATTTGGTGTAGTGCCATTGTGGTGTAATGGCTAAAGTGCTGGACTGGGAGTCGGCAGATCGGGGGTTCTAGTCCCCACTGGGCCACGGAAACCCACTGGATGACTTTGGGCCAGTCACAGACTCTCAACCCAACCTACCTCACAGGGTGGTTGTTGTGAGGATAAAATGGAGAGGAGTATTATGTTACACCACCTTGGGTTCCTCGGAGGAAAAAAGGCAGGATATAAATGCAATACATGAATTAAATAAATACATTTCATGCATAACCAGAACAAGCTGAAACCGTTTGAGAACATTGCTGGGTGCCAAACTGGAGCAAACGAGACAGCCTTCCTATATAGAGTTGCCAACTTGTCAACAAGCCCTTTCCGCTAGGCCTTTAACAGCAGCTCGAGGTGGAGCAATTAGCTGTTTAAGAAAGCTGCCATTAAAAGCACAAGAGCAGGGGTGTGTGTTTTTTTCCTGGTAGGTTGGCAACACACCTTGCCAAAGGCAACGGGTGTACACTGCAATGTAACTGAGAAGCCCAGACTGAGAAAGACGGATAACGACTTAGGCCCTGTAATTTGGAGGGGGGGGGGAAATCTGGGGGGAAATTAATGATTGACTAACTACTGCAAGTGCGAATTAACACATTGAGCCGCACGCTGGAAACGATAAAGCAAATCGCAGCAGCAGCAGCAGCCGAAAATTCCAAGAATTCCTAATGAGCATGCGCACTGAGCCTTCTCTCATCTCTTCCTCCCCCCCTCCATACGCCTCCCGAGAGGCGCGCATGCCCTGTTCGAACATAGAAGGCAAGCCCGGGCGCAGACGTCAAAAGTGACTGGAACGGTTTGCGAGGACGGCGCGTGCGCTCTTGGCCTTGGAGCGCCGTCTCTGAGCGGCGCATGCGCGCGAAAGGCCCCTCGGCCGCTGGCTCCATCCAGCTTTGCCCTCAGGCGTTTGCGTTATGTCCTGCGCCTCTTCTTCCTCGATGCTTTCTACTTACCCAGGATGCGGACGAGGCTCCGGTTTCTCCCGGGCAGGGCCTCTTGTTTACTAGGGACGTTGAGGGAAGACGAAGCGGCTTCTCCCATGGCGGCGAGAGTACGGAGAAGGAGAAGGAAGCGGCGGTGAGGGGCAGAGTTCATCGCCCCTCCCCCCACCAGCTTTCCCTGCTCTGAGGAGGCTGAGGCGGGCGGTTGGAAGAGAGAGAGAGAGCGAGCGCATGCGCAGGGCGGCCCGCTGTCTCGCGACCTTGGGGCACGTGCCAGGGCGCGAGGACGCTCGGAGGTTGGACGAGAGAGGGGAGGGAGGCGCTGCTGCGCATGCCCAGAAATCTACTCGCCAAGCTCGTGCTGGACGGAGCGCCACTCTTGGGAAACGGATGGCCGCCGGACCCGGGTTCAAGCCTCGGCATCTCTGATAATCCGGCCCTTCTGCAGCAGCCTTCCCCAACCTGGGGCACTCCAGATGCTTCGGGCTCTCGTCACCCGGCCCCTAACAGCATGGCCAAGAGTCAAGAATCCTGGGGAGGCGAGGCAGTGCAGGCTGGTGGCTCGACGTCAGAAGGGCTGTGGGTCCATGCTGGGTTTCAGTCAGAACCAGCCAGAACTCTAAAGGAGCTACCTGAGGTGCTGAACCCCATCTTCCAAGCAGGTTCAGAGACTTGGTTATGGTAGAATCATAGAATAACAGCGTTGGAAGGGGCCTACAAGGCCATCTAGTCCAACCCCCTGCTCAGTGCAGGAATCCACCCTAAAGCATCCCTGACAGATGGTTGTCCAGCTGCCTCTTGAAGGCCTCCAGTGTGGCATTCCGTTCCATTGTCGTACTGCTCTAACAGTCAAAAAGTTTTTCCTGATGTCCAGCCGAGAGCCCACTGCCTCCCTAGGTCATGGGTTCCATTGTCGTACTGCTCTAACAGGAAGTTTTTCCTGTTTTCCAGCCAGAATCTAGCTTCCTGTAACTTGAAGTGTGAAAAGAAGGAAAAACCTGTAGGGGAGTAAAAAATAAGCCAAAGGCAAGGGCGGAACCAAGGAATCTTCTACAATAATATTATTAGTAAAATTATTATTATTATTATTATTTATTTATATAGCACCATCAATGTACATGGTGCTGTACAGATAACACAGTAAATAGCAAGACCCTGCCGCATAGGCTTACAATCTAATAAGTTGTAGTAAACAATAAGGAGGGAAGGAGAATGCAAACAGGCACAGGGAAGTGTAAACAGGCACCGGGTAGGGTGAAGCTAACAGTATAGAGTCAGAACAAACTCAATATTTGAAGGCTATAGGCTTTTACTAATATTATTAATAATAATAATATTTATTTATTTATATAGCGCCATCAATTTTCATGGTGCTGTACAGAACAAAAATATTTTAATAATACTTTGGACCTTGTTTTCTGTGCTGGATGGGGTGACAGGGATCTGAGTAGAGGAACTTTATATAGTTCCGTTGTCATGGACAGATCACTACCTGGTGGGGTTTAGACTTGCTGGCACTCAGAGCCTCTGCAGGGGTGGAGGACCGATTAAGATGGTCCGCCCCAGGAGGCTGATGGATCCGAATGGTTTCCTGATGGCTCTTGGGGATTTTCCTGTTGCCTCGGCAGGTGATTCTGTCGATGCCCTGGTTGATCTCTGGAATGCAGAGATGGCCAGGGCAGTGGACACGATTGCTCCTGAGCGCCCTCTCTCACGTCGTGGAGCCACACCAGCCCCCTGGTTTTCCAGTGAGCTGGCAGCAATGAAACGAGTGAGACGGAGGCTAGAGCGACGTTGGCGGAAAACTCGGAGTGAATCTGATCGAACACAGGCTAGAGCCTATTTGAAGGCCTACTCTGTGGCAATTCGGGCAGCGAAAAAACTTTTTTTCTCTGCCACTATTGCGTCTGCAAAGAGCCGTCCAGCAGAGCTGTTTTGGGTGGTCAGGGGCCTTCTACACTCTGGCCCCCAAAAAGTGATTTCAGACCTTTCAACAACCTGTTGTGACC
This sequence comes from Elgaria multicarinata webbii, assembly GCF_023053635.1. Taxonomy (NCBI): domain Eukaryota; kingdom Metazoa; phylum Chordata; class Lepidosauria; order Squamata; family Anguidae; genus Elgaria; species Elgaria multicarinata. Next base: position 5,846,659 of record NC_086174.1, on the reverse strand, counting down.
AATTTGCCAAGCACTTTGCAGACAAAATCGCTCAGATCCGCTCTGACTTGGATGCTATTGTTGATGCAGATCCAGTGGATGTAACTTTGGCACCTTTTTGTCCTGTATTATTGGATACCTTTCAATTTGCACAGTCCAATGATGTGGACAGGGTCCTTGGATTGGTGAGAGCCACCACGTGTATACTAGATCCTTGCCCTTCCTGGCTTATAAAAGCTGCCAGAGGGGGACTGGCTGAGTGGGTAAGCGGAGTGGTCAATGCCTCCCTTCGCCAAGGAACGGTCCCAGCCTGTTTGAAGGAGGCAGTGGTAAGACCCACACTGAAAAAGCCCTCCTTGGCCCCCACTGTATTGGATAACTACCGGCCAGTCTCCAACATCCCATTTTTGGGCAAGGTATTGGAGCGTGTGGTGGCCTCCCAACTCCAGGGATTCCTGGATGAGACGGATTATCTAGATCCATTTCAATCTGGCTTCAGGCCTGGTTATGGGACAGAAACAGCTTTGGTCATCTTGGTGGATGATCTTCGCCGGGAACTGGACAGGGGGAGTGTGTCCCTGCTGGTTCTGCTGGACCTCTCAGCGGCGTTCAATACCATCGACCATGGTATCCTTCTTGGCCGCCTTGCTGGGATGGGTCTTGGAGGCACTGTTTTACAGTGGCTCCATTCCTTCCTGGATGGACGGACCCAGAACGTGGTACTGGGGGACTCCTGTTCGACTCCTTGGCCATTGGCCTGTGGAGTCCCTCAGGGCTCTGTTTTGTCCCCCATGCTATTTAACATATACATGAAACCGTTGGGAGAGGTTATCCGGAGTTGTGGGGTGCGGTGCCACCAGTACGCTGATGACACCCAACTCTACTACTCCTTTCCACCCAATTCCAAGGAAGCAGTTTCTGTGCTAAACCGGTGTTTGTTGGCAGTAATGGATTGGATGAGGGCGAACAAATTGAAGCTTAATCCAGATAAAACAGAGGTGCTCCTGGTCAGTCGAAAGGCAGATCAGGGAATAGGGATTCAGCTTGTGTTGGATGGGGTTACACTCCCCCTGAAGACGCAGGTCTGCAGCTTGGGTGTACTTCTGGATTCAGCCCTGAGCCTGGATGCCCAGGTTTCGGCGGTGGCCAGGAGTTCATTTGCACAGTTAAAGCTAGTGCACCAGCTGTGCCCGTTCCTAGAGATGTCGGACCTGGCCATGGTGACACATGCCTTAGTTACATCCCGATTGGATTACTGTAACACGCTCTACGTGGGGCTGCCTTTGAAGAGTGTTCGGAAACTCCAGCTGGTTCAAAGAGCTGCAGCCAGATTGTTGACCGGGGCTGGTTACAGGGAGCACACAACTCCCCTGTTAAAACAGCTCCACTGGCTTCCAGTCTGTTTCTGGGCACAATTCAAAGTGCTGGTTATGACCTATAAAGCTCTATATGGTTCGGTTCCAAGTTATTTGAAAGAACGCATTCTACCTTATGAGCCTGCCCGTGCTTTGAGATCTTCTGGAGAAGCCCTTCTTTCAGTCCCACCTTCTTCATAGGCACGCTTGGTGGGAACATGGGAGAGGACCTTCTCAGTGGCTGCTCCGGTGCTCTGGAACTCTCTTTCCGGGGAAGCTAGGCTGGCTCCCTCCTTGATGGGCTTTCAGAAGCAGGCTAAAACTTTTTTGTTCAAGCTGGCCTTTGGAGAATAATCCAGCCCTCCATCTATGTTAATGTCTTATAATTTTGTTGTGTATTTTTTTAATTGTTTATGGTTTTGTTTCCCTCCCCCCCCATGTATATTTTAAACTTTGTAAGGCCGCCTTGAGGCCCAGCATTGGGCAAAAGGCGGGATACAAATAAATACAATAAATAATAATAAATAATAATAATAATATTGTAGAAGAAGATTCCTTGGTTCCGCCCTTGCCTTTGGCTTATTTTTTTACTTCCTGTAACTTGAGCCTGTTACTCCGTGTCCTGCACTCTGGGAGGATCGAGAAGAGATCCTGGCCCTCCTCTGTGTGACAACCTCTCAAGTATTTGAAGAGGGCTATCATGTCTCCCCTCCATCTTCTCTTCTCCAGGCTAAACATGCCCAGTTCTTTCAGTCTCTCTTCATAGGCTGAATTCTGGAACATCTGGAGCAGGCGGTGGTTCTACAGAGTCAGGCCCTTGATCCGCCTCGCTGAGGATTGTCTGCAGTTCCCAAGGATAAACAGACTAGTGCCTTCCAGATGTTGTGGACTGCAGCTCCTAGCCGGTAGGATCAGTGGTCAGTGATGGTAGGAATTGTAGTCCAACACATCTGGGAGGTGCCAGGTTTTCTAGCCTAGCTGGGTCCCAAGATATCTGTAGGGCACCCGGCAGAGGAAACCTGATTTAAATAGCGAGATGTGCTGGCTGGGTGATGGGAGTTGTAGTCCAACACATCTGAAGGGTGCCTGGTTGGGGGAAGGCCGATTTAAGTGATTTTATTTATTTATTTATTTATTACATTTATATACCGCCCAATAGCCGAAGCCCTCTGGGCGGTTTACAAAAGTTAAAAACGGTTAACATTAAAAACATATAGAAAAATTTAAAACCATCAAAAGCATAAATAATAATAAATTTATTTCTTACCTGCCTCTCCATTCTGATCGAGGCGGGGAACAACAATAAATGATAAAATACATAAAACTGAATTAAAACCTAATATACACTGTTAAAAACATTCTAAAAACAACAATATCCATTTAAGCAGGAACCTATTTTTCTTACTCTGTGTTTGTGAGAGAGACCCTTCCCCAGGCTGGTGGCTGTCATATGATCATGCTCTCTGAGGCTGATGGGAATTGCAGTCTGAAACATCTGGAGGCTGTCGCATTGGTTGAGATGGTTCTTACATATTTGTGGTGCTTTTATTAATAATTCATTTTCAGTCTCTTCTACACCCCACAACAAAGCTTGGAAGCCAGCTATGCAAGCTGCATGGGGGCCCCACCAATCTGGCAGTGATTCTTTTCAACCAGTACGTATATTTATACCCTATTGTTCCTCCAAAAGTGGAGCATCGGGGTATAAATACCCTGGGAACTAATGGCACCAAGCTCCTGACAGATGAAAGCTTGTTTAGCTTTCATCTGTCAGGCATGTTTAGCCTTGAGCAGAGGAGGTTGAGGGGAGATATGATAGCATTCTCCAAGTACTTCAAAGGCTGTCACACAGAGGAGGGCCAAGATCTCTTCTTGATCATCCCAGAGTGCAGGAAACGGAATAACGGGCTCCCAGATGGACGTCAGGAAAAGCATCCTGACTGTTAGAGCAGCACAACAATGGAACCTATGACCTAGGGAGGTTGTGGGCTCTCCCACCCTAGAAGCCTTCAAGAGGCAGCTGGACAGCCATCTGTCAGGGATGCTTTAAGGTGGATTCCTGCATTGAGCAGGGGGTTGGACTCGATGGCCTTACAGGCCCCTTCCAACTTTACTATGCTATGATTCTCTGTTAACTAAAAGGGCAGTTGGGGAGGGGTTGGGGGTTGGTTTTACATGGACTGGCAGCAGCTCTCCAGGGTTTCACACAGGAGTCTTTCTGAACCCCACCTGGAGATGCCGGCGATCGAACCTGCAGCCTTCTGCATGCAAAGCAGGTGTGCTACCGCTGAGTTATATAGTGAGCCATTTCCTATACTTTCTCTGCTGCACTAGGAAGAAGCTCCCCTGAGCTGATGCAGCAATGGCCTCCTCGTAATCAGTTCACGGATGCAATTTTGTGTGTGTGTGTGTGCTATCCTAAACATGCGTGTGCCTTCGCTCGTTTTTTAAAATCCCTCACAGTTCCGTCAACTTGGGTTGTGATCTTACGCTTGCTTCATTTGGGCATATGCCAAATGGAATTTTGTGGAGTAAAGATCAGGTGGTAAATCCCACTTTTTCAGTGGGGTATAGCCATTGCATGTAGGGCTTCAGTCTTTAAGTTATTTGCGTTAGCCGGACTGAAACGGAATCCTTGACTAATTCTGCAACGAAGTTTAATTATTTTTAATTTTAAAAAAACCTTCTTAAACTTGCAACTGGCAGGTAGCTCCTTAGAAGAGGCCTTCTCCCTTCATACTCGGAGAGGGGAGGGTTTTTTATGCCTCTTCAAAGATGGCATCTGCTGAGATATACACATGGCCCACTTCAAAACAAAGTGTCATTTCCTTCTTCTAAATTTGCTTTAATCAAATGCCAATGATGCAGATTTAATTGGTTAAACCCCATTTGACTCATCAGCTAGAATTCCTTTATTAGGGTGACAGCTCTGATTACATGGAATTGTAGCCCATTCCTATGCAAAATCAGGAGTGCCAAAGCCGCTGGGTTTGGACAGGCCTGATTCCACATGGAATTTTGCTGCGGCTTCAGTAAGCCCTACTTAAGAACATGAAAAGAGCCCTGTTGGATTAGACCGAAGGCCTACGTAGTCCAGTATTCTGTTTCCACTGCAGCCAGCTGGATGCCTGTGGGAAAGCCACAAGCAGAACATGAATGCAAGAACACGCTGTGTTCCCAAGCAACTGGTATTCAGAGGTGTATAGCCTTGCAAACTGGCAGATCAGTGCTTACGTACATGGGGGTTTCCTCACATACTCTGAAGTGTGCACTCTTGTGCATACCAAAATCTGCACTTGGAAAGCGACCCCGAATAGAACCTTAAACTTCAGCAGAATAAGGCAGGAAATCACCAGCAGTGCTAACCGGATCGAGAGATCACCAGGCAGCTAGGTTTGGGATATGCAATGGAGGTGTACTTAGAGCTTCTTCAGCACCACCAAAGGAGAGGCTGCCGCAGCGTTTCTGGAAATTATGTAAACCTTCCTCTTCGATCTACCATTTGGTAGCAGAGGGAAAAGCACACTGAGGGCTTGTTTTGATGTTTTTAAAATGTATTTCTAGTAATTTACAAAGGAATAAATAAAATCTGAAAAGTTGCGTAACCAACTCAAACCCAGGTTCAGGGTGAACCAGAAATGCAGGATGTCTGTATAAACACACTGCATTAAGGAATGCACAGATTACGAAGCTAAGATGCTTTCCGTAACCTTGGCCCTCTCTTCTTCTTTTTTTTTTTAAGGTATCAAAGAATACATTTTTATTGCTCAAACAGTGTAAGAGCAAAACCGGCTTTATCTAAAACGAGGCAGATCACAAACATTCCTAAATATACACAAGTTATAATCTCTAAAATTACAATGAAGATATTAGCAAGCATTCTGGTAACACAGGCCCTTTCTACACCTATTTTTTATTTATTTATTTAATTTAATTTTACAACAACACATAATAAATCATATACATACATAACACAACATTCTTCTTATTTCTTAGTTATACATTCTACTTCTTAACTAACTCACATTAATAAGTGCCCCCCACCCAACCCTCGGGATCTTATTCTAGTTTCCAAAATTGCTTTGAATCTTCTGCAGGTGTTCTTCCTCTCCCTTTTAAAAATACATATTCTAGGAACAATTTCCATATCTCTTCAAAATCATTGTTTTTTATTATCCCCCTTCTAAATCTAATGTTACATGTCAATTTATCATTTATAGCAATAGCCCATATTTCTTTATACCAATCTTCTATATCATAATCTTGAACCTTCCAATTTCTAGATATCATTAACCTTGCAGCTGTTAACAAGTTCGTTATTAATTCTCTTTCCATCTGATTACATTTAAGATTTCCATACATTGATAATAATGCTACACTTGATGTTTCTTCTAAATTCATTCCAGTTGTTTCATTTATTTCTCTATACACCATTTTCTGGCCCTCTCTTCTGTGCTGATTCCTTGGTGATTCTTCTCACAAACTCATGTGAGAAGGAAGAGCACTGAAGCCTCGGTCCAGAGACTTCCCAATCCATAATTCACAGTGTGTTCCAGGTTTCTCAAAGCAGAAGATTTCAGTCTTGACTTCTGTTGACTCCAGCGTTTCTGGAGTTCTAAATCACATCCAGTTTGCAGCAGTTGTTCAAGGGCAGTTTTTGTTTTGTTTTACTTCAAGGTGCCAATTGTTTAGAACTGGCCGAAGGCCTGGTTTTGTGCGCAGGGCACAAGGTGTGCTTTTGGATGATACTCAGTCCTGGCATCAGTCCTGAGTTTTGCATGAAAAGAACGAGCAGGCACGAACTTTGGACTTACACACTCCCCCTCTCATGCATGAGAGTAGGAAGTGAAAAGCTTCCAGTCTTGATTTTTGGCAAAGCATAATTTTCCCAGTCTGGCAGTTTGTTCCCAACAGTAAACCAGAATTCCAAGGAATCCTGGTTTACCATGCATAAGCTTGCCTGCTCAGCACTGCTCGGACACCCTGATATTTATTTATTTATTTATTTATTTTATTTCATTTTTATACCGCCCAATAGCCGAAGCTCTCTGGGCAGCTCACAAAAAAATTCTGTTCACTAAATGCGTTTAAGCTCCACCGTTAACTCCTGCAACCACGAGTGCATATGCAGGACCCACACAACAACATAAACATTGAATTGGCCTTAGGCTTTTTATAAAAGCTCACATCTTAATGTTTTCTTCAGCACGACTGCTGAACAGGCTTTGTTAGGTTTAATTGCAGGTGTAAATTTGTTGCACACAACAATGCTGACTTCTTAATACATCTAAGATACAGGCTGATTAGGAATGTATGTACAGGCAAAGTAGTGTACGTAAACAAGTTCAATAGTTAACGTGCTTGCTCCAGCTTTCCAGGGTAAATGGACTCCCTGGACATCAGGAAAAACTTCCTGACTATTAGAGCAGTACAACAATGGAACCAGTTCCCTAGGGAGGTTGTGGGCTCTCCCACACTCGAGGCTTTCAAGAGGCAGCTGGTCAAGCATCTGTCAGGGATGCTTTAGGGTGGATTCCTGCATTGAGCAGGGGGTTGGACTCGATGGCCTTGTAGGCCCCTTCCACCTCTGCTATTCTATGATTCTATGACTCTCTTCTCCTTTGATATCTGTCTTCCTCCCAGGAACTTTTTGGGTTTAGCAGTGAATTCCCTTAAGCCATCTGGTGGATTTCTCGAGTAACTACACCATCACGGATCTATGCCAGCTGCTGTTTGCTTCCAGGGGATCCTTGCTAACAGCTGTGTTGGTTCCAATGCTTGAGAATAGGGCACATTCCGAGGAAGAATACAAATGCCAAAGGACACAATGAGATCCAACCAAAAGGAATCATCCAATTTGTGAGATTTCCTACAATGAATGTTTTTGTAATAGAGTTAATTGAAACTGGGGCGAAATTGCCCCTTCAAGACAGCCTGATTTTAAGCATGGTGCACAAAGGGGGCCCCAGTACATCAACTCCCAGATGTTTTCAGTGCAGACACACTCAAAGAATTGGAGCTGTGCTTAAGTTAGTAGATATCCAACACAAAGATGGGAATCCCAACTAAAATGTCTCCACTTGGTAGCCTTGGGCAAATGATCAGTTGTCACCCTCGCCGCCTCTCAAAGGAGTTGTGCGGCTGTGAGGAAGGATACAAAATAAAGATGCATCAGCAAAGAGGAAAATCCAGCCATTTCAGGCACCTCTCTGTTGGGATTCCAGTGGAATCACCTTGGAATGGCATCATGGTTTGTCCAGTAAGCTCTTTACAGGGGCCATCTCTTAGCCTGTTGAACTATAGGATTCATAGTTGAACTATAGGATTCATTATTCCCAGACCTGCAGTATTCATTAGTGATGGACGTCAACCATCTTTGGTTGTTGGCCTATTCACTGTGTGGTGACAAAACACAGAGTAGGATTAAGTCAGTGGGAATTAAAGTTAAATTGCTCAGCTATTAACTTAAGGAGTAGAGATGAGCTGAAAGACCCGAAAACACAGTGGGATAAACTTGTGTTTCTTTGGAGTAGCTGCATCCTGTTATATGCTGGGATGAGGGGAGACATGAGAGCACTCTTCAAAAATTTAAAAGGTCTCACAGAGGAGGGCCAGGATCTCTTCTAGATCCTCCCAGAGTGCAGGACATGGAATAACAGGCTCAAGTTAAAGGAAGCCAGATTCCGGCTGGACATCAGGAAAAACGTCCTGACTGTTAGAGCAGTACGACAATGGAATCAGTTACTGAGGGAGGTTGTGGGCTCTCCCACACTAGAGGCCTTCAAGAGGCAGCTGGACAACCATCTGTCAGGGATACTTTAGGGTGGATTCCTGCATTGAGCAGGGGGTTGGACTCGATGGCCTTGGAGGTCCCTTCCAACTCTGCCATTCTATGATTCTATGTTATGAAATAGGAAGCCTCTCGGTTTAATCTCACTTCTTCCATCAAGGCATTCACTGGCCTTGGGCGTATTCTTTAGGAAGAAAAGAAAAGTCTTGTTGGATCACACCAAGGGCCTGTCTAGTCCATCTTCCTGTCCCCTCGGTGGCCAAGAAGATGCCTCTGAGAGGTCCACAAACTGAACATGAACACAACAATGTTAAGCATTTAACAACGTTAAGTTTGTTTTTAATGGACCCCAGAATTGTTGTTTTTTAAATGGATACTGTTGTTTTTATACTTTTTTATGTTTTTGATGGTTTTTAAATTTTGTATACTTTTAATGTTTACCATTTTTAATTGTTGTAAACTGCCCAGAGAGCTTCGGCTGTGGGGTGGTATATAAATGTAATAAAATAAATAAATAAAACTGTACCCTCTCACTTATATTCCCCAGCAACTGGTATACATAGAATCATAGAATAGCAGAGTTGGAAGGGGCCTACAAGGCCATCGAGTCCAACCCCCTGCTCAATGCAGGAATCCACCCTAAAGCATCCCTGACAGAGGGTTGTCCAGCTGCCTCTTGAATGCCTCTAGTGTGGGAGAGCCCACAACCTTTTAAGGTTGTCCTGCCTCTTATCCTGCAGATTATGTATAGTCATCAAAACAATATATTACGTTGCATTAATTTCTCTAATCCAGCCTATCCCAACCTGGTGCCTTCTGAATATTTTGGACTACAACTCCCAGCACTCCTGACCATTGCCCATGCTGGCTGGGGCCACTGGAAGTTGAAGTTCCAAACATGGAGGGCACCAGAGTGGAAACGGCTTGTCTAATCCCTTTTAAAGCGACCTGAATTGGTGGCCATCACCTCCACATACAATGTTGGAAGAGTGTGTAGAGATTAGATACATATGTACACCCGCATATTGACTTACCTTATGCAAAGCATTTTGGATGGTCTAAAATGCTCTCAACCAATGTGCAGGCAGTATGATGCGCATGATACAGCACTCTGAAAATGAAACTAACGACCACAAGTAGTATACCTAACTTATAATTTTTTAAAATTTATAAACTGGATGCGCTATTTGTGGTCATTTTTAAAATGCTATATAAATGCTTTTGTTACCATTATCCTCATCCTCCATGGATGATTGAGCTGAAGAGTCATTTCTCAATATTCTATCCTAAAAAGGACAGATTTTCTCTCTCGCTCTGACACTTTATTTCTGTAATTCTTCTGTACTGTGCAAAGTAGTTTATGATCTTTCAGCCTGGTCCCAGCATGTTTATTACCGCCATCATGTGAAATAGGAAAAATGGTTGGTGATGGACACCAACTTGGACGGCTTTCAAAGGGGATTAGTGTCTCCTTCCTGCAGGCCTCATAAAAGCCCACAAGTGTTCTCCATACAGTCCAGCAGCTTCAGGCCCAGGCCCTGCCATGGAGGAAAATGCTTTTATCCCTGACCACCAGCTGATGGGATATAAGTGCACTCCCCTGCTTAGCACTGAAAAAGGCGCCCTTTTTCTGCTTAGCAGGGGAAACCACTTATATTTGACTAGCTGGTGATCAGACATAAAAGCTTTAACCTCCCTGGCAGAGGGGGCATGGGCATGGAAGGATGGAGTTGCTGAATGATTCAGTCCTGCTTACTTCTGAGACTTCTGCTTCTAAGTAGTCATGCAGAGGCTTGCCCTGCTTACTTCTGAGTATATATGATCCTCATGCTTAATTCTGAGCAGAAATACTATTTGAAACTGCTGCTGAGTGATTCAGTCCCTCTTTTTTCTAAGTAATACAGAGGCTTGCCCTGCTTACTTCTGAGTAAATGTGAAGCTCATGCTTCTATGTAGAAATACTAATTGAAATTGCTGCAGAGTTATTCAGTCCCGCTTACTTCTGACCTTTCTCCTGCTTTCTTCTAAGTTAACTTTCTTCTAAGTTAACTTCCTTTAACTTTCTTCTCCTGCTTGCCCTGTTTGCTTCTGAATAGACATGATGCACATGCTTACTTCTGAGTAGAAATACTATTTGAAACTGCTGCTGAGTGATTCAGTCCCAGTTACTTCTGAGTCTGCCTGCAGAGGCATGTCCTGGTTATTTGTGAGAAGAACGCTGCCCTTGCTTCCTTGTGAGTAGTCGTGCCTCCTACAATAAATTGCCTTTGGCCTCACCTACCACTGGAATGTGACTCTGAGAGCCTCTCTGAAATGGAATCTGGCCCTTGGACTGAAAAAGTTTTCCCACCCTGGGATTAGACACATTAATGAAGGATAAGGTTAGCAGTGGCTACCAGTCATAATGAATTAAAGGCACTATGCCTCTCAGTGCCAGTTGCTGGGTGGGAGGGTGCTGTTTCACTCATGTCCTGACTGTGGGCTTCCCACGGGCAATTGGTTGGCCACTGTGCGAACAGAATGCTGGACTAGATTGATCCTCAACTCACATTTCTAGAAGAGACCATTGCTCAGGATCTGAACCCCTTTGAATGGTTTTAATTTTTGTGAACTGCCCAGAGAGCTCCGGCTATTGGGCAGTATAGAAATTCAATAAATACCACCCCATAGCCGAAGCTCTCTGGGTGGTTTACAAAGATTAAAACATTAATCATTAAAAATCATTATACAAAATTTAAAAGCATAAAGACAGGCTTTTTTTGTCCCTTAAGCACCGCATTCTTCTCATATGCAACTTCATGCAGAGTTCATCAATTTGATCTCCTAATAATTTATTTAAATTCCTAGCATTTATTAACTAAGATATCTTTTATCGGATAAAAAGCTACGGTGCAAAGGTACCTTGTGGCTGCAGCTGTGCCAGAAAGTAAATCAAGCCAAGCCAAGCTCTCTCCAATCAGAAACAGGCAGAAGAAGTCCCAGAAAGGACATAATAGAATCCGGATCCCCTCTTCCTCTGTCTTCTATACATGTTTTGTATACAGATGATCCCAAATTCAGTCCGTGACTTCCCAGGTAGCAGCACTGGGAAAGATCCGTCTCAGCCTGGGACTCTTAGGATGTTGCTTCCAGTCACAAGGCTGGTTGGACAAACACACCACCCTGGCAGAAGGCAATTAACAATGTTCTGCTCATAAGTTTGATATATAAACCACCTAAACTTTTCCAGGTGTTGCACAGAGATGAAGAAAACAAGACAGCCCCTACCTGCTGTTATACAATCTAAGGGATACAATACAGAAGAGGAGAACACGCAAACGTGGGCACTAACTCTTCTTAAGTGCCCTTGACATCCCTACGACTTCTCAAATATATCAGTGTAGCATTCCAGCTACCCATCAAGATAGGCTGCTGTCATTCAAATGTTACGGATTAGTCATTGGGACTGAAAGATGGAGAATCAACCTAAACCCACCGAGTTACCATAAAGGCTGAGTCCTCTACCTCTGGATTCCACTGCTTCCATTCAAAGAATCAAGGAGTAAAAAGACATGCTTCAAGCATGGAGGTTGCCGGGGGGGGGGGGGGGGAATCATTACCAACACATGAAACTGAGTGTTTTGCCTTTCATTCCTTCAGCCAATGCAAGCATGTTGACTGATTTCTGTTGAAACATTTTTTTTCCTGACTTCCTAATAGAAATATAGCTTATTTTCCAGCAAATTACACATTATCTCTAATGGAGAAAGTACTGGAGGGTGGGTTCCCCCCCCACTTCGCTCCAAGAATGCCCAACAATTTCTAACTGCTCAAATGAGCATTATTGAGAAAGCTTAACAGAGATGCATTGACTCTGTTTTCCATTCTACCATCATTATAGTGTGTACATCCACCATCTTTATTAGTTATACACACACACTGTACACATCTTTTTTTTTTTTACTTCTATGACTGCTTTGTATAGTGATTATCTATGAGATGGCAGATAATTTTGCAACCCAGAATGTGAAAATGCCATTGCGCTTTCAGATTTCATTGCAAGCATTATACGCTCTGACTAATAATTTGATCAGCCATACTTGGCATATGCTAATGTGTCACCCTTTACATTTGACTCTTTAATTTCCTTTATTTATTTTCACCACTTTGCAACCATGTGGAAAAGCACTGGGGTAGTTGGGTGAGAAAGGGTTTTTATAGAATCGTAGAATAGTAGAGTTGGAAGGGGCCTACAAGGCCATCGAGTCCAACCCCCTGCTCAATGCAGGAATCCACCCTAAAGCATACTTGACAGAGGGTTGTCCAGCTGCCTCTTGAATGCCTCTAGTGTGGGAGAGCCCACAACCTCCCTAGGTAACTGGTCCCATTGTCATACTGCCCTTACAGTCAGGAAGTTTTTCCTGATGTCCAGCCAGAATCTGGCTTCCTATAACTCGAGACCTTTATTCCGTGTCCTGCACTCTGGGATGATCGAGAAAAGATCCTGGCCCTCTGTGTGACAACCTCTCAAGTATTTGAAGAGTGCTGTCATGTCTCCCCTCAGTCTTCTCTTCTCCAGGCTAAACATGCCCAGTTCTTTCAGTCTCTCTTCATAGGCCTTTGTTTCCAGACCCCTGATCATCCTGGTTGCCCTCCTCTGAACACACTCCAGCTTGTCTGCATCCTTCTTGAAGTGTGGTGCCCAGAACTGGATGCAATACTCTAGATGAGGCCTAACCAGGGCCATATAGAGAGAAACCAGAACCTCACACGATTTTGAAGCTATACTTTTATTAATGCAGCCCAAAATAGCATTTGCCTTTCTTGCAGCTATATCGCACTGTTGGCTCATATTCAGCTTGTGATCTACAACAATTCCAAGATCCTTCTCGTTTGTAGTATTGCTGAGCCAAGTATCCCCCATCTTGTAACTGTGCATTTGGTTTCTATTTCCTAGATGTAGAACTTGGCATTGATCCCTATTAAATTTCTTTCTGTTGTTTTCAGCCCAGCACTCCAGCCTATCAAGATCACTTTGAAGTTTGTTTCAAACTTCATTATTAATATTAGAGAAGCTACAGGGCATTCACTAGCTGTGGATCAGATGTTTTACTAGCCAATTGAATGCGTCTTTTTAAAGGCTTAGATCACTGGTTCCCAAAGTGGGTGATATTGCCCCCTTGGGGGCGGTGGGATTGCATAGGGGGGCGTTAAGAGGCAAAGGGGCGGCAGGGGGCGCTCGAGGTGGTCTCTCCAGAAGGTCCTAAAACCCAGGGACCGAGCAGGAAAGCGGCAAATTCAGCTGCTCTCCCCACACCGCTCCTGCTCAGGAAGGACTTCCTCACTCACGCAGCCGCTCTCTCCTCCTATCTCAAGCCCACAGCGGCCCCACCAGAAGTAGGGATGGGGGGAAGCACCCACAGGAGGCAACAGAGCAGGAAACCGGCGAATTCAGCTACTCTGCCCACTCTTCTCCTGCCTAGGAGGGCCCAGGGCTTCTTTCCTGCTGGAGCCACCGCCGCCTGCTCCCTCGCTCCCTCGGCCAGAGCTGCTCCCTCCTACAAGCTGCCCCAGCAGACCTCTCGCAATAGTTGCTACACAAGGCGGGAGCAGCAGCCATGTGGCGGAGAGGAAGGAGCATGTGGAGGACGGTGGGCGGCAGAGCAGCTGCCAAGAACAGCGGACGGCTGGCAGGCTGGGTGGGGAACAGGACTGCTTGTGCTGCTGCAAGGCATCACCATGCTCCCTTCCCCTGTCAGGAGTTGCAGATTGGGGCCATCTCCCCTCTGAGCTGCTGCCCTCCTGTCGTAATCAGCCCGGCAGCTATTGTGAGGCTTGGGGGGAGGGGGGGTTGGAGAGAGGGGGGGACCTGGAGGGAGGGGGTTGGAGAGAGAGAGCTGCTGTGTGTCTGTGTGTGTGCTCCCACCCCAAAAAAATCTGGACTACAGCAGGATTGGGAGAGAAAAGAAAAGGGGGAGGGAGAGAGAATTGCAATTCCCCAGGTCCTTCCTGGCTAAAGAAGATTCAGCAGCACCTTTTCCCAGAATGCTTGCTGAAACCATTCCTATCTGCCCTTGCTTATTTCAGGGTGTCCAACCCCCTTTTTTCAAGAGTTCTTTTGGTAAACATGGTATGTGTGTATCTTGTGTCACCATAAAAACAGAGCTGCAACACAATCCTAAGTATGTCTACTCAGAAGTAAGCCCCACTGAGATCAATAGAACTTACTCTGAGGTAAATGTGCATAGGATTCAGCCTGAAAACGAAGAGAGGGTGAAGAAAAGACAGGAGAAAATGAATTGTAGAAATAGAATAGCAAGGTAACTGTGGGATATTTAACCATATTTAAAGACAATAAGTACAGTAAAATTAGTGCCCCTCTACTTCAGTCCCAGCCAGATTTTCCATAGGAAAACCCTGTACCAGGTGGCAGATACTTATTTTAAAATTTTAATTAAAATACATTATCCTTTCCTATAATAAAATGGTGCTTACTCCTAAGTAAGTGTGTTCCACTGAAGAAGGAAATCCTATTTGATTCCTGTATTCATGCTAGTGTGACATGATAAGTTAAAGGCACAATTTTATGCATGTTTAAACAGAAAAAGTCTTTCAACTCCTAGAATCCCCTCTAAATGGGAAGCACCTGCCCCAGGCTTGCTGAGGGAGGGAGGGAAAAGAGAGTGAACGCCTCTGTTTGCAGCCAGCATGTCAGGGCACACCAATTGGATTTTGAATAAAGTATTTAATTAATTGTTACTGTTTTGAATTTTATTGTTATTATCTTCCTTGGTGGGTCATTGAAAACCACTATTCTGAATAATGATTTTTATAGTGTAGGGTAGGGGGGCGCCAAGGGGGCGGTGACCTGAAAAAGTTTGGGAACCACTGGCTTCGATGAATACATCTAGTTCTGATGGCTAAGTGCAACCTCCAGTATCAGATGCAGAAAGCCTGTATTCATTAGTTTGCTGGGGAACATGGGTGGGAAAATGCTGTTGCACCATGTCCTGCTTGTGGGTCCCTGGTCAACAGCTGTTTGGCCACTGTGTGGACAGAGTGCTGGACTAGATGGACCTTTGGTCTGATCCAGCATCAGGGCTCTTATGTTTTTATGAGGCCAGGTCTCTTAGTAGCCATGCAAGCCAAAAATGCAACATCCATATGGTCAGGAGAGCCGCACTGTCTCATCTGGGTGCTTACCCATCTGCCTCAGAAAATAGCAGGCATCCTCTTGAGCCCATAGAGTTCATAAAAGGTGGTGTCTTCCCTAAAACTACCCTTGGGTCATGACAGGGGGATCTTGATTTGATGAACTGGAACCAGGCATCAGTTCTACAGCAGACCAGGGTTCCTGTCACTAGTCATCTCCTTGGGGTCACAGCTCCATAGAACATCACCACCAATGGGAGGTGAAGAAATTCCCCTTTAACGTGTCACGGTCTGCTTTTTAAGAAGCAGATGTTGCCAGCATGTGCTAGAGAATTGGCAAAATCTGGGCCTCTTCTCAAGTAATCATTGGGCAATGCTTACTTTCAAGGGTCTTTCAAGCCTCATCTGGGATCAGAAGTCACCGCTATAACAAGTCTCTGGAGGCTTCACTTTTCTAGAGCGTCTTGTCTCTAGACAACCTGTCGCTTGACTCTTGGACTGCAGCTCTGCACCCGTTCTCTACCTGCTCAAACCATAATATGTGCTTAGAGACAATAAGCTAACAGATTCAATCGCATCCTTCCCTCAAGGTGATGGGAATGATGGAAATTGTAGCCCAAAACAGGAGGGCACCAGACTGGGGGAGGCTGAGGGCTTAACATGGGGTTAGAATCCCCATCATACCTTCCTTTTCAACTTTCCTGATTGATTGATTGATTGATTGATTGATTGATTGATTTACAGCATTTATATACCGCTCCACACCTGAACACAATACCTGACGGAACGCCTCTCCCGACGTGAATATACCCGGTCACTACATTCAACATCTAAGGTCCTCCTCCGGGTGCCTACTCCGAGAGAGGCTCGGAGTGTAGCAATGAGGGACAGGGCCTTTTCGGTGGTGGCCCCCAGACTGTGGAACGATCTCCCTGACGAGGCTCGCCTGGCGCCAACGCTGCTATCTTTCCGGCGCCAGGTTAAGACTTTCTTCTTTGCCCAGGCATATGGCGGCACATCTTAAATCACCCACATGTTTAGTTTTTTAACGGTTTTTAATGCTTTATGTGTGTATGTTCTGTGTTTTAGAATTTTGAATTTTGTATACTTGTTTTTATCTCAATTTTAGAATTTCTGTAAACCGCCTAGAGAGCTCTGGCTATGAGAGCGGTATATAAGTGTAATAAATAAATAAATAAATAAACAGATGGTTGATGGCTTCCAAGAGACAGAATACTTTTGTAGATGGAAGCCCTAGATGTATGTATTATCATTGCATTTATACATATTATTCCATAAGAAAGACCTTGCATTCTTTTTTCCCCCTCTTTCCAGGGCCAGCTTTTAATCTGCTTTGACATTTTTGACGTGTAACAAAGCAAGACAGATAACAAACAAACAGCTTTTCATTTGGGTATTTATGCATCTATCTTAGCAGCCAACACACCTGTCCATCCTGCCCTTCCTCCATCTAAGATTACTCAGAAGGCTGGGAGCACTAGACTTAAATAAGGATGATGTCCCCCGCAATTCAGGGGAGGCCTTACTCTCACAGCCCAAAGCTTGCTAGCTGGCACCAGTCAGGAATCTCAGCCATGACCTTAGAGAGAAAGAGAGTAGACAACCTTAATCTCTGATAGGTAAACACAAGGGCAGTGTTTATATTCACACGGTGGGGCACAGAGCACAGCATTGCTGACTTAGGTCCAACAGAGGTGGGCTTCCACATTCAATTCCAATTAATGGCTAAAATGTATAAAGGGGCATCAGGATTGTGCTGGAAATGTGAAGAGCAGGAAGGAACATTCTACCATGCATGGTGGACCTGTAAAAAAGCAAAAACTTTCTGGATACAAATCCATTCTGTAATCCAAAAAATCCTAAAAATTAATATCCAACTGAAACCGGAATACTTTCTTTTGGGATTTATGGATGAGCAGATGAAAAAGAACCATGGGACTATATTTTTATATATGACGACAGCAGCAAGATTACTATATGCCCAAAGATGGAAGAGCAAAATAGTGCCCACAACAGAGGAATGGCTACTGAAGATGTTTGAGCTAGCGGAGATGGCGAAACTCACGGCAATTGTGCAAGGAAAATCGACTTTAAGCTTTATAACTGAATGGGAACCTTTTGTAAATTTTGTGAAGGGACGAGAAAAAGATGACTTGTACATCTGTGGATTCAACCAACAATGTAGAAAATGTTAAGAGAGAAATTAGAAATTTGGATTTGACAGTGATAAGCTTTATAACTGAATGGGAACCTTTTGTAAATTTTGTGAAGGGACGAGAAAAAGATGACTTGTACATCTGTGGATTCAACCAACAATGTAGAAAATGTTAAGAGAGAAATTAGAAATTTGGATTTGACAGTGATAGAGTAAGAAAATATAACAACAACATTGTTAGATACTTTTGCTGGGGGGAATGTTGGAAGAACATTTTATTTTTGTGTTTTCTGTTTGTTTTTCCTTTGTTTGATTTTTGTGTGTGTGTGTGCTTATATAGGTCATATTTTGCGCTGTAATGTTTTTTATTTATTGGTGTTTGGAAAAAATAAAAAAGATTAATACCACATTCAATTCCAATTAAAATCTCCATGCACATCCCTTGGCATATCTGAAGACCTCCCAAGGCCAGTGTCAAGGGTAGGGCCCCCCTGACAAGAGCGCCCCCTGGAGTTGCTCCTCATCCTCTTCACCCTGGCAACCAGCTTGTTCACCTGCCTCTCACTCTGGATCAGGCCACAGTGGTGGTGAGAAGGAACAGCGGTGACCAAGCAGGCCATGGCCACGGCCTGCTTGCTCATTGGCTCTCTGCCTGGCTAGCAAGCAGATGACGGCAGTGATGAAGTCAGATTCCGGCTGGACATCAGGAAAAACTTCCTGACTGTTAGAGCAGTACGACAATGGAACCAGTTACCTAGGGAGGTGGTGGGCTCTCCCACACTCAAGGCCTTCAAGAGGCAGCTGGACAACCATCTGTCAGGGATTCTTTAGGGTGGATTTCTGCATTGAGCAGGGGGTGGGACTCGATGGCCTTAGAGGCCCCTTCCAACTCTACTATTCTATGATTCTATGAGGAAAAGGAGGGCAACGAGCATTGGTGACAATGACAGTGAAAGGCTAGACTCTCTGAGAGAGGGAGCCCACTGCTGGTACCTTGGCCAAGAGCCTTGAAAAGCCTGGAGTTGGCCCTGAGACATCTCATCCTCAAAGTAAAATTAACAGGGGGAACCCATCAGAGTCCCTGAGGGAGAGTGCCAGATCAGGAGGACCGTCTAGCATGATGGCTTTTAAATGGTGTTCCAGGGACTCCTGTGGTTCCTCAAGTGCTTATTGGGGGTTCCTCAAGGACAGGATCAGCAAATGCAGACAAGCTTCCCTGACAGACAGTTTGCATTCCTGGGAAGCAGCTGCTGCAGCGATGTGCTGGGCATGTTCCGGGATGCGCTCCCAGTCCACATGAGCTGATAACAAGGTCCAACAGGCCTGGCCAACTTCTCCCTAGAAGACGCCCAAGTATCTCCCGTGGCAAGGGAGCCTAATAAAAAAAGGAGTGCAGGATGGGTGGGAGTATTTAAAAAAGGAAATTTTAAAGGCACAGTTACAAACAATTCCAACAAGGAGAAAAGATAGAAGACAACAGAGGAAACCAATGTGGCTCCACAAAAAGCTTATTGATGAACTGAAAACAAAAAGGGATACATATAGGAAGTGGAAGGAAGGCCAGGCTACAAAAGAAGAGTACAGACAAGTGGCGCAGAAGTGCCGAAATGGCGTCAGGAAGGCTAAAGCTGTGAATGAGCTGAGATTAGCGAGGGATGCTAAAAGCAATAAAAAGGCTTTCTTCAGATACGTGAGTAGTAAAAGACAGAGGAAAGAAATGGTGGTTCAACTGCTTAATGAGGATGGGAAATTGATAACAGACGACAAAGAAAAGGCTGAAGTGCTCAATTCCTACTTTGCCTCGGTCTTCTCCCAAAAGAAGAAAAAGTGAAGCAGAAGTTGAGGAGGTAGGACTGCAGTTTGAGATTGATAAACAAATGGTCAAAGAACACCTAATTTCCTTGAATGAGTTTAAATCTCCAGGGCCCGATGAACTGCATCCTAGAGTAATGAAGGAGCTAGCAGAAGAACTCTCAGAACCTTTGTCTATTATCTTTGCAAAATCATGGAAGACGGGTGAGGTGCCGGACGACTGGAGGAGGGCTAACGTCCCTATCTTCAAAAAGGGCAAAAAGGAAGAACCTGGGAACTACAGACCTGTCAGTCTGACATCCATCTCTGGGAAAATTCTGGAGCAGATTATAAAGAAGTCAATCTGTAAACACCTTGAAATCAATGCAGTGAGTGATTACTAGAAGCCAACATGGATTTGTCAGGAACAAATCCTGTCAGTCTAATTTGATCTCATTTTTTGATAGGATAACCTCCCTTGTGGACTGTGGGAATGCTGTGGACGTCATATATACCACATGACATTCTGATTAACAAACTAGCTAAAAGTGGGCTAGATGGAACAACTATTAGGTGGATTCACAGTTGGCTACAGAATCGGACTCAAAGAGGACTTATCAATGGAACCTTCTCCAACTGGGGAGAGGCAACGAGTGGGTTGCCGCAGGGCTCAGTCCTGGGCCCAGTGCTCTTCAACATTTTTATTAATGATTTGGACGAGGAGGTGCAGGGAACGCTGATCAGATTTGCAGATGACACAAAATTGGATGGGATAGCTAATACCCTGGAAGACAGAAACAAACTTCAAAGTGATCTTGATAGGCTGGAGTGCTGGGCTGAAAACAACAGAATGAAATTTAATAGGGATAAATGCCAAGTTCTACATTTAGGGAATAGAAACCAAAGGCACAGTTACAAGATGGGGGACACTTGGCTCAGCAATACTACAAATGAGAAGGATCTTGGAATTGTTGTAGATCTCAAGCTGAATATGAGCCAACAGTGCGATATGGCTGCAAGAAAGGCAAATGCTATTTTGGGCTGCATTAATAGAAGTATAGCTTCCAAATCACGGGAGGTACTGGTTCCTCTCTATTCGGCCCTGGTTAGGCCTCATCTAGAGTATTGTGTCCAGTTCTGGGCTCCACAATTCAAGAAGGATGCAGACAAGCTGGAGTGTGTTCAGAAGAGGGCAACCAGGATGATCAGGGGTCTAGAAACAAAGTCCTATGAAGAGAGACTGAAAAAACTGAGCATGTTTAGCCGGGAGAAGAGAAGATTGAGGGGAGACATGATAGCACTCTTCAAATACTTAAAAGGTTGTCACACAGAGGAGGGCCAGGATCTCTTCTCGATCCTCCCAGAGTGCAGGACACGGAATAACGGGCTCAAGTTAAAGGAAGCCAGATTCTGGCTGGACATCAGGAAAAACTTCCTGACTGTTAGAGCAGTGCGATGGTGGAATCAGTTACCTAGGGAGGTTGTGGGCTCTCCCACACTAGAGGCATTCAAGAGGCAGCTGGACAACCCTCTGTCAGGGATGCTTTAGGGTGGATTCCTGCATTGAGCAGGGGGTTGGACTAGATGGCCTTGTAGGACTCTTCCAACTCTGCTATTCTATGATTCTATGATTCTATAATCTTCTGATGTAGACAGGTAGGGTAACCATGGATGTAGCAGTGCCTCCAAAGAGGCGACAGTCGTGCATAAAATTTGCATATGCAGATTTATATGTCTAATGGCAAATTTAGAAAGCATTACTATAATTTAAACAGAGACACAATGACCCAGCTTGCATGATCACTGCAGCCCACCATGGCTTGTTTAATCCGCTGCAGGCTGCAGCACATACCAGGCGTTTTTTTGAATATTCAAGCCACAGATGCAACCTGGGATGTGCTGTATCATCTGAACCCAGGTGGTGGTGGGTGTACAAGGGTGACCCAGAGTTCTGGCTGAAACCCAGAATACATTCACTGCTCCTCTGACATCGGAGCCACCAGCCTACACTGAACTAAACAATCCTCACATAAATCTAGAACAGGCCATGGGCTAAATGAGCCATGGTGGGCTGTTTGATCGTGAGAACCAGGTGGATTCCTGCACTGAGCAGGGGGTTGGACTCAATGGCCTTTTAGGCCTCTTCGAACTCTACTATTCTATGATTCTATGACCATAGTGAGGAAATCTGTTACCAGAAGAGCTCCTGTATTCCTGCTCAGTCTGCTGTCCAGGTCCTGCTAACTTTTGATGGGCATCTTCTGGGCTCACCCTCTTTACGATTCTTTGGCAGCGTTTGGACAACATGATAGTCAACAGTGGAGTAATAACTCCATAGTTGTTCATCTAGGGAGTACTCCCCACACAACATGAGAATAACCATGATGTGGATTAGAATCAGTGTTGAGTTGAGTCACTCATCCCCTGCCTTCCCCCTCCCAGTCCTCCCACTAGTATCCCATCAGCCATTGCTGCTGAAAATCTATCTTGCTGGTTGGGCTAGAGTGGCAGCCACCGCTTTGACCGCTCTTGCCTTGTGATTCTGTGGCTGACAAAATAACCCACGATAGCCAAGGAAATAACCAACGGTGCCCTCCACATGACAAAATAGCCAATTCTGCACAGTGTTGGTTAAATAACCAACCATTGGTTAAAAAACTCACACCACACAACATGCTAACCCATGGTGGGTTAAATAACCAACCGTCGACTATTTAAACTACCATCGGTGATTGTGTTGTCTGAACCCAGTCACTATCTCTAAAATGGACTTGGACTGGACACCTCTCCAAATAGAGGATAGTCCTCTGTAAAGTAAAACACTTGGCCACCCTACACACAGAACCCCCAAAAGCAACAAGACTGAAAACCACTAGCAGATCATAACAAAACACACAAAAATTACCCATCTTCCACAGATGATGAGTCACCAAGAGTTCGGGAAATCGCAAGGGCTGTTGGATCAAAAGGGAGAACAAGACTGACTCCTCTCTGACTGACAGCTTATGTCTCCTTGTTGACTGTAGGGCTTCAAGACTTCTCTTAGTAATACGAGGATGGTAGGGTCCAGCTAAGTATCAAGCGTGGAGGAGGGTGAAATGGCTGGCAGGACAATGACTTTAAGGAGGTATGTAATAGGAAGTTGAATTTTAGACCTTGTCCATTCGTAGGGCTGACAGGCGGTGCAGGCCCAAAGAAAAGATGTACTATAATAATGCAACTAACAAGCATAGAAAAGGAAGTTACAGGTACAATGTCAGGACACACATAAGTACTGGTAAGGGGTGAAGGGGCATTATTTTCTACCAGTGGTCCTCCAATATGGCAGAGGTGAATAGCCACCAATTCCATCAGGCCAGCTGAAAGTGGCACACAGAATAATGAACAGAGCATGAAAAACCTCCATTTTCTTCCGCCTGATGGTACTAGAACTCGCTTTGTGCCCTCTACAAGAGGAAAAGTAATCAAGAATGGGACCAGATGTCAATCAGGAAGTGAGAGGGAGAAAAATGGACGGAATTATAAAAGGAAACACTCATCTATAAACAGGGTGCAATCAGCTGATCAAATGAACAGCTCTAAGTCTCATTTGGTACCACTTTTCTTGGCTCCGGGCCTTTGTGGGGGATCAGGTTGCATCAGTCTCCCATCAGTCCTTGCATAACTGGGACTGAACTGGGAACTCTAGCAGCAAAACCCAGGTGTCTTGCCCTCTATACATGTTTCCCCCAACTTGGCACCCTCCAGATGTGTTGGACTATAACTCCCATCATCCCCAGCCAGCAGGACCAATCAATGCAGATGGGCAGAGCCAATAGTTCAACAGGGTTCAGGAGAATTGGGTTGAATGGGGCAAACAAGCTGCATCTGAGGACGTGGTGAACAGGTCAACGAAAGAAGTCCCCGGCTGAATCAGGCCAAAGGTCTATCTAGTCCAGCATTTTATTTGCACAGTGGCCAATCAGATCATAGAATCATAGAATAGTAGAGTTGGAAGGGGCCTATAAGGCCATCAAGTCCAACCCCCTGCTCGATGCAGGAATCCACCCTAAAGCATCCCTGAGAGATGGTTGTCCAGCTGCCTCTTGAAGGCCTCTAGTGTGGGAGAGCCCATAACCTCCCTAGATGCCTCTGGGAAACCTACATGTAGGATATGAATGTAATAACACCCCCAGTCCCACTCATGTTCCCCAACAACTGGAATACTGCCTCTGATACTAGTAGCCGTTGATAGCCTTTGCCTCCATGAATTTATCCAACCCCCTTTTAAAGCCATCCAAACTGGTGGCCATCACTACATCTTATGGTAGCAAACACCATCGTTTGCTTGAAGAAATGCTTCCTTTTATCTGTCCTGAACTCCCACCAATCAGCTTGATGGGATGACCTTGTGGGTTTCTAATATTATATGAGAGAGAGAGAGAGAGAGAGAGAGAGAGAGAGAGAGAGAGAGAGAGAGAGAGAGAGAGAGAGAGAGAGAGGAGGAGGAGGAGGAGGAGGAGGAGGAGGAGGAGGAGGAGGAGGAGGAGGAGGAGGAGGGCAACCAGGATGATCAGGGGGTCTGGAAACAAAGCCCTATGAAGAGAGACTGAAAGAACTGGGCATGTTTAGCCTGGAGAAGAGAAGATCGAGGGGAGACATGATAGCACTCTTCAAATACTTAGAAGGTTGTCACACACAGAGGAGGGCCAGGATCTCTTCTCAATCCTCCCAGAGTGCAGGACACGGAATAACGCGCTCAAGTTAAAGGAAGCCGGATTCCAGCTGGACATCAGGAAAAACTTCCTGACTGTTAGAGCAGTGTGGCAATGGAACCAGTTACCTAGGGAGGTTGTGGGCTCTCCCACACTGAGGCCTCCAAGAGGCAGCTGGACAAGCATCTGTCAGGGATGCTTTAGGGTGGATTCCTGCATTGAGTGGGGGGTTGGACTCGATGGCCTTGTAGGCCCCTTCCAACTCTGCTATTCTATGATTCTATGATTCTGTGAGAGCTAGCTGTCTCCCGATCCCCATTCTCCACACCATGCATAATGTTGTATGCCTCTATCAGGTCTCCCCTTACATACCTTTTTTTCTCAGCTCAACAGTCCCAGATGTTGTAAGCTTTCTTATAGGGGAATTGCTCCAGCCATTTGGTCATTTTGGTTGCCTTTTTCTGCACCTTTTCCAACGTTACAACATCCTTTTTGAAGCGCGGCAACCAGACCTCTACACAGGTTCTGGACATAGGCGTGCGCCACACATTTCATTAGGGTGTGCGCACAGGGTTCTTTTTAAAAAGGCGAACATTTATTGAATACTCAGTCATAAAGGACTTTTTTATTCATTTATTTATTAAACACTGTAGACACTGATGCCCTACTACTCATTCAGTTTGTCTGACTTTGGGAGGACCATTGCAGGGGAGAGGACGATTGAGGAGATGCTTATTGCCTGAGACATTAGGGTGTGCCTGGGCACACCCCTTGCGCACACCTATGGTTCTTGAAGGGGTTGCACGTTTCCTTACAAATAACGTTTTGCAACCAGGGGAAACTCCTGGACCTGGTGCTGAACCTGCATGGCCAGGTGGTGGCGGAGGTGGTGGAAGCAGCTAGGCATACTTTTGTTGATATTTATTTATTTACAATATTTATATACCGCTCTCCATTGAAAATTTCAGAGTGGTGTACAAGATAAAATGAAAATAAAAACAGAATAAAACACTTAAAACAGATTTTAAAAGAAGCAAATACAGTGACACATGGCTGGACATTAAGGAAAGGCTTCCTGGAATAATGATGTTTTCAGGAGGCGCCGAAAGGAGTGCAAAGTTGGTGCCTGCCTGACCTCCATAGGCAGGGAATTCCACAGGAGGGGGGCCACCACGCTGAAGGCTCTTCCCCCGGTGGACTCCAATCAGAGGATGGGTCTATGTGGAACCACCAGGAGCAGGCCCTCGGATGACCTCAGTGACCAGGCAGGTTGGTACGGGGAGAAGGCGCTCTCTCAGGTATCCTGGTCCCAAGTTGTTTAGGGCTTTGTACACAAGTACAAGACCTTCAACCTGGCCCGGTAGCAAATAGGCAGCCAGTGCTGTTCTCTCAGCAAAGGATCATAGAATAGCAGAGTTGGAAGGGGCCTACAAGGCCATCGAGTCCAACCCCCTGCTCAATGCAGGAATCCACCCTAAAGCATCCCTGACAGATGGCTGTCCAGCTGCCTCTTGAAGGCCTCTAGTGTGGGAGAGCCCACAACTTCCCAAGGTAACTGATTCCATTGTCGTACTGCTCTAACAGTCAGGAAGTTTTTCCTGATGTCCAGCTGGAATCTGGCTTCCTTTAACTTGAGCCCGTTATTCCGTGTCCTGCCCTTTGGGAGGATCGAGAAGAGATCCTGGCCCTCCTCTGTGTGACAACCTTTTAAGTATTGGAAGAGTGCTATCATGTCTCCCCTCAATCTTCTCTTCTCCAGGCTAAACATGCCCAGTTCTTTCAGTCTCTCTTCATGGGGCTTTGTTTCCAGACCCCTGATCATCCTGGTTGCCCTCCCCTGAACACGCTCCAGCTTGTCTGCGTCCTTCTTGAATTGTGGAGCCCAGAACTGGACGCAATACTCTAGATGAGGCCTAACCAGGGCCGAATAGAGAGGAACCAGTACCTCACGTGATTTGGAAGCTATACTTCTATTAATGCAGCCCAAAATAGCATTTGCCTTTCTTGCAGCCATATCGCACTGTTGGCTCATATTCAGCTTGCAATCTACTACAATTAGAGTTACATGCTGGAAAGGGGCAGCTGCAGACAACAGCTGATATGCCAGCTGCACCCTTTCCTAATTCCCAAGATAGTATCAGGGTCCTCAGGAATTTGCACCCCATGTGATAGGGTCAAGGTTCCAAGGTCAGGAGGGAGAAAGCCGCCAGCTAGGTGGGCAGCAGAAGCAAATGACTTTGTCTAGGCCAGTGGCCATGTTCCCAAAGCAGTAGACCAGATAGGCAAGCAGGTGGTAAAGGTAACAGCTACTGTGAGGAAGTGTGAAGAACAGGCACAATGTCTGGCAGGATTTTGTCATTAGGGCCAGCCCAAAACATTTTGTTTCCTGAGGCGAAGGATCAGGTGGCATCCGCTCACCGCCCATTTCACATACAAAACCTGACCGGACTGTCTGACTTCAATGCTCCACTGTACCTGAAGGCAGCAAGGTAGGTTAGGGGGTGCAGAGCAGGCCAACTGTGAAAGGCTGCTGCCACCCTCCAGCACCTGCTGCCTGAGACAGCTGACTCAATCTGCCTAATAGTAGGGCCGGCCCTAAAAACAAGTTTGACCAGGGTGAAGAGCAGGACCAGAACTGAATCTTAACGGAGGTGGGCGGATGTAGAGGAACCCTGAAAAGGGCAGGTTCCCTCTAATTGGGATTCGTTGAGTGGCGGCCAAACACTCTAGGACACGTTTCTCTCATTTTAGAAAAAGTTTATTATGAGCAGTGCTGCAGCACTGCAAGGTGGCAACCCTTAGAGGACCTGAAGGCCTGCCCACTAGTTGCGGGCTGAGCTAACATACTTATAGGGTAACATCCTCAGAAACAACAACAGAACCTCATATAATAAACCAATCATAATACAGTAATAGGTAAGCTTTTCAACCAATGATAGGCAAGCATTGATATGCATGTGCAGAATTCTAAGGACAGGAAAAACAAGACGTGGATGGGTATTGCAATCTTGGAACATCTGCTCCTTGTGGTTGCTACTCTTCCTGTCCTCGCCGGGAGGCTCACACTCTGATTAATGTGTCAACACTTCTTGTTGGTTGAGCAAGTGTTACTCAATATATTTTCGGTTACAGCTTGGATCAAATTGCTACAGAACTTAATTTTTAATAGAAGGGGCTTACAGCAAAACGGTGGGCACAGGTAAAACAGCGGAGCTCTGCGGCTCCATGGGTCATCTAGTATGGCTTGAGTTGCATCCGCCTTGCCCAAGCTGGTGCCTTCCAGATGTTTTGGACTGTCATGTATAGCCCCACTGCTCCTGTATTGAGAGTAGGTGAGGCAGGTAATCAATCAGAAACAGATTCAGACTCAGAAGACGCCGAGCCAGACACCAGGCAGTGGGGGAGGAGCCAGTGGGGGAGCCAGTGGGGGAGGAGGTTCACATGGGAGAGGGTTCAGCTGAGAATCCGCCCCCTCCAGAGTCTATCTTGTCAAAGCCAAATTCTATGCTTTCAAGAGACAGGGAGTCAACTTCCGGGGGTGAGCGTTCAAAGACCTTACTTGATGCTAAGAATCGCCGGAAACTAAGATGTTCAGCGAGGTTAGCGGCAAAGAGACAGGCGGACAGATTGCATGAGAAATCGTCCACGCATTAACCACCTATGAACTTTCTAAAAGCCTTTTCTTTGAGCAGACAATTATCTTGCTTAGTTTGCATAGTTGTTGCCTAAAGAGAAGTTTCACAGAAGGCGCCTAGTTTGTGTTACAGAAGTGTTTTTTGCTTGCAATAAAGCTTTATAAATTGCCCAGCGCTTTGTCTCATTCGTCTCCCAGAGAAAGCTGGAGCAGCTATAGTACATGACATGGACTACAGCTCCCCAAATCCTTGACCATTGGCTATGCTGGCTGGGGCTTATGGGAGTTGAAGTCCAGAAGCCTGCCAGCACTATATCTCTTAGGGAGTGTCTCTGGGTATGTAATACAGTTCACTCTGCAATTTCTTAGTGGAACAGGATGTAAGATGGTTGGATTCTGAGACCCAAGAAGCATTTTTGTTGTTTTCATATTTAATTTGGCCTTTTCCAGGTAACCTCCAGGGAAGTCTCACTACAGAGCTCCAACCAAAATCCAGCTGCTTATTTCAAATCAATACATCAAAAGGAGCCCAACTTATCTCTGAACCTCCTCCCACCCCCATCCCCAACCCCACAATAAACTCAATGTCTCCATTTGGCAGCTGCAGATGTGATTAAAAACGAGAATTGCAATGACATATAGTTAATGGGAGAATCTAATTTCAAAGGGAAGCTGTCAAGATCTAGAGCAGCCTTTCCCCCATCTGTTCCCCTCCAGATGTGTTGGACTACAACTGCCATCGTCCCCCACCAGCCTGGCCATTGGCTCCAGGTGGGGGGAGGCTGTTTTCGAGTAATCTAGTCTTAATTAGTCCATTTAGAATTCCACTCTGGTGCCTAAGCTTAACTCTAATTGCATGGAGGTCTGCTGGTGGTTCACAGGGGAGACAAACCCACTAAATCAGAGATGGGGACAGTTTCCACTGTTGTCATGTAGAAAAACACGCAATCCCAAGAAGCTCCCATGGTGGTAGCACACTTTGGAGGCTAACTTCCCTTTGCTTTAATTAAAACTTCCATTACAGAGACTCAGACAGCAACATCTTCTCTTTGCTTTAACGCAGGCAGAGTCACGTCATCTTCGTGTTTATGCTCCCATATTCATATTGCAAACAGATCTACCAACCTTCAGAGGAACACGGTGAGGTGATGCTCAAAAGCTTGGTCTTAGTTCACTCACAGATGATGATGATGATGATTTACATTTATATACCCCCTGCTCAATGCAAGAATCCACCTTAAAGCATCCCTGACAGATACCTCTTGAAGGCCTCTTCTGTGGGAGAGCCCATGAACTCCCTAGGTCATTGGTTCCATTGTCGTACTGCTCTAACAGTCAGGAAGTTTTTCCTGATGTCCAGCTGGAATCTGGCTTCCTGTAACTTGAGCCCGTTATTCCATGTCCTGCACTCTGGGAGGATCGAGAAGAGATCCTGGCCCTCTTCTGTGTGACAACCTTTCAAGAGTTCTATTATGTCTCTCCTCAGTCTTCTCTTCTCAAGGCTAAACATGCCCGGTCCTTTCAGTGGCTTCATTCGGACAACACAATAGTCAATAGTGGGTTGATAGTCAACTCCAGGGTTGATTATCAAGGGGGTACTTCCCACACAACATGTTCCTACACAACTGTGGGTGGGTGGGGATGGCGTTGGGTGTACTAATAGTCAACCCAGCATTTGACTGACACAGCTCCCACCACTCTCCCCTCCCTCCCTCCTCCCTCAGTCCTCTCGGTGCTATCCCAACAGCCTTTGCGAGTTGGCCGGCTGTAGCAGAGCAGTCGGTGAGGTTTTGGCCACATTTGCCTGGGAACTCTGTAGCCAGCTGAGATAGTCAACTCAACCCTGCAAAACAGTCCACTGGCTCAGTTAGAACAACATGCTAACCACCGGTTGAGCGAGTACTCAACTCTGCAGAGCGTTGTGTTTCTCCAGCGGTTATTTTGAGGGGGGAAAGTCAACCATGGGGTGTTTTTTGCCCGACAGACAGCACAATTACCAACCGTTGACCATTCAACTGATGGTTGACTACTAAAACCACCATTGACTATTATGTTGTCCAAACGCAGCCAGTCTCTCCTCATAGGGCTTTGTTTCCAGACCCCTGATCATCCTCGTTGTGTGCCACGAGGCCTCCCCTGGGCCCACAAAGCTTGGCTGTGGCCTCCAGGTGCAGTGGAGGAGGCTGTCCTATTTCTCATGTTGCAGAAAGACGCAACTGTCAGTCCAGTAGGCTTTTGTACCTAGAATGGGGGGACATTTTGTACTTCACAAAATGACTTGAGCTGGCCCTGCCCACTGAGTTCAGTAGGATTTACTCCCAGGTAGTAGTATGCAGCCTTAGGCTGCAATCCTATACCCACTAACCTAGGAGTAGGCCCAGAAGCTGGGCATGAAAGCAGCCGCCCTTCCAATACAGTGCCTGCAATACTGAAGCTGCCTGAAAGGGTAGAAATATCTTCAAGAAATAAACACATGCTCAAAGATGAAATACGGTAACAGACTTGTGCTGATCTGGACAAACCCTAACAAGCTGAAGTTGCAAATTGACGAGTCATTTGAATGTAGGCCAGTGGTAACGCTGAGGAGGTAGCAGTAGCTTCAGAGCGGAGGCACCACTGAATGAAAATGTCAAGAGTCACCGAGATGGAGATCACGAACAGAGCACCTTTGGCTGGGAAGTCAGTGGCACGGTTGCCTTGATGCGAAAAGTGTTTTTGGAGTGTTTTAATTGCCAGCCCGGGATAACAAACTAGAATCATTATATAATTAGCAAGAAATTACAGATCCCATTAGGTACTTAGAACAAGCCAGATTAAGTTCTGATTATTTTTTAATAGGGAGGGAAGTTTGATGCATCGTTGAGGTTTTTTGCATAATGCTGCTGCTGCTGCCTCGAAGAAATGTTTCTCTTGCTCTCCAGACGCTCGAAGTCAGAGGGGTTCTGTGTGCATGCGCTGAATCAGCCAGGAATCCCTGTGTGCATGAGTAGCAACATAGGAAGCTGCCTTATAGGAGAGCCACAGTGGTGTTGTGGTTAGAGTGTTGGACTGGGACGCGGGAGGTCCGGGTTCTAGTCCCCACTTGGCCAAAAAGTTACATAGGTGACTTTCCGCCAGTCATTGACTCTCATCCTAACCTTTCTCACAGGGTTGTTGTGAGGTTTAAATGGAGAGGAGGATCATGAAAGCCACCTTGGGTTCCTTGCCAGAGGAAAAAAGGAGAGCCCTATGAAGAGAGACTGAAAGAACTGGGCATGTTTAGCCTGGAGAAGAGAAGGTTGAGGGGAGACATGAGAGCACTCTTCAAATACTTGAAAGGTTGTCATGCAGAGGAGGGCCAGGATCTCTTCTCAATCCTCCCAGAGTGCAGGACATGGAATAACGGGCTCAAGTTACAGGAAGCCAGATTCCAGCTGGACATCAGGAAAAACTTCCTGACTGTTAGAGCAGTACGACAATGGAATCAGTTCCCTAGGGAGGTTGTGGCTTCTCCCACACTAGAGGCCTTCAAGAGGCAGCTGGACAACCATCTGTCAGGGATGCTTTAGGGTGGATTCCTGCAATGAGCAGGGGGTTGGACTCGATGGCCTTACAGGCCCCTTCCAACTCTGCTATTCTATGATTCTATGATTCTATGATTCCTGCATTGTGCAGGGGGTTGGACTCCATGGCCTTGTAGGCCCCTTCCAACTCTACTATTCTATGATTCTATGTATAAATATAATGAAATATGAAGTTATCCCATTAGCCCATCCAGCCCAGCATTGTCGACACTGACTGGCAGCAGTGTTTCTCCAGGGTTTCAGGCAGGGTGTCTTTTCCAGCTCAACTTGGAGATGCTGAGGGTTTGAACCTGGCACCTTCCGTGTGCAAAACCTGGGCTCTACCACTGGGCCACGGCCTCTCCACATATACTTTGTGCAGAAATTCTCTAAATCAGAAGAGAGGGCCCATAGCAACACTAGGTACCCATTAGGCAGTTAGCCTAGCTTAGAATAGAAATGGAAACATCTGTTTCTCTCAGTTCCTGTTTATTTATTTTAGTCTTAAGTGCAGGTCATCTCAAACTTTTAAATTGTTTTTTTAAACATTTTGCATGAAATGTGTATACGCTTTTATGCACATTTCTGCTAATCCATACATTTTCTTAATATGGTTTTTATGTATTTTAATTCTGTATTTTAATCCTATATCAATTTCTGCTGTGTGGTTTTATCGTGGTTGTGCTTTTTGTATTGTATTTTGTATTTGGGCCTTTAGATTGTTGGCAGGGCCGGGGCCGGACTATTTTGCGCCCTAGGCAGGTGAGCTGTTTTCACCCACCCCCACCCCAGCGTACCTGGGCGCAGGGCGCCATCTTGCCCGCCCAGCCAAAGCGAAGCCAGGATGCTGGCGGGGGGGGGAAAGCGGCTTCGGAACGACGCGCCTGGCCAGAAGCCGCTCTGGGAGAGCGACTTCCAGGCACTCCATTCCAAAGCCGCCCCAGCGTTCTGGCTTCGCTTCGACTGGGCGCCCACCCAGCCAAAGCGAAGCCAGGATGCTGGAGTGGGGAAGCGGGCGTGGTTTCGCTTCAGCTAGGTGGATGCCCAGCCGAAGCGAAGCCAGGACGCTGGGGCGGGTGGGCGGCTTCGGAATGGCATGCCTGGAAGCCACCCTCTCAGAGCTGCTGTGGGAAAGCGGCTTCCGGGTGCGGCGTTTGGCGCCCCCCCCCTTACCTTGGCTCTCTAGGCAGCCGCCTGAGTGGCCTCTATGGTAGCACCAGCCCTGATTGTTGGATGTTTTATTATGTTGTTAATGGTTTTAATTTTTGTGAACCGCCCAGAGAGCTTCAGCTGTTGGGCGGTATAAAAATGTAATAAATAAATAAATAAAATAAAATTGTCCTGTTAGTAAAGATGCATGGTGTAAGTGTGCAATTGTACAACTTGTTCTGGATGCGGTTAATCTCAAAAATCAAGTCCGTAGCTTGGGGATTTGCCCCTGGAACTAGCACCGTTCCTGGGTACTTAGGTGAATGGCGACCACCCTGGCATCACCCCAAAAGAGTACATAAGAGGACATATACTTGCATCATTTTAATTATTGTGAACCACCCAGAGAGCTCCAGCTATTGAGCGGTATAGAAATGTAATAAATAAATAAATAAATAAATCATAGTTGCATGTGCAAAATTATGTGTATACATGTAAATGTAGAAATAATTACTATATTTTAAATAGAAATGCAGAACAGCTGGCCGTAGTGGGGAAGAACGTAACCAGTTGATCTGTGGGCCTGCCCAGTCAGCCTGCCCAGATTCCAGCTGGACATCAGGAAAAACTTCCTGACTGTTAGAGCAGTACGGCAATGGAATCAGTTGCCTGGTGAGGTTGTGGGCACTCCAACACTAGAGACCTTCAAGAGGCAGCTGGACAACCCTCTGTCAGGGATGCTTTAGGGTGGATACCTGCATTGAGCAGGGGGTTGGACTCGATGGCCTTGTAGGCCCCTTCCAACTCTGCTATTCTATGATTCTATGTTGTCCAGGTGCTGCTAACTTAGGATGGGCCCTGACTCTGCCCTTCCTTCTAATGGTTCTTTATCTCTAAACAGGCTTTGGATCCAAGAGCCCTTTAAAAACAGGAGACCATCAAATAGAGGACAGTCCTCTCTAAAGTAGGCCATATGGCCACCCTACCCAGATGCAGCCACGGCTGATTTGCAATAGCTTCTTATGCTGGAGGGGGGAGGCATTCCCTGCAGAGTCCTGATGGATCCACTGTCACCCTTGCCTTTGAACACAATCTAGTATTGGTAGACTATTTTGAGTGAAGGAAAGATTTTTCTCCCTCTCTCAAAATATTAGAACCTAGTGGGGTCATCTCATGAAGCTGGTTAGTGGGAGATTCAGGACAGATAAAAGGAAGGACTTGTTTACACAGTGTTTAGTTAAACTATGGAATGCACTACCACAAGATGTAGTGATGGCCACCCATTTGGACAGCTGTAAGAGGTTGTTAGATAAATTCCTGGAGAAGAAGGATGGCCACTGGTCCTGATGCCGATATGCTGACACTAGGATCAGAGACTGTAGGTTTATGTACACCAGTTGCTGGGGAACATAGGTGGGAGGGTGCTGTTGCACCCATGTCCTGCTTGTGGGTCCCTAGTCAACATCTGATTGGCCAAAGTGTGAACAGAATGCTGAACTAGATGGACCCTTGGTCTGATCCAGTGGAGCTCATGTTATGTTCTTGGCTTTGAAGGTCCTTCGTAAGAGAATGGGGAGATATTCAGCACCCCTTCCTCCTGTCCCCATAGAGGGCGCTGTAGGTACCTGGTAGCACCATTGTATGACCCACAGGAAGTGCCTTGAGGTCCACCGTACACCACCCACAGCCCGTCCCTCATCTGTCTTGTTGCTTCAGACCGTTGACAGGCCTAGCAGAATCCAAGTGAGCGGGCGGAAGGCCTTTCACCCAAGGCCTTAATATATGCGCATATGAAGAATGGCCGACCAACCCCAGAGGAGCGTGTGCTGACAGAAGGCACTTGAGGTCATTCAAGAGCAGATGTCACCTCAGCTGGGGACACACACAGAGAGAGAAATTAAAATGAACCAACTTTGATGAACCCGGCAGTTTTTCACCTGCCATCCGTACCTTTTCTTCTGCTGGTGACACAATGAAAGAGCGGAGGAGAGAACGTGTCACTTGAGGCTTTGTTCTCCTTTCTCGCAGAGATAATCAGGCTAGGTGGTTGCTTCTTGTGGATGTAGAAGCTGGGGGGGAAGGGAGCCTACAAAGAATTTTATCTGCGATCAGCACTCTGGCTTTGCAGTAATGAAAAGATTTGCATAACAAATGCTTTATTGGTTGCTCTTGTTCAGATTGAAATAATTCATTTCCCCAGCTAAATAAATCCACCTACCGGCAGGGGAAGGGGGCGGGGGGGGGGGGATTTGCCTCTATTCCCTGTCCACATCCCATTCTCATTAATTGGGTTTTGTTTATGTTCTCCCACACACTGTGACCTATACCGGTTTCCTACTGCCAAACTAGCAGAAGTCAGAGTTCTGATTTTGACCGATAAAAAAAGCTAGCCAGACCATGTCCAGGCCCAATTCAAAGTGCTGGTATTAGCATTCAAAGCCCTTATCAGCTTGGGGTCAGGTTATCTGAAGGTTACTGTATCTCCTATACGTACCTGCCCGGACTGTAAGATCATCTTTAGGGGTCCTTCTCCGTGAGCCCCTGCCAAAGGAAGTGAGGCAGGTGGCTACCAGGAGCAGGGCCTTCTCTGCTGTGGCACCCACGCTGTGGAACGAACTCCCTACATTGTACTCCTTCCGGTGCCAGCTGAAGAACATTTTATTTTCCCAGCATTTTAGCATCCTAGTCTTTTAGCATCCTAGTCTTTATTCTCTCTGTATTTTAACTACTAATTTTAACTTACACTTAATTTTTTACTGTTTTAATTCTGTATTTTAACTTTATACCAACTTCTGCTGCGTGGTTTTATCCTGGTTGTGCTTTTTATACTGTATTTTGTATTTGTGTTTTTAGATTGCGGGTTGTTTTATTATGCTCTTCATGGTTTTAATTTTTGTGAACCGCCCAGAGAGCGTCGGCTATTGTGCAGTATAAAAATGTAATAAATAAAATAAATAAATAAATAAATAAATAAATAGCTATGCTGGTTTAAAGCTGTATTTTAAGTCTCCGCATTGCTCTCGGTTTTATTCTGGTTGTACGTTTACAGTGTGGTTTTAAGCTTCCGTATTTTATATTTTATACTGTACCTTATGGTTTTGATTTTTGTAAACCTCCCAGAGAGCTTCAGCTATTGGGAGGTATAGAAATGAAATCAATAAAATAATAGCCACCTCGGGTCCACCATATTCGCCTGTGAGACACTTTTGTTTCCAGGTGCTGTCACGATTTCTATCATATGTCAAGAGCAGCCTAGAGTGAATCTCTCTGTGGTAAGAACTAGCTATGGTAGGAAATAGTCAAGGCCTTCTGCTCCACAGCTTTGGAGTTCTATTCCTCTGGAGGACCGTCAGATCGTCAACTTGTGTTTATTTTCCATGGGCAAATCATTTTTTCCTCTTTAATTTCCAAAAAGAAATAGATACTAGTAAAGAGCGAGAATCAAACGCCGTAAGACAGTAGGACCCAAATGGTTTAATGAAGGTGGGATGGAGCCGACATATTGGCTTAAAATATAAATTAATTAATTTAAAAAATGGAATGCTGGGAAAAAAATTTGAAAAGTGATTGTAGGCATTAGTTAATATCTATGGGCTCATCTACACCAAGCAGGATATTGCACTATGAAAGCGGTATATAAAAAGCAGGAGCCACACCAAGCAGGATATAGTGGTATGAAAGCAGTCTATGGGATGTGTCCATGGGCCCCAACCGTTGTCAGTGCACTTAAATACCGCTATAAAGCAGGAGTGTGGCTCCTGCCTTGTATATACCGCTTTCATAGTGGAATATCCTGCTTGGTGTGGATGAGCCCCGTGACATCCCAAAATATAATCCAGGGACAGGTTGATGGAGACCCACAGGCTACAACCAACCCCTGACCCCTGTAACCTGGAAGTGTTTGTGTAAAATGAAAGGACCAGAGCAGACTTCTGTTTCTTGGTGCAAATAAGATGCAGTGCCAAGGAAGTGCTACTCTAGGGTGACCATATTTGGGAAACCAAAAAAGAGGACACCTAGTGTGTGTGTGGGGAAGCAGCTTTCTGAGTCCTGCAGAAAGTACGTTATTCCCCCGCCACCTTAAAGAACCCGATTGGAGTGGAGGAGGGGAAAGGATTTCATTCTGCACCACCACCATCCACTCCAATTGGGGCCTTTTCTATAATGTCCACGAATGACCCACTTTCCCCTTTAAGACCTCAATTGGAGCTCGGGGTGGGGGAATGATGTGCCTCAAGAAAGCATGTCATTCCCTCCTGCCATGCTAATGGCAGCCTTAAAGGGGAAGGCGTGTCATTCCAGGACATTATTGAAAATTATAGAAAATCCCCCCTGACACCATGGAAAGAACAAAAACCAGGACAAATCCGGGGAAATCCTGACAGTTGGTCACCCTAGCTACTCCCTAAGCAACCTGTTGTCATGGCCCCGGGTTCAGAGGCTCAGCATCACCCTAAATAGCAGGGAGGGGGCTTCACGTCGGCCATCATTCCTATCATCCCCAGTTAGCAGTACCTGGACAAGAGCCGACTGAGCAGAAACACAGGAGCTCACCCACTTCACAGTCCTCTCCACCATCTATGGAGTGATGGACTATATTTCCATTGAAAGGATATAGCTAGGGTGACCCTATGGAAAGGAGGACAGGGCTCCTGTATCGTTAACAGTTGTATTGAAAAGGGAATTTCAGCAGGGGTCATTTGTACGCATGCAGCACCTGGTGAAACTCCCTCTTCATCACAACAGTTAAACCTACAAGACCCTGCCCTCTTTTGTATCTGGTCAAGAGGGCAGGGCTCCTTGGATAGCCCTTTTAGAGTGTTAAAAAAACCCACATTTACATATATTATTAAATCACTGTTTAAAATCATTTATTTATTTATTTATTTATTTATTACATTTTTATACCACCCAATAGCCGAAGCTCTCTGGGCGGTTCACAAAAATTAAAACCATAATAAAACAACCAACAGTCTAAAAACACAAATACAAAATACAGTATAAAAAGCACAACCAGGATAAAACCACACAGCAAAATTGATATAAGATTAAAATACAGAGTTAGAACAGTAAAATTTAAATTTAAGTTAAAATTAAGTGTTAAAATACTGAGAGAATAAAAAGGGAATAAAAAGATCTTTAGCTGGCGACGAAAAGAGTACAGTGTAGACGCCAGGCGGACCTCTCTGGGGAGCTCATTCCGCAGCCGGGGTGCCACAGCAGAGAAGGCCCTGCTCCTGCTCCTGGGAGCCACCTGCCTCACTCCTTGGGGAGTGAGATTCTTAGGACTAGCAGCCCAGGCTACTGAACTACCACCCTCAGTGTCAAATTAAGCCATGTACTTCAGTCAATTTAAATGCCAAGAAGCCAGGACATGCAGGATTAACCCAGGGCCAGTGCCAGACTATTTTGTGCCCTAGGCAAGGTGAGCTACTTTCACACACACACCCAAAAATGCCAACTTTGATTTTTAAGAACAGATGTTTCCTGGAAAAATAAGAAGCACAAAACTTGAAACTGCTAAATTTATTTTAAAGTGCAAGAAATACGTCATGCCAAGTATAGCAAACAAATTGGAAAGGAATGTCTATGGGTCTAAAATGCATTATTTAATAGGAATATCACCTCCAAATCATCCCACCCAACTCACACGCGCACGCACGCACGCACACACACACACACACTCACACACACTCAGTATCACTCACTCCAAACAAACACACACATAACACATGCATTCACTCAAAGACCCCATGCACCCCATTCACCCATACATTCTCTCTCTCTCTCTCTCTCTTCCAGGCGCATTCCAGAAGTCCGAACGTGGAGCCGCCCCACCCCACGTCCCTGGCTTCGCTTCAGCTGGGCGGGTGCAGGGCACCATCTCGGCCGCCCTGGCCTAGCTGAATCCTCGGGCTGGGCCGGCTCACAGCCAACGCGCGTGAGTGCTGCGCTGTGCCCGGCGCCCCTCTTAGCTTGGCGCTCTAGGCAGCTGCCTGAGTGGCCTCTATGGTAGCACCAGCCCTGGATTAACCCATTCCTGCCTCTCAGCTGCCAGCACAATCATCTTCAGACTGTGCTCCAAAGTATACAAGTGGTAAAACTCTGAAAATGTGTTCGCACTTTTGCTGGGTTTAGCCAGGCCGAGAAACCATCCATTAACCAGATAGCACATTTAAGATTTGCAAGTGAATAAATAATAAGGTGCCAATAGCTACAGGAGGCAATTACCTCTCCCCCCACCCAACCTACGTTTGCACTTTTGTTGGGTTTACATGGTAACTCACAAGCCTAAACAAGCCCAGTTAAATGGGGCACGCTTTCCCATGCATCGTTTGCTTTGGATAAATCGACAGCTAGCTGCCCAGCCCCACCCCACCCACCCCCAATGCCTGTCAAATCGTGGAGACGGTTGTCCTTTCTGATTCAGCTTGCTTGGATTAGCAAAACCAAAAATAGCCAAATCCTAATCCCATAATCCAAAGAACCTGTCCTAACTGCAGATTTGCTTTGAGTCTCTTCCTTCCATCAGCCTATTAACGCGTATCCCCTCTCTGTTGGAAGCAGGGCTCTCTTGGATATTTATGTTTTTGAGGGTGGAGGCTATGAACCTACTAGACGTGGAGAAAAGATGTGTTGAACTACAGCTCAGAACCCCAGATGTGTTGAACTACAACTCTGATCATCACCAGTCATAATGGGCTTTATAGTCTAAACTATCTGGAGAGTCCCAGAATATAAGAAGAGCCCTGATGCTGGATCAGACCAAGGGTCCATCTAGTCCAGCACTCTGTTCACAAAGTGGCCAACCAGCCATTGGCAAGGGACCAACAAGCAGGACATGGTGCAACAGCACCCTCCCACCCATGTTCCCCAGCAACTGGTGCACACAGGCTTACTGCCTCGAATACTGGAGGTAGCACACAACCATCAGGGCTAGGAGCCATTCCCTCCAGGAATTTATCCAACCCCCTTTTAAAGCCATCCAAATGGGTGGCCATCACCACATCTTGTGGTAGTGAGTTCCACAATTTAACTATGCGCTGTGTGAAGAAGCCCTTCCTTTTATTTGTCCTGGATCTCCCACCAATCAG
Organism: Elgaria multicarinata webbii; assembly: GCF_023053635.1. Classification (NCBI taxonomy): domain Eukaryota; kingdom Metazoa; phylum Chordata; class Lepidosauria; order Squamata; family Anguidae; genus Elgaria; species Elgaria multicarinata. The sequence continues at coordinate 5,807,324 of NC_086174.1, read as the reverse complement.
CTTCATGGGATGACCCCATTGGGTTCTAGTATTTTGAGAGAGGAAGAAAAATGTCTCCCTCTCCACGTTCTCCATACCATGCATACTTTTGTACACCTCTATCATGTCTCCGCTCAGCCTCCTCTTCTCCAAGCTAAACAATCCCAGCTGCTGTAACCTTCCCTCCTAGGGGAGATGCTCCAGCCCCTTCATCATTTGAGTTGCCCTTTTCTGCACTTTTTCCCAGCTCCATAATATCCTTTTTTAGGTGTGGTGACCAGAACTGTACACAGTATTCTCAGTGTGGTCGCACCATAGATTTGTATAAGGGCAGTACAATCCTGGCCATTTTATTCTCAATTCCTTTTCTTATAATGCCTAACATGGAGTTTTCCTTCTTTACAGCGGCCGCACACTCAGGTTGGGTTCTGGGGAGGAGTGCTGCTTTAGAGAAATACAGAAACATGCAGCACAATCCCAGGCCTGCAAGGGGTATTATGGACTTTGCTCCAACTTGCACTAAGAACACATTATTTCAAAATTTTGCTTAGGAGCCTGCACTGTAGAGATGGAATATTGCTGCAAATGAATTGTGTTGGGATAAGCTAGGGTGACCATATGAAAAGGAAGACCGGGCTCCTGTATCTTTAACAGTTGTATTGAAAAGGGAATTTCAGCAGGTGTCATTTGTATATATGGGGAACCTGGTGAAATTCCCTCTTCATCACAACAGTTCAAACTGCAGGAGCCCTGCCCTGTTTTAAATCTGGTCACTCTAGTATAGCTCCTGCACTTTAACTGTTGTGATGAAGAGGGAATTTCACCAGGTTCCCCATATATACAAACGACACCTGCTGACATTCCCTTTTCAATACAACTGTTAACGATATAATAGCCCTGTCCTCTTTTTCATAGGGTCAGCCTACTTTAAGGCCATCAAGTCCAACCCCCTGCTCATTGCAGGAATCCACCTTAAAACAGCCCTGACAGATGGCTACCCAGGTGCCTCTTGAATAGGGTGACCCTATGAAAAGGAGGACAGGGCTCCTGTATCTTTAACAGTTGCATAGAAAAGGGAATTTCAGCAGGTGTCATTTGTATATATGGAGAACCTGGTGAAATCCCCTCTTCATCACCACAGTTAAAATTAAAGGAGTCCTGCCCTCCTGACCAGATACAAAAGAGAGGAGGGCACCTGCAGCTTTAACTATTATGATGAAGAGGGAATTTCACCAGATGCTGCCTGCATACAAACGACACCTGCTGAAATCCCCTTTTCTACTAAAGATACAGGAGCCCTGTCCTCCTTTTCATATGGTCACCCTAGTCAAGCACCCTGGAACATGCCATGGGAGGTGGGACGTCTTGCCATTCATTTGAAGATGCCATGTGGAAACTGGGTTTTGCGGCACTTCACAATTCACTCTGTCCCTGCAAGGTTTGTCGAACCAAGCCAAGACCGTGGCACATACATTTCTTTTCCTTCTCCCCCCCACCCGAATTTATTTTTGCTGTGAATTTCAGCAAATCGCTTTCTTGGAGAGGCGTCTCCGGAATGAAGTGGCACGCTCTGCTCATGACTGCGTTTTCCCTGCATTAACAGCAGGAGAGCCGGCGATTTGCTGCGGTCAGCAGCATTTCAGCGTAGATGCAGCAGCCTTGGGCAGTGAATCAAGGGACAGCGAGGAGCAGGGAGAGGAAATCAGGTTTGCACCATTTTCTGACTCGAGGAGCACACGCCATTCAGAAGCCACAGCATGCGAAGCGGAAGGAAACGTGGGATCCAGGTTTGGGAATGCCTAGGAGCACACGCTTCAAGAATATGTGAAGACAGCAGCAAAATACAATGGCTAAGAGTGGGGAAACGATATCCTGCATTGGGTGGAGCTGATGTGCCATTCAGTAGCAGCAACTTTAATTGCAATGGTAAGCACCACCTGCATACACAAGGGGAAGGCCCAACTCTGGCCACCTACATGACCCTGTGAAAAGGAGGACAGGGCTCCTGTATCTTTAACAGTTGCATAGAGAAAGGAATGTCAGCAGGGGTCATTTGTATGGAGACTTCTAGGATTGCAAGGGAGGGAGGGAGGGAGGGAAAAGAGAGCAAAGGCCTGGCTTTTGCAGACGACATGACACTTTTCTGGGACGTTTTTAATAACATGTGTAGGAAGACATAATCTACAGGACATCATACTTTGCTGAATAGTGGTCCCAATTCCCCCCCTGGAACCCTATAATTCCCCCCTTGTTGAGAACCCATGCTCTAGCCACTACTAGGGTGACCCTATGAAAAGGAGGACAGGGCTCCTGTATCTTTAACAGTTGCATAGAAAAGGGAATTTCAGCAGGTGTCATTAGTACATACGGAGAACCTGGTGAAATTTCCTCTACATCACAGCAGTTAAAGCTGCAGGAGCTATACTAGAGTGACCAGATTTAAAAGTGGGCAGGGCACCTGCAGCTTTAACTGTGGTGATGAAGAGAAAATTTCACCAGGTTCCCCATATATACAAATGACACCTGCTGACATTCCCTTTTCAATACAACTGTTAAAGATACAGGAGCCCGGTCCTCCTTTTCATAGGGTCACCCTACCTGCATGGTTTATTATTTTATTTATTTATTTATTTATTTGTTACATTTTTATACCGCCCAATAGCCGAAGCTCTCTGGGCAGTTCACAAAAATTAAAACCATGAGAAACATAATAAAACAACCAGTTATCTAAAAACCCAGATACAAAATACAATATAAAAAGCACAACCAGGATAAAAATACACAGCAGAAATTGATATAGGATTAAAATACAGAATTAAAACAGCAAAATTTAAATTTAAGTTATATTAGGTGTTGAAATACTGAGAAAATAAAAAGGTCTTCAGCTGGCGACGAAAAGAATACAGTGTAGGCGCCAGGCGGACCACTCTGGGGAGCTGGTTCCACAGCCAGGGTGCCACAACAGAGAAAGCCCTCCTCCATCATATGGCTATTTAGATGCGGGCAAAGTTGAATGGATTTCCCCAAAAGAACCTCTCCTACAAACCTCTCATCTGGGGTGATAGAATCATAGAATCATAGAATAGCAGAGTTGGAAAGGGCCTACAAGGCAATTGAGTCCAACCCCCTGCTCAATGCAGGAATCCACCCTAAAGCATCCCTGACAGATGGTTGTCCAGCTGCCTCTTGAAGGCCTCTAGTGTGGGAGAGCCCACAACTTCACCAGGCAACTGATTCCATTGTCGTACTGCTCTAACAGTCAGGAAGTTTTTCCTGATGTCCAGCTGGAATCTGGCTTCCTTTAACTTGAGCCCGTTATTCCGTGTCCTGAACTCTGGGAGGATCGAGAAGAGATCCTGGCCCTCCTCTGTGTGACAACCTTTCAAGTATTTGAAGAGTGCTATCATGTCTCCCCTCCATCTTCTCTTCTCTATTATTATTATTATTATTATTATTATTATTATTATTATTATTATTTATATAGCACCATCAATGTACATGGTGCTGTACAGATTACACAGTAAATAGCAAGACCCTGCCGCATAGGCTTACAATCTAATAAATTTGTAGTAAACAATAAGGAGGGAAATAGAATGCAAACAGGCACAGGGAAGTGTAAACAGGCACTGGGTAGGGTGAAGCTAAACAGTATAGAGTCAGAACAAACTCAATATTTAAAAGCTATAGGGAACAGAAAGGTTTTTAGCTGAGTTTTGAAAGCTGTGATTGAGTTTGTAGTTCTCAAGTGTTCTGGAAGAGCGTTCCAGGCGTAAGGGGCAGCAGAAGAAAAAGGACGAAGCCGAGTAAGGGAAGTAGAGGTCCTTGGGCAGGCGAGAAGCATGGCATCAGAGGAGCGGAGAGCACGAGCGGGGCAATAGTGTGAGATGAGAGAGGAGAGATAGGCAGGAGCTAGGCCGTGAAAAGCTTTGAAGGTCAACAGGAGAAGTTTGTATTGGATTCTGGAGTGAATTGGAAGCCAATGAAGAGATTTCAAAAGTGGAGTGACATGGTCAGAGCGGCGGGCCAAGAAGATGATCTTAGCGGCAGAGTGGTGGACAGAGACCAGCGGACTGATGTGAGACCAGCGGACTGATGATCTCCAGGCTAAACATGCCCATACATTGAGGACCTCTTTGTAATCTGAACCAGGGCCAAAGAAAATCTAAAACAATTCAAAGTCTTGACCAACTCTAGCCAAACAACAATAAAATAAAACTGTCTTTTTTGCTAACTAATTGTAAGCCGCTCCGAGAGCCTTTTTTGGCTGAGGAGCAGGGTATAAGTATAAAGTATAAATATAAAAATGTACATGTAGTTGTAGCACTGAAAATGGATATATTCATTCTGTTGTCTATTACATTTCTGTGCCACCCAATAGCAAAATTTCCTGGGCCGTTTCCAGAGATTAAAACCTTAAAATACATTTTAAAACCATTTATGCATAAACATATAAACAGGCAGCACACACAGAGAGAGACACACATATCTAAATCCAGTCTGAACAATCGACAATAAGAAAAACTCAAGACCTGATTTAAAACTTCATCATATGCTACCAAATGCCTGGCAGGAAAGATAACAATGTTGGTGCCAGGCGGGCCTCTTCGGAGAGATCATTCCATAATTGCGGGGATATTAATTCCGAACCTCCCTTAGAAAAGGCAGCTGGAAGAGGGCCTTAAACGATGAATGTATTGTATGGGCAGGTTCATCACTTTTCTTGAAGTTCCCATCACCGTCTAGTACAGAGGTCGGGGACATGCGATCCTCCAAATTTTGATGGGCTACAACTCCCATCAGCCCTGTACAGTGTAGCCAATGATGAGGCACGATCAGTTGCAGTCCGTCAACAACTTCGGTGGCCACAAGTTCCCCACCCTTGATCTAGCAAAACAGGGTCTGCAAAAGACATCCACCCTTAGTTCACATTTTTTTAAACTGGAATTCCTGCCATCCAAACAGATAAAGAAAAACAGCAGTTATAGTTAGGCCCAACAGAATTAAACGTATCTGCAGTGACAAAATTGTCCCAGAAGAACCCAGAAGCAAAAAAAAAGTACCTTCTTCAGTGCAATGTTCTTCCCATGTTATACATTCGCCAGGCATCGCTGCTACCAAGATAACCCTTCCTCCACAAAGGTATGGATGGATAAGAAAGCATCTTAATTTATTTATTTATTTATTTATTTATTTATTACATTTCTATACCGCCCAATAGCCGGAGCTCTCTGGGCGGTTCACAAAAATTAAAAACATTCGAAGTATAAAACAACAGTATAAAACCATAATATAAAATACAATATAAAAGCTCAACCAGATAAAAACAGCAGCAATGCAAAATTGCCAATTTAAAACACAGAATTAAAATTTATTTATAGACTGTTAAAATGCTGGGAGAATAAAAAGGTCTTCACTTGGCGTCTAAAAGCATATAATGTAGGTGCCAGGCGAACCTCCTTAGGGAGCTCATTCCACAGCTGGGGTGCCACAGCGGAGAAGGCCCTCCTCCTGGTAGCCACCTGCCTCACTTCCTTTGGCAGGGGCTCACGGAGAAGGACCCCTGAGGATGACCTTAGGGTCCGGGCAGGTACATACGGGAGGAGGTGTTCCTTCAGATAGCCTGGCCCCAAGCCGTTTAGGGCTTTAAATGTTAATACCAGCACTTTGAATCGGGCCCGGACCTGGACTGGCAGCCAATGAATTTATTACATTTATATACCACCCCATAGCCGAAGCTCTCTGGGCGGTTTACAAAAGTTAAAAACAGTAAACATTTTAAAAGTATACAAAATTTTAAACCATCAAAAACATAAGAACAACAGTATAGAAACAACAACATCCATTTAAAAACAACAGTGCTAATACAAACTTAGCATTGTTAAATGCTGTTAAATGCCTGGGAGAAGAGAAAAGTCTTGCTGGCGCCTGAAAGATAACAGTGTTGGTGCCAGGCGAGCCTCATCAGGGAGATTATTCCACAGTCGAGGGGCCACCACCAAAAAGGCCCTCTCCCTTGTTGCCATCCTCTGAGCTTCCCTCGGAGTAAGCACTCGGAGGAGGACCTTAGATGTTGAGCGCAGTGTACCAGTAGGTTCATGTCGGGAGAGGCGTTCCATCAGGTATTGCGGTCCCAAGCCATGTAGAGCTTTATAGGTTAAAACCAGCACCTTGAATTGGGCTCAGAAACGTATAGGCAGCCAATGCAAGTGGGCTAGAATCTTGTGGGCCCTCACAGACTGAAAGAACTGGGCATGTTTCGCCTGGAGAAGAGAAGATTAAGTGGAGACATGATAGCACTCTTCAAATACTTGAAAGGTTGTCACCCAGAGGAGGGCCAGGATCTCTTCTCGATCCTCCCAGAGTGCAGGACACGGAATAACGGGCTCAAGTTAAAGGAAGCCAGATTCCAGCTGGACATCAGGAAAAACTTCCTGACTGTTAGAGCAGTACGACAATGGAACCAGTTACCTAGGGAGGTGGTGGGCTCTCCCACACTAGAGTCATTCAAGAGGCAGCTGGACAACCATCTGTCAGCTATGCTTTAGGGTGGATTCCTGCATTGAGCAGGGGGTTGGACTCGATGGCCTTGTAGGCCCCTTCCAACTCTGCTGTTCTATGATTCTATGACTAACACTTTTACTGCGACACAAATTCTTATGGACAAGCGTCCACTGACCATTCACAAGAGCAATAATTGATGATAAGGCAAATCCTAGCATCGCATAATGAGTTAACACCTGCAGCGGGACTAAAAGCCATTATCTATATTCAACCCAGAGCTGATAGAATCGGATTTCATGATGAATGGAAGTTTGGCGGTTTCATGCTGGAGTCTCCCTTTGAAGTTACGTTGTTCAAGAAAGTCCACATTAAGGTGAGTAACAGAATGGCCTGGGGAGGACAGACTATTCTACCGCTGCTTTTTAAAAAAATATTGCCCAGTCTGATGTCAGATTTGTCTCCACTTATCTGCACAGTATGTTTTTTTGCAGGACATTGTTGGCAGATTGTGTCATATATCGCCCTGGGAGATGAACAAATAAAAGAATCTGGGAGCTGGGGCTGAGGTTATTCAGTCCTGTAGTAAGAAACGCCACGTCATTTGGATCTGCCTCCAGCATTTCCTAACGACCATCTTGTGATTAAGGAGCACCGCAATGTCATGGCAGCCGGCAGGCAGCCTAAAATTGGAGGGGGTGCCCCCCACAAAAGTAGGGACAATTCATCTGGTTTGCAGGCCTTTTAAAGGCAAAACTGTACACTGTTTTTTAATTGTTTGCAAAACAAAAATTGGGGAGGCAGAGAAATTTTAGGGGGGCAGGCCCCCCTGACCCCCTTGATTATGGGCCTGGTCATGGGTACAAAACCACATTTGGTAATTTCCCAACTTTTGCACATTTGTTCCCCATTCTAAAAGGTTGAAACAACTCTCCCAATGCTTAGTTACTGGCAGTAAAAGGTTTAAGTTAACATCTGCTGGTATTTTTGGCCCCACCCCCTTTTGCCTCTGGCCACGCCCACCTTTGGAATGCACCCCCCCCCCCAAAAGCTGCTTCGGAATGGCATTTGTCCCTCAAGCTGAAAGAGCTTCTGCACCTCAATAATACATCACAGAATGCAGCCCCTGGTGAAAATCCCGTCTTCGTCACAACAATTAAAGCTGCAGGAGCCCTGCCCTCTATTCTATCTGGTCAAGAGGGCAGGGCTCCTGCAGCTTTAACTGTTGGGATGAAGAGGGATTTTCACCAGGTGCTGCAGGCATACAAAGGACACGTGCTGAAATTCCCTTTTCAATACAAGCATTAAAGACACAGGAGCCCTGTCCTCCTTTCCATAGGGTCACCCTCGACTAGATGTACCCTTTGTCTGATCCAGCATGACTCTTCCTATGACCTCATGTCTTTCAATCCCTTGCTACCAGGCCCTTTTATTTATTTATTTATTTATTTATTTGTATTATTGCATTTATATCCTGCCTTTTTTCCTCCTTAAGGAACCCAAGGCAGCATGGTAGGCTGGGCTGAGTGTCTGTGACCAGTAAGACACTCTAGCCATTATTATTATTATTATTATTATTATTATTATTATTATTATTATATTTATTTGTATCCCACTTTTTGCCCAATGCTGGGCCTCAAGGCGGCCTTACAAAGTTTAAAACATACCGTATTTCTTCGATTGTAAGACGCCATCGATTGTAAGACGCACACTAATTTCAGTACCACTAACAGAAAAAAAAAACACCCTAAGACACACCCGCGATTCTAAGACGCACCCCATTTTTAGAGATGTTTATATAGGGGGAAAAGTGCGTCTTAGAATCGAAGAAATAGGGTACATTGGAGGGTGGGGCGGACAATAAACATTTAAAATACACAACAAAATTATAAGACATTAACATAGTTGGAGGGCCAGATTATTCTCCAAAGGCCTGCTGGAACAAACAAGTTTTAGCCTGCTTCTGAAAGCCCATCAAGGAGGGAGCCAGCCTAGCTTCCCCGGGAAGAGAGTTCCAGAGCACCGGAGCAGCCACCGAGAAGGCCCTCTCCCATGTTCCCACCAAGCGCACCTGTGAAGAAGGTGGGACTGAAAGAAGGGCTTCTCCAGAAGATCTGAAAGCATGGGCAGGCTCATAAGGGAGAATACGGTCTTTCAAATACACCACACTGGCTCTCCTTTTATGCCAGGTATTGAGGCTGGCGACTCCTGCAGGGCAGGCATGCGCTCTGCCACTGAGATAATCCCCTTCCAGAAAGGTGACCTGGGCCCTTGATCCTCCCATTCTCATTTGTGGTGCTTGAACTGACCCGGCTAGCTTCCCAGCCGTGTGCCCTGCGTACAGGAAACATGCAGGGTGGTGGGTGGGGGTGGGGCTCCTCTGATGGATAGGCTGTCGACGAACTGTAGCACTTCAATTAGTGTTAGCTCAATTACAACCATTCCCAGAGGAATAAGCATCACTGGCAAACTGCTATCTGGTCAGAGGGTAGAGAAGGTGGCACTGTGCCAGCCGCACACCCTCAACAGCAGCCATTCCAGCAGGCTGTACTGAGAGACATGAGACTGGGAAATGGGGTCATTCCACCAGTCTTGCTGGAAGCCTTGCTTACCGCCCCTCCCTCCCACTTCCCTCTTTCCTTGTGTGTCATCTCCAGCTTGAAATTTGCATGAACACCATGGCTGGACTTGGAGCAACCAAACTGGAATTTGTACCTGCAAGGGTGTGTTCTTCAGGCTAAGGGACCTGGGTTCGGTGGTTGGAACCTGAAGTAGAGCTGGCCAAAAGTTCTCCTCTATTGACCTTCCAAGAGCAGAAGGTACGATTTATTCCATGCCTGGTCAACTCAGAAGCCTTTTGCTGCCTGCTAGTCAAAGGAGAACGAGAGTTTCTGTAGCCTGTTGCCCCTGTGTGGCTTGAGGGACCGGGGAAACTGCAGGAAAGTCATCCTCAGAATCGGATGTCGGGAAAGCAATGTCCACTGGCTGATCAGGTGGAGAAGGGGCTTCTGAGGACTCCCCCTGAAGTGGGCTTACCTGTGACCGTCTGGATCCAAGTCCTCCTCATGGTAGTGCGGAGGCTCAGAACCAGGAGATGTGACGTCCACACCATGCTCTGGTTCATTGATGTCCCCCACCCACAACACCATGATTCCTACCAGTGACCCAGTTACTGACTCAGAGGAAGCCGCTGCCTCACCCCTGGTCCTGGGAAGTGACTCAGATACAGGCTCAGAAGGCCACAAGAGAGGATAGACTCCAGTGCTGACCAGTGGAGGCCGGTGGCTCTGAGGTCAGTGGGGTAGTGAATCCACTCCAGGCTTCAGTCAGAACCCTTCAGAACTCACATGCTTCACACCTTCAGAGTTCGGACTGAAACTTGGAGCAGACGCAGTGCCCCACCAACATTGGAGCCACCAGCCGACACTGGAGCAGACATTGTTCAACAGTAGGGTAACCCTATGAAAAGGAGGACAGGGCTCCTGTGTCTTTAACAGTTGCATAGAAAAGGGAATTTCAGCAGGTGTCATTTGTATATATGGAGAACCTGGTGAAATTCCCTCTTCATCACCACAGTTAAAGCTGCAGGAGCTATACTAGAGGGACCAGATTTAAAAGAGGGCAGGGCTCCTGCAGCTTTAGTCGTTGTGACTAAAAGAGGATTTCACTAGGTGCTGCATGTATACAAATGACACCTGCTGAAATTCCCTTTTCAATACAACTGTTAAAGATACAGGAGCCCTGTCCTCCTTTTCATACAGTCACCCTATCCAATAAGGCCCCAAGAAAGACAACCTTTTAAGTCTTTGAAGAGTGCTCTCATGTCTCCCCTCAATCTTCTCTTCTCCAGGCTAAACATGCCCAGTTCTTTCAATCTCTCTTCATAGGGCTTTGTTTCCAGACCCCTGATCATCCTGGTTGCCCTCCTCGGAACACGCTCCAGCTTGTCTGCATCCTTCTTGAATTGTGGAGCCCAGAACTGGACGCAATGCTCTAGATGAGGCCTAAGCAGGGCCAAATAGAGAGGAACCAGTACCTCACGTGATTTGGAAGCTATACTTCTATTAATGCAGCCCAAAATAGCATTTGCCTTTCTTGCAGCCATGTCGCACTGTTGGCTCATATTCAGCTTGCGATCTACAACAATTCCAAGATCTTTCTCGTTTGTAGTATTGCTGAGCCAAGTGTCCCCCATCTTGTAACTGTGCCTTTGGTTTATATTTCCTAAATGTAGAACTTGGCATTTATCCCTATGAAATTTCATTCTGTTGTTTTCAGCCCAGCACTCCAGCCTATCAAGATCACTTTGAAGTTTGTTTCTGTCTTCCAGGGTATTAGCTATCCCACCCAATTTTGTGTCATCTGCAAATTTGATCAGCGTTCCCTGCACCTCCTCGTCCAAATCATTAATAAAAATGTTGAAGAGCACTGGGCCCAGGACTGAGCCCTGCGGTACCCAACTCGTTGCCTCCAGTTTGAGAAGGTTCCATTGCTAAGTACTCTTTGAGTCCGATTCTGTAGCCAACTGTGAATCCACCTAATAGTTGTTCCATCTAGCCCACTTTTAGCTAGTTTGTTAATCAGAATGTCATGTGGTACTTTGTCAAAAGCTTTGCTGAAGTCAAGATATATGACATCCACAGCGTTCCCACGGTCCACAAGGGAGGTTACCTTATCAAAAAATGAGATCAAATTTGTCTGACAGGACTTGTTCTTGACAAATCCATGTTGGCTTCTAGTGATCACCGTATTGATTTCAAGGTGTTTACAGATTGACTTCTTTATAATCTGCTCCAGAATTTTCCCAGGGATGGATGTCAGACTGACTGGTCTGTAGTTCCCAGGTTCCTCCTTTTTGCCCTTTTTGAAGATAGGGACAACGTTAGCCCTCCTCCAGTCGTCCGGCACCTCACCCGTCTTCCATGATTTTGCAAAGATAATAGACAAAGGTTCTGAGAGTTCTTCCGCTAGCTCCTTCATTACTCTAGGATGCAGTTCATCGGGCCCTGGAGATTTGAACTCATTCAAGGAAATTAGGTGTTCTTTGACCATTTGTTTATCAATCTCAAACTGCAATCCTGCCCCCTCAACTTCTGCTTCACTTTTTCCAGGGGGGTCATAGACCCGCTTTTGGGAGAAGACTGAGGCAAAGTAGGAATTGAGCACTTCAGCCTTTTCTTTGTCGTCTGTTATCAATTTCCCATCCTCATTAAGCAGTTGAACCACCATTTCTTTCCTCTGTCTTTTACTACTCACGTATCTGAAGAAAGCCTTTTTATTGCTTTTAGCATCCCTCGCTAATCTCAGCTCATTCTCAGCTTTAGCCTTCTTGACGCCATTTCGGCACTTCTGCGCCACTTGTCTGTACTCTTCTTTTGTAGCCTGGCCTTCCTTCCACTTCCTATATGTATCCCTTTTTGTTTTCAGGTCATCTCTAAGCTTTTTGTGGAGCCACATTGGTTTCCTCTGTTTTCTTCTGTCTTTTCTCCTTGTTGGAATTGTTTGTAACTGTGCCTTTAAAATTTCCTTTTTTAAATACTCCCACCCATCCTGCACTCCTTTTCTCATTAGGCTCATTTGCCATGGGACCTTACTTATCATAGTTCTGAGTTTATTAAAATCAGCTTTCCTAAAATCCAGAGTACGTGTATGGCTACGCTCAACTTTTGTCTCCTTCATAATCAAGAACTCAAGTATGACGTGGTCACTTCCCCCCAGAGTTCCCGTAACTACCTCTGATACTGGAGATAGCGCATAGCCATCAGGGATAGTAGCCAGGGATAGCTTTCTCCTCCAGGAATTTATCCAACCCCCTTTTAAAGCCATCCAAATGGGTGGCCATCACCACATCTTGTGGTAGTGAGTTCCATAGTTTAACTATGTGATGTATGAAGAAATCCTTCCCTTTATTTGTTCCGAATCTCCCACCCACCAGCTTCATGGGATATGACCCCTTTGGGTTCTAGTATTATGAGACAGGGAGAAAAAATGTCTCCCACACCATGCATAATTTTATATACTTCTATCATGTCTCCTTTTACTCCCCTTTTCCAAGCTGAACAAGCCCAGCTGCCGTAACCTCCCCTCATAGGGGAGATGCTCCATCCCCTGGATCATTTTAGTTGCCCTTTTCTGCACTTTTCCCAGCTCTACAATATCCTTTTTTTCAGTGCGGTGAATTTCAAAGGATAACGAAGTTCCAGTTGGCACAACCAGTTCTAAAATGCAACATTCGGTAAATTTGCGTTAAAATGCAAACGAAACGGATTTCTCTCCCTATTCCCTGCCCTGCCCTGGGGTGAGTCTGGGAGCTCTCCATGGTCCTGCACCCACTCGATTCTCTGCCTTGCGGTTTTTGTTGAGCTTCTCCACCGCCACTAGCCCATTCCCCTCTGGCTTTGGCCGCCCCTGCCAGCTGCCTCCCATTTCCCTCTGCCTGGCTCCACACGGTGTCCTGTGGGCTTGAACTCATCAAGACAAGACAGAAATCCACATGATTGCTTGGTTTGCTGCGTCGTTAGATTAGCTCCAGCCCTCAGGGCCTCCATCCGTCCTTCGTCCCTAATTCTTAAGAGGGGTTTTAGATTTGCCATGGGAAGGGGGGGGGAGTGATGGGGACACATAACGCTTCTCTGTGTGATTATTTTGTTTCCTTTTGGTATGCCACACCATGAGTCATGAAAGGGCAACGTAGGGCCAACGACTCACCGTATTGATGATGTCTCAGTAAAAGACACACACACACACACACACAGAGAGAGAGAGAGAGAGAGAGAGAGAGAGAGAGAAATATACATTGTGCCAAATGGTACCTAATTTCCTTGCAGAAACAAAATGGAAGGGAAAAAAATTGTGCTCTTATGGTGGTGTGTGTTGGGGTGAAGCCATCATGCTATATGAATCCATTGATACAAATGCAAACTGACGTGGAAAAAAAAATGCCTCCAGCGGCACTGACTTATTGCAGCAGCCTTGCTCACAGATAACACTCAGGAAAGTATTTTATGCTCTCTCTCTCTCTCTCTCTCTCTCTCTCTCTCTCTCTCTCTCTCTCTCTCTGTGTGTGTGTGTGTGTGTGTGTGTGTGTGTGTGTGTGTGTGTGTGTGTGTGTGTTGTATACATTTGTTTAAATACCAGCTTGGGACAATATTGCATTATGTTTTCAAGAAATGGGAGAAGGACAATCCAGATACAGAATCACCAGAAATAACTCTCCCCAAAAAACCATTGTTTAGAATTTATCTTTCCATATAGGTCAGGTCAGTGGATTAGACCGCACGGTTTTTAAAATCCGCCACCTGGGTCATGTGCTGTTGATTCATGTCAGAAAGCCTTTTTGTAGGATATGTTCAGCATTCGAGTTACCGAGGGGTGCGGAACAGCCCTCCTTTACCTTTTCTGACGGCCCCTTCATTTGCTTGAAATTGGATGAGTCAGGGGTTTGTTGATCTATTTTTTTTATAATATTTATATACCGCTCCATATCTAAAATAGATTCTGGAGGGGTGAACATAAGAAATAAAACAGTGAAAAGATAAAAAAAAATTTCAACAGCATATTAAAAATGTTCATTTTAAAACAGACTACTAATAAAGAAACAAGGCCGGGAACGCTTCCTGGAAAGAGCTGTTTTCAGGAGGTGTCAGAAGCAGCACAGTGTTGGTGCTTGCCTGACCTCCAGGGGCAGGGAATTCTAAAGAAAAGGGGCCACCACACTAAAGGCTCTTCTGGTGGACTCCAGTCAGGCCCTAGGCCCATGTTGGGTTAGAGCTTATACATACAGCAAAGCCATTTCATTTGCAACAGCAACAGCAACAGGAAAGGGTCGGGTTGCAATCCTGCACACGGACTGCTTTTCCCCCCTACTCAGCTTGCTCTTATTCAGGGTTGTGCATGCTTAAGCACATCAATCTCCATGAGCTTAGGGAGGCCTAAGACTCCCTAAGATGAGATTGATTGGGTTCAATTGATTTTCAGCAGGGCTGCCATCCAATTGAAATGCTTTTTGGCTGATGAATCACTCGCCTCTGAACGGATTCATTGATTGAACTCACAATTCAATGAGCAAGCTGTACTGGTCACTGTTGGAAGGGCAGCCCGTATTTCTGGTTTTTGATGTCCCCTGGGCAAGACACTCTCAATGGGCGCCCTCCCTCATTGAGTCTACATTCTCATCGACCTCAGCATTTGCTCCTCATCCTCTTTCGCATCATGGATATCACTCGCTTGCTTGACAGACAGACAGACAGACAGTGAGCAAGCAGACTGCAGCATCAGTAGAGTTAGAAGACCTAAAGGCGGTCGTGCACGTGCTGGTTACTTCGAGGCTCGACTTCCACAGTGCACTCTACATAGGGCTACCTTTGCGCCTAGTCCGGAAACTTCAACTAGTTCAAAACATGGCAGCCAGGCTGGTCACCGGTACACCTAGGGGGGACCACATTACACCAGTTTTAAAATCTCTTCACTGGCTGCCAATTAGTTTCCGGGCAAAGTATGAAGTGTTGGTTATCACCTTTAAAGCCCTACATGGTTTGGATCCAGGCTACCTGCGGGATCGCCTTCTCCTGTACAATCCGCCCCACACACTCAGGTCCTCTGGGAAGAATTTCCTTCAGCCTGCCAAAACTAGGCTGACAGGTATTACCCAGGGGACCTTCTCTTCTGCTGCTCCCAGGCTGTGCAATGGCCTGCCGGAGGAGACTCGTCAACTTAACAGTCTTTTAGCATTTAAGAAAGCTATAAAGACTGATCTATTCCAGCAGGCCTATCCAGGGGGATATTAGGATGCTTTTAGGATGTTTTTTAGGATGTTTTAACAATGTATACTATGTTTTTAATCAGTATTTTATGTATTTTACACTTACTGTTGTTCCCTGCCTCAATCAGAATGGAGAAGCGGGTAAGAAATAAATTTTTATTATTATTATTATTATTATTATTATTATTATTATTATTATTATTATTCTGCTACTCCTCTTTCTCACTACTCCTGTTTTCTGGGCCAGTGCGAGAGGCAGGTGAATGGGCAGGTAGCAATGGTGAAAGAGAGGAACAAGACCAGGGAGGTCTTGGAAGGTGGCCCCCTGCAGGGGGGGGTGCCCTCGGCAGGTGCGTGAGCAGGTGTACCCTGTTTCTGATGACATGGGTTTTATTCCACAGCAGCCTCTCTGTCTCTCATCATCTCACTGGTCCAACATGCTGAATGCTATGGGGTGTTGTTAATAGCTAAAGACGGCTATGCCTCTATTCAGCACTGGTTAGGCCTCATCTTGAGTATTGCATCCAGTTCTGGGTTCCACACTTCAACAAGGATGCAGACAAGCTGGAGGAGGGCAACAAGAATGATCAGGGGTCTGGAAACAAAGGCCTATGAGGAGAGACTGAAAGAACTGGGCATGTTTAGCCTGGTGAAGAGAAGATTGAGGGGGGACATGAGAGCACTCTTCAAATACTTGAGAGGTTGTCACACAGAGGAGGGCCGGGATCTGTTCTCCATCATCTCAGAGTGCAGGACATGGAATAATGGGCTCAAGTTACAGGAAGCCAGATTCCGAATCGACATCAGGAAAAACTTCCTGACTGTTAGAGCAGTATGACAATGGAACCAATGACCTCGGGAGGTGGTGGTCTCTCCCACACTAGAGGCCTTCAAGGGCCAGGATCTCTTCTCGATCATCCCAGAGTGCAGGACACGGAATAACGGGCTCAAGTGACAGGAAGTCAGATTCCAGCTGGACATCAGGAAAAACTTCCTGATTGTTAGAGCAGTACAACAATTGAACCAGTTACCTAGGGAGGTTGTGAGCTCTCCCACCCTAGAGGCCTTCAAGAGGAAGCTGGACAACCATCTGCCAGGGATGCTTTAGGATGGATTCCTGCATTGAGCAGGGGGTTGGACTCGATGGCCCCTTCTAATTCTACTATTCTATGATTCTATGTCAATGCCTTCTTGTTTCTTGAGGCAAGACCTTTTACTGTAAAAATAAAACAAAGGTTCGCTCATGGCTTGTGTGGCTTAGGTTGCTGACCTGACTTTCTTTTAGATGGCACAGTTGCGCATGATAAATTCTTCAGCAAAAATAGCCTATGGAAACATATGGAAGGGGTGAGGAGCAGAAGGGATTTAAGGTTAACACCTTCCCAAGAAGGAGAGCTTTGATTTAACCCAGGCACCTTAAGGAATTAACCGTTAGTGTGTCGTTAGCAGCAAGTGATAACATGACCTCTCTGCAAAAGGACCTGGTGCAGCATAGTAGCTAAGAGCATGAGCTGTGAGCCAGGAAATGCCAGGCGCAAACCTTCTGTGGACCATGAACCTTCTAAGGCTGCAATCCTACACACACACTTACCTGGGAATAAGTCCAATTGAACTCATTGGGGCTTATGTCTGAGTACACATGTATAGGATTGCACTGTAAGTGTCCTCAGGCAAAGTGCTGTCTCTTAACCCATCCCCCATCTACATCATGGTGACAATGACCTACTTTCAAGTTTGGTGTAAAAATCACTGTGATAAATATTCAGCTCAGACCACTTGTAGAAGCAACATCTCTCTTGCTTGGGAGCTCTCCTAGGTCCTGAAGAACTTATCCTCTTCTCTCCTATCTTGATTCTGCTCCCTGCAGCCCAATACCTGATGACAACAGCCAGCTGCCTCCTACTCCGGCCTAGTTGTGCTCTGTGCCCTGGAGACTCTTGGCCTGGCTGGAACCAGGACACCTTTAGACGTGTGTGTGTGTGTGTGTGTGTGTGTGTGTGTGTGTGTGTGTGTATGTGCCCAAAGTGGATTGAACAAGTCTAGGTCAGAGATACAGACCTGCGGTTCTGTTGTGTGATTGTACCCTGTACCATTTCTTACAATCATCGTACAAATGTACACGTTGTATAGCATAACTGAAGTTTTGCACCAAGAAAGGCTGAATTCTATCAACTGTATGGATTATGCAATTTAAGCAATTATAGATATTTTTGCATTTTGAGTTATCTTGTTTTATTAGTCTCGGCAAGAAACAAGGGCAGTGATGCAGTGACTCTGAAGTATTAGAAAACCTGCTCACCCCCCTGTCTGTATTCTGAGATTTCCATCAAGTATTGCTCGCAGACTCTCAAGCCTTGAAAATTATTATTATTATTATTATTATTATTATTATTATTATTATTATTATTATTATTTATATAGCACCATCAATGTACATGGTGCTGTACAGAGTAAAACAGTAAATAGCAAGACTCTGCCGCATAGGCTTACAATCTAATAAAATCATAGTAAAACAATAAGGAGGGGAAGAGAATACAAACAGGCACAGGGTAGGGTAAGCAGGCACAGGGTAGGGTAAAACTAACAGTATAAAGTCTGCACAACATCAAGGAACCTGACTTTTTTAAAAAAAAGAAAAAGAAAAAGCTAAATTATTAGGGGGCTGAATTCTGAGTCCTATTCTAATCTATGTACTTTGACAGAATGCCCAAAGTCCTGGGAGGGGGGGCACACACACTGCCATCCTCATTAATTTCAGTGAGGCTGGTTCAGGACTCAGTAATCCACCATTAACTAAGAAGTGCCATTAACATGAATAGAGATTGTGGAACTGTTGCTCTGTGTAAATTTTGTTCACGTGATCTCCTGTGATGCAATCCTGACTGTAATGTCCCTTTAAGACATTACTTCATTGGCTGCCAGTCCAGATCCGGGCCCGATTCAAAGTGCTGGTATTGACATTTAAAGCCCTAAATGGTTTGGGGCCAGGCTATCTGAAGGAACGCCTCCTCCCATATGTACCTGCCTGGACCTTAAGATCATCTACAGGGGCCCTTCTCCGTGAGCCCCTGCCAAAGGAAGTGAGGCAGGTGGCTACCAGGAGCTGGGCTTTCTCTGCTGTGGCACCCCGGCTGTGGAATGAGCTCTCCAGAGAGGTCCGCCTGGCACCTACACTGTACTCCTTTCGTCGCCAGCTGAAGACCTTTTTATTCTCTCAGTATTTTAACACTTAATTTTAACTTAAATTTAAATTTTACTGTTCTAACTCTGTATTTCAATCTTATATCAATTTTGCTGCATGGTTTTATCCTGGTTGTGCTTTTTATACTGTATTTTGTATTTGTGCTTTTAACCTGTTGGTTGTTTTATTATGGTTTTAATTTTTCTGAACCGCCCAGAGAGCTTCGGCTATTGGGCAGTATAGAAATGTAATAAATAAATAAATAAATAAATAAATAAATAAATACATAAATTAAGAAGCAGACAGGTCCTGGGTGGGTGAGTGGGGGGTTAACAGCAGGTCCAGACCTCTCAACCATCACAAGGCTTCAAGAGGCCTCTGCATGTTGCTGAGACAACAGCTCTTCTTGAGTGAGTTCTAGCCCATACCTGCCACCTTTGCTCATCTTGCCTCTCATATTGGATGACACATTGCCATAATTGACATGATCTTACTTTACCAGAGGTGATCTGGACCTTCCAGCATCACAGCTCCAACCCCATCTGTCCTGAGGGCCCGAAGCCAAATTATTTATTTATTTTATTATTGCATTTATATCCCACCTTTTTTTCCCTTCGAGGAAACCCAAAGTGGCATACATAGGCCCTTTCAGTTCAGATGGTCATCTTCCTTGCACCAGGACCACTGATGGGGGAAAAATGGGACATGCACTTGCTTGGAATAACTGGGCAACTTTTGCAAGCAAGTGCATGTCCCATTTTCCCC
This sequence comes from Elgaria multicarinata webbii, assembly GCF_023053635.1. Taxonomy (NCBI): domain Eukaryota; kingdom Metazoa; phylum Chordata; class Lepidosauria; order Squamata; family Anguidae; genus Elgaria; species Elgaria multicarinata. The sequence goes on along the minus strand of NC_086174.1, from coordinate 5,788,140 downwards.
CCATCAGTGGTCCAGGTGCAAGGAAGATGACCATCTGAACTGAAAGGGCCTAGTATAGATCATGCAGAGTAGTGCTTCTCCCCAGGGTTGCCAATGGGGCAGCCATGGCATGAGCAGGTGTTTCAGGACCATGGACAGCAACTCAATAACTGAGACGTTGTTCCATTGGCAGTTCTGTCATTGGCCCCTCCTGATTGCAGCTGTGTTTGTATGTCTGAACGCAAAAACAAACAGTAACACGTCTAAACATAGAGACAGTGTCACTTGGGCCCAGACCTAGTTTCCAGCTTGTTCCAAAGTTAAACATGGTGTCATTTGGATTCCCTCTCCAGTGCCTCCAGTTCCTCTCTCTGACATCACCACATGCCGCCTGCATCTTGGATGTTGCAGTGGGCATCTGCACACATGCACCACTGTCTAAACGGGTCCTGTGCACACGGCGGTGCCCCTATTGGTAAAAACAGGCAAGGGTGGCGAATAGCAACGGGTCCTGACTGACTGCAGATGACTTTGGACGCCTAGATGTGAAAAATACAAATGCAAACGATAAAGACCTGGACGCAAATGCAAATCAGACGCAGTTCTTTCTCTGGGTGGCCCTCTGAGTAGCGTGTGAAACGGCCCCTTGAAAGCCACCGGTGCAATCTTCCCTTTAAAATTTCCAGAGACAGAGATTGGCCATGCTGGCTGAGGATAATGGGACTTGTAATCCAACACAATTGGAGGAGGCTGGATTAATCTCTATCTGCTCCCTTTGACATTTAGCCCATGACTTGCGTCTTTCTTGGTTCCTGCCCTCCTGCGATATTCCATCATCACCGGCAGATCACTGTCCCCTCCTTCCCTGCCCCTCTGAAATCTTCTTCTCCCTGGGCTGAGTGAAGCAGGCCTCTCCCTCTCCCTCCCCACCCCTCATTCTCTTCCAAATCCTCCGCCTGCATCTTTTCGAAGCCTGCAGTTGCTGGTTGGAAAAGCGCCCCATCCACGCCTGCTCTTCTCCTTCAGATTCACCTTGAATGCAGTGAGCTGAGTTGGATGTGTGTAGGGGGGGTGTTGCGGTGTGTGTGTCGGTGTGTGTGGGGGAGCAGAACAGCTCTCCTTTCTCTGGCAGTCAACAGTGGAGATGTTGGATTGGGGGGGGGAGAGGCAAACACTGCTGCAGCATGCATGCCGCCTCAGGAACTATCAATTCTATACTGCAGTGATGTCAGCTGCAGAAGATGGCTTCTCCCGCCCTTCCTTAGCAACATCCTTTCAGATCTCTCGGTCTGTTCCCAGTTTCATCATCAACAGCAGTCAAACTGCTATCTGCAACCCATGCCTTGCGCTCACACACACACACACACACACACACATGCGCACGCACACTGACGAAGAGTCATTCCAGATATAGGGCAATGAAATTAAGGTGATGATATGGCTGACCCTAAATCCAGATCCAACACACACACACACACACACACACACACACAGAGAGAGAGAGAGAGAGAGAGAGAAACACACCTTCAGCTCTGCTGAGAAATGCGAGTGTCTAGATTTCATACATTCCTTTTCATCAGCACCCCATCTTTTATCAATTCCTCTCCCACACACACACAGAGGCGCGCTAAACTGTAGTGAACCATCTTGAGTCTTTGGAAGAGGCAGGATGAAAAGAGGAATGAATTAAGGCCGATAGAAATGTGATTCAGAAAATCTCCCAAATGAGGTTGGCAGTCCACGTGTGATTGTTAACAACACACATGCACACACATTTGTTTGTTTGTTTGTTTAAAAAAAAAACATCCAGAAACTTAAAAACACACCATTAGATGCTGAGAGTCATCCTCAGGGTGGGGTGGTAGGTGGGTATATAATCCGAAATGCGTCTGGGATCGTCACCGTTCATGTAGGAACGCCAGGCTGTGCCCGATTGGGGCCATGCCATGTAACACACACACACACACACACACGCATGCACTATGTGGGCCTTCATGAGCGCAACCCAAAGGGGAGGGGGGAGGAGATTGGGGGGGCTTACACATCAGAGCAGTGAGTCCAACCACTCTGTGCAGCCAAAGAGAGCTGTCAGAGCGGGGACTCCAGTTGACCTTTCCGGTTAAGGTGAAAACTCAAGTGGCTCCCTGGCAGTGGCACGGGGGGGGGGGGCAGGGGGGGTAGGCCGACAGGGATCAGTCACTTTCCTCCCAAGCTGCTGTTCAGAAAGGCAGAATGGATCTCCACCCACCCACCTGTTTCTTTATGGCTGGGCCCTGTGGATGCTCTGGTTTCTCCTAGATTTCCCAGCACCCAGATCCCGAGACCTTGAGCAGAGGAGACATGGGGGCAGGTTGGGGTGGGGAGAAGAAGAGGAGGAGGAGAGGAGGAGGAGGAGGAGGAGGAGGAGGAGAAAGGCGAGCTGGTGGTGGTAGAGGGTGATAAGGAGGAGGAGGCTGCAAAGGATTAGCCCTGTTTTCAGGGCAGGCAGGCAGCAGATGCGAGGGGGGGGCATTGTTGAGTGGGGGCTGAATAATCCCTTCAAGAATAAGGGGTATTTGGGGCGGGAGAGGAGAAGGAGCTGCTGGCCAACCCTCAGAATGACAGGGAAGTGGACACGCCGCGAGCCGAGGTCTTCTCCTAAGGCAGGCTCCTTTAAGGCTGCCGCCTCCGCCTCCTCCTCCTCCTCCTCCTCCTCCTCTCCCCTCAGGTGATCTGCAGCCTCCTTTCTTTATCCTCCTCCCTCCCCCTCCCCCTCCCCCCCTCCAATCTGGGATGGAGCTTTCTGGGGCCCCAGCTTGAGCGCCTGCAGCATCTCTGAGCCAGCGAAGAGTTTCTCTGCCTGCCTTCCACCATCCTTCCTCTCTGCCGGGTGCGTCGCTTCTTGGACCATCGCGGGGCGGTGTGTGTGTGTGTGTGTGTGTGTGTGTGTGTGTGTGTGTGTGTGTCGGGGAGGGGGCACCTTGGTTTCCTTTTACGATGGACTGTCTTTTCTTCTTGGAGGAGTCAAGTCCTGCCTGCGGATTTTTATTTTATTCTCCCACCCCCTTTCTCTCTCTCTCTCTCTCTCTCTCTGTCTTTTTTGAACAACTATGGAGGGGGGGCAGCCTGCCTTCTTTCCTCCCCGCCCCTCCCCCTCCCCTCCCCTTCTCTCCATCCCTTGCAACATTGATCTCTCTCCAGCCCCAAAGCGAAGGGATCCGGACGAACTGCACACAGAAGGCGGAGGGGGGGGGCGGATATAAGGGAGGGGGCGCTCAGCTTTCTTCCCTGGAGTAAGTGGTTGTATTGGGGTTCAGAAAGGAACAGAGGAGAGGTCTGTTGAGGGCTTCATGGAACCTCCCTGCCCTGTTGCAGTCTACCTCTTGAGTAATGGAGGGAAATTGGCGGGGAAGGGCTGGGGAGGGGTGTCGTTCCTGCTCGTAGGTTTTGCGGAGGCTTTGGCTGACCGCTGTCAGAGGCAGGGATGCGGGACGCTCGGTCTGATGCAGCAAGGCAGCCTGCTCGGAGAAGGAGGTCCGGTTGGATGTTTGGGGCTGCGGCAGTTGGTGAGGATGCCAGGTTGGGGGTTGGGGTGCCTTGGAAAACGGGGGGGGGCTTGGATTCGGGGAGGTCGGGAACAGATGGGGGGGTGCTTAGGGTCTTGTGCCCCACAGGGTGTGTGTGTGTGAAAGAGAGGGGCGTGGGGTTCGGAGAGAGGTTGCTTGCGGGACTGGGATATCACTGGGATATCACTGCCTGATATCCCTGATATTGGGGGGGGGGGATATCCTTGCCTGTGGACTTGAAAGGGACCAGCGTTGTTTCCTGACGCTATAAGAAAATGGGGGAGGGCTTGCCCCCTTCTGATGGAGGGGAGGAATTGTTGGCTTGGAGGGGGGTGCGCGCAATGCAGGCGAGGGATGCCAAGGATCCGATCCGTTGCCCCCCCCCTTTTTTTAAAAATTGGGAGCACTTTCCTCTCCCTCGACCCCCCCCGGGGGGGGAACCCAAAATCCAGTCTGCGGTGACCTTTGGCCAGGCCCCGGCCAAACCCATCTACTTAGGAAGAGCTTTGAGGGTGGGGCGGGGCGGGGATGGGTTTGCGGGGTTGGGGCGGAGGGGGGGGGAGAACGAATCTGGTGCGCTCCCTTCCCTCCCTCCCTCCCACCCTCCGCCAGCCCTCCTTTCCGCTGCTGCATTTTGCATGAGCTATCTAGGTCATTAGCATTTTAGCGTATGCAGGACTTGACAAAGCCGAGCACACGCCAGATGGGACCCCGCGCCGTCCGCCTCCCCCACCCCCACCCCCACCCCCACGCGCCACGCCAAACCCCATCACCGCTTTTCCATTTTCCTTTTTTTGGGGGGAACACTTGGGACCTTAAAAGAACTGACTGCAGCAGCCAAAGGAGAGAAAGAGGGGTCTCCTCCCCCCCACCCGTTCGCCTTTCCCTCCCCCCCCTTTATTTTTCCTCCCTTCCCCCTCCTCTCTCCTGCCCCGGCCTTGGTCCCTTCGCGCGAGCTGAGCATCTTTGCAGAAGGACCAAAGAACATCAGGACCAGCCTCTCACGGAAGGATGCTCTTAGGAAAGGTAAGGGCACGCCAGCGATCGCCTCCTCTCCTCTCCTCTCCTCCCCTCCCCTCCCCACCCCACCCCACTTCGCTCGGATGTTCTTTTCCCTCTTCCTCTCCCCCCCCACCCCCCCGTCTTTCATTTCTCCTCCGGGCTGACTAGGCATCTGCAGCAGCTGTTGTGGGGGGCGGAGAAACAGGCCCCACCGCCCATTGCAGGGGCAGCGCCTGCGAGGGGCTGGAGAACAAAGAGTCCCTTTTGCAGAGGCAGCATCACACCTCTCTCTCTCTCTCCCCCCCCCTACCTATTGTTTGCGGGAGGGGAGGGGGAAGAGAGAGGGGGCAAATTTGGGGAGGAAGGCTCGGCGGGACTGACCCCCCTCCTCTGTTCCTCTCTCACACACACACGCATGCACGCACACCCCACTAAGAAGGGGGATCCTTCTCGATTTGGGCTGCTGCTGCTGCTTCCGCCCCCCCTCCCCTCCCCTCCCCTCCCCTCTTTCCCTCCCTGGCCAGCAGCAGGACCAGCAGCAGCCGGCAAAGGGCCTCTCTCTGCGTGTTCACAGCGGACCTTGATTTAAATGTCCATACAATTAAGGCACGCGGTGAATGCTAAGAAAGAGGCTGGAAAAACTTCGACCTGGAGGGGGGGGGGCAATGGGGGGTGCTGAAGAGGTGTGTGTGTGTGTGTGTGTGTGTGTGTGTGTGAGAGAGAGAGAGAGAGAGAGAGAGAGAGAGAGAGAGAGAGACTGATGGGTGATGCGCAATGGGCCCAATCCAGCAACAGCCAGCGCCCTCCAGCCTCTGGATTTCCATAGCCCCAGCCTGGGTGTGCTCACTCAGAAGGATGCCCTGCTGTGACCCGAAGGACTTGACTCCCCCCCCCTCCCCAGGTAAGTGTGCATAGGGTTATTGCCGTTCTTCCATTGGGACTGGGACCTGCCACAGTGGGGCCCAAAGCGTCCCACCCGGACCCATTCCTTGCAAGCTTTGGGACCTGCCCACCTTGCTTTCACGGGGCTGTTCCTGACCATCTCATTGAGAACTGCCTCCCCCCCTCCCGAGGAAGTGGGGGTGCATTCTCTCCAGAGCAGGCTCAGCCTTTGTGCAGGCTTACCTAGATGGGATTCCTAACTTAGTTCTGTGGCACCTACTCCCAAGCGGGGAAATATGCCTGCAGGACCACAGACTCTCTCTCTCTCTTTCTCTTTTTACTCTCTCTTTTGCAACTAATAAATCCTGGCATGCTCTTCAATTTATCCCAAAACCCACAGCCAGGGCCCTCATGCCCCTAGTGATGACTGCTAGCTTGGAAATATTGGGACTGGAGAGAGAGAGAGAGAGAGAGAGAAGCACTATACGCCTTTTTGTGCACTTCATTGATGCACCATTGGGTAATCTCCAACGTTAGCGCCACTTAGAGTAGGCTCCTTGAAATGAATGGGACCTAAACCGGAGTACCATGTTTCATTTTGTTGCTTTTATTAGCATTTCTCCCTGCCCCCAGGATGCCCTCAGCAAGCTGCATCCCCTCGCCCTGGGCTGAATGAACTACAGTCCCATCAGGCAGGGCAGGGGGCACAATTAAAGCAGCCGTGTTGGGGGCCCTGGCTGGCAATGAGGCAACCATGGCCACCATCCCAGCATTATTGCAAATGACAGTGCAATTCTATACACGCCTATCTGGAAATATGTCCCATTGAATTCAGCAGGGCTTCTCCCAGATGAGTGAGTAGAAGACCGCAGCCCCAATGAACATGGCAGGCGTGCGGCAGATATTTCAGGCAACCAAAATGGGAAAAGAGGCTACCTATTGCAACCAAGTATACTATACATTAAGATATACTATATAAATATGGTGTGCATGCATTGTGTGTGTGAGTGAGTGTATACACACTAAATCTATAGCATGCATATACTATAGTTATATAGTATATATAGCCTACGGAAAGTCTCTCCAGCCAATTTGGAGGGGGGTCTTCCCCTCCCCCCACCACAGCACACCCCATTCAGCAGGGACCCCCTTCTCTCTCTGCAGCATTTTCAGGGTGGGCTGGAGCAGCTGCCGTGGAAAGGAGGGTCCGGCAAACCCACCAGCGCAATTGACCAGTCATAAATCTGGGTCCAGCTCATATAATATCTATATTTATATATTCTAGACCGATAGAAATCTAGCATACAGAAGAAGCACATACAGCTATTAAAATGTAATTTATGATCCAGCCGAAGATGAGCACTTTTATGTCCCAGTGATTTCAATGGGAGAGCTAAGCAGGTCCTTACACCTCTATCATTGAAATCAATGGGACTTACAAGGACTTGTGACCGGATTGCGCTCATGTTCTGTTAGAGAATGGATGTGGGTGCAAGTGTGTATAAGTGTTGTGTGTCGGGGGTGGGATGTGATTTACATCATATTGCAACCGGTGGCAAAAATTTCTATAGATTTTAATGACTGGGATTTAAATGAAAGCATTTATAAAATTTAAATATGGTTGTAAAACAATATTTACATGCTTACATGACTGCTATCCAGCACGATTAAATGTGGCTTATGTCTTTGGCTTTAATGCACTGTGGATTTCATAGATACAATTATTTTATGGTGTGATTCATTTACACACACACACACACACATACACACACACACGCATAGCAGGCTTTATTGCTTAGATTTGTCGTTCCATTTGCTAATGATGTTGTTGTATATTTTATATTTCTAAATTATTATTTTTAAAAGGTTCTAGGTTCAGTTTTGTGCACAGGCAGCATGTACATACCTAAGTGTTCTGCATGATGACATAAACCACATATAAGACAATTTCCTCTGCACCTTTTTTCCCCCTTAAGGACATTTGGAATACTGGTTGCAGTTTTCTAGCCATTCTCTTGCACACCCACAATTTTACTTCTGCCAAGAAACCAATATCCCATATCTAAGCTGTGACAGGCATTCTTCTCTCACTGGGTTCAGGATCTGGTAGAATCTAATGTCCCGAGTCTAGATAGAGGTGTAAAAGGAAGAATCCCATTTTAAAGATCCAAAAATCAAAATAAATGTATCACGAGATGTTTTAAATCACAAGGGAGGGAGGGGGTGGGTCAGCGAGCCTCCCTAGACCCAAGGTTTTTTTTTGTGTGTGTGTTTTTTTAAATATATCTTATATTTTATATCCAAACGACAGCGTTCCAAGGTTGCACGTTAGTTTCTTTGGGGCATAAACACACCATGTGTTTCCTTTGTATGGTAATATAGATCCTGCCTGCATCTCCATCACCCCCCAACAGCTGCCCCAGCATTTCTATAATGGGGACCAATTACCCTCCAGAAGTGACCCCCCCTACACACACACACACTCTATTCAATTCATTATACAAAACTCCCCTCCCCCACCAACAAGGGAGAGAAGGCTGCAGAGTAGGGCTGGAGGGGGGGTGGATATAATAAACCAAATCATTTATAGGACCAAAAAAAGAGAAGAGGGAGGAGGATGGAGAAAAAGGAGGCGGGGGGGGGGGGGAAACTGGCTCTCTGCAAACGAGGGATGAAAAATGGCTCAGAGAGTCGCCTTGACTTTGAAGGCCTGGTTAGTGAAGACCCCTCCGCCACGCCAGGAAGTCCTAAAGGAGGCGGAAAATGGATCGAAACAGGAAGGCTAGCATCCTTTTCGCTATTACTATCGCCAACAAAATAAAGCTACCGCCCACCACAACCGATTTAAAGGTCTCCTGCGCAAGAGCACGTACTGGTGGATTGTGCCCTCACTCAGGAGCAAGCCCTTTTTTTTTTTCTTTAACAGTATTGTTCCAAAGTAAGGCCTGGTTTACGTGCACCACAGCTTGGACGTGTAAATCCAAGAGAGATGATGAATCCGAGAGGTGTCACCTTGGGTAGGGCTGCTAAGATTGCCTTGTTCGTTCAGACGTGTACAAATAGACTGCCCAGGTCCAAGGTTTTCAACGGAGTCAGTTTCCAGTGTCCCAGGAAGCTGCCTTATCCCAAGTCTGACGACTAGTCCACCGGATGGTCTGTTCTGACTGTCCTCAAGTCTCCACAGAGAAGAGTCATTCCTATCACCTGCTTACCTGAACCTTTTAAACCTGAGATGCCGGGGCATCGAACCTGTGACTTCCTGCGTCTAAGGCAGGGGCCCTCCCCCTGAGCTATAGGCCTTCCCCATCTGCAGGAGCTCATCTATGCGGGCCACTTATGAATCACAGAAGAAGAAGAAGAAGAAGAAGAAGAAGAAGAAGAAGAAGAAGAAGAAGAAGAAGAAGAAGAAGAAGAGCAAACAAGGACAAAAGAGGTCGCCGAACTGCATAAAATGTGCATGTGCTCATTCATATGTATAGTTGCAAATTTAGAAATGGCGACTACAATTTGAATGGAAATCCAGGGCATCTCAACCTAATATGGAAGACCTGTGTGCCTTGCTCCGTCTGCTGTCCAAGTGCTGTGGGTCGGCAGCTTCATGGCCCTATAGCTCTCCCTTCTGAGGGTCTTTATCTTTATACTGGATTTGGACTGGACAGCCCTTCTTAGAGAGGACGACTTCAAAATAGAGGAGAGTCCCCTGGCAGCACTTGGAATAGAGGACTGTCCTCTGTAAAAGAGGGTGCATGGCCACCCTCAGCTTATCCACTGCGCAGTAATTGATCACTCGGGAGAGCCAAACTTGCATTCCTCTGAAGTCAAAAGATTTGTTCGCGAGTAAATATATTTAGGGTCAACTCCAGACTAGAAAGAGGCAAGGCCCAGATTTCAGTTATGTATTCCCAATCTTTATCTACTGCTCCATATCCAAGATTTCTGAGCGGTGAACAGCAGATAGGATAAAAGAATAAAAGCACCATATTAAAATAATAAAAAGAAAAGAAACAGAGTTCTGATAAAACCGAATTCTGGTCACTCAGGGAAGACTCACATAGGCAGAGAACCCTTAAGGCTGCAATCCTAAACACACTTACCAGTGAAACGCTGAGTAGACCTACTATACATAGGATTGTGCATGCAACTGCATAAGCCCTCCAGCTTAAGGAGTTGATTGTGGCATGGCAGCAATAAAATGGTACCCTGATCCTAAATCAAGAGGAAAGACCCATTGATTCTAATGGGAGTAATACTGCTCCACAGTGATAAAAGGGTTACTTCCAAGTGGAATAATCCAGGTGTTGGTTATTCCTTGACCAAGAAAGCAAAAGGAGAATTGCTTTGTTTATATTTTTCCTATAATGATTGCTGGCTTAAGTGTTTTGGAACTGCACCACAAATTGCAAAGGTGGGGGCAGAGGAGAGGCACACAATTTACCCCACCCACCCCTTTTCTTGTATTTAAAGTTTCTCCTTGACCTTTCAGCTCACAGGGCCCTTCAGATGTCTTACAAAATGTAACCCGGACCGTTTCCAGTGAACCATTAATGTTTTACAGCGAGGAATAAAATGGTACAATAATCCAGAGAAAACCAACAATAAAACGAATGATAAACCTGTGCTTGGTGGCCTTCCCAGAGGATTCCTTTTAAAGAGGGGAGGGGGGGAACGCTTCATGTTAAGGTCACCTTGCAGAGACGAGGGGGAAAGTGGTGCTTCAGAGTGATGCTGCAGCCATAGTATGTCCAAGTGAACATACTTAGAATTGGGAAGCAAGATTCCCAAGACTAAAAGGAGTGCAACCTGGGGCAGAAATCCATTTGATTCACACACACACACATACACACACACACACACTTACCCTGTAGCCTACTTTAGACTATACATAAAAGATATAACAGTATGACGTTGCTGGTAATTTAGCATCGTCAGTGTTCAGGGCACTTACAGAATAACAAAAGCAATAATAATAATAATAATAATAATAATAATAATAATAATAATAATGATGATGTCCCAAAACCTTTACGATCTAAACACGAGAGAGACAATAGAAGACGATACAGGGAAAGAGAGGAATGGGTGACATAACTGCAGAATGGGAGGGCAGAGGAAACAGGGAATTCTTAAAAATCAAAATCACACAGGTTTTAATCAAGAAACATTAACTAAAATGTGCAATCAAGTCAAATCCGTTTAAAAGCCATCATCTCACACACACGTGCGCATACACACCACCACTCAGATTGTATCTAACGAAACACCATAAGTATTAAATGCTTTATGGTAGTCCCTGCGTATCTGCGAGGGTGGTAGTGGTGGGGTTAGGTGGATCTCCGTCAGCAGATGACCAGCTCTTGTGGGGGTGGGCGGGGGATACAATGGGAAAAGCTCTTCCTCGAGTCGCAGTTGATTTCAGGTCCCCTAGGAAGGCCTCTATGCCTGATTAGGAGAGGGAGGCTCAGATGGCAAGATTTGGAGCCACGGAGTGGGAGGGAGGTCAGAACCCTGGATTAATTTTGACAGCTTGACTCCAAAGCAGGAAATGCATCACTCATGCCTGCTTCCTCTCCCGCCCCCTTGCTCCCCTTCACCCAAACTACGACATCTGCAGTGGTGGTGGTGGGGACCTAAAACAAACCAGGGGGGCATCAATGTTTCTTGCAGGGTTCGAAAGGTGCCCTGAACCAGAGATCTTGTGCTTATATTTTCTTGTTTCCCACTGATGATGGAGAAGGTCTCCATTTTTAGCAGGTCGAAGGGGGAGGGGTGTTAAACAAAAGAGGAAATGCTACACACAGAAAAGAGGACAAAGGGGACAGCAATTTGCATGCACTGGTTTTTTATGCATAAACGTGGACAGTTCTGATGGTTCTTTATCTTTAAACCAGACTTGGATCTGGCTCCACTCTTCAAAGAGAGGACGTTCCTCTGGCAGGCCTTCAAACAGAGGACTGTCCTCTACAAAACAGGACACCTGGCCACCATTTCCACCCCCCCACCCCCCCAAAAAAACCTCTTACAAGAGATATTTAATTATTATTTTTTTTAAAGTGCATTTCTCCCGCGTCTAGCATTCCGTTGTAAATAGATGCATGAAAGACGTCTGAAAACGTCTTTCACTTCCTATCCTGTAACAACGTGACGCACTCTGGCTTCTTGAAAATGAGGGCCTGAGAATTGTTTTCTCCACCACTCCTGCTGCCCTGCGCACACGCACACCCCTCTCTCTCTCTCTCTCTCTCTCTCATATGGAGCTATTGCACTGACTTCAAACTTACCTGCTCAAGTCGCTCCCTCTCCCCACAATGCTAATATTATTAATAATATTATTTACGCTTACATTTTATCCACAGGCATGCACAGCACATTTCATTAGGGTGTGGACCCAGGGAATATTTTTTTAAAAGGTGAACATTTATTGAATACTCAATCACAAATGACATTATTTTTCTTCGCTTATTTATTAAACACTGTAGACACGGATGTCCTACTCTGTATTCGGCTTGCCTGATCACAGGAGGGCCGTTGCAGGTGGAGGGAGGATGAAGAGACACTCCTCAAGGCCCAGCATTGGTGAGGCTTTGTGGTGACACTGGCCAGGGGTGGGGCATACGAGGCGATATTAGCCTTTGGGGGCCCTCCTCTTGGCCTCTTTGAAGTATGGCTCCCAACACAGAGCGATGGAGATGCAAGCAGGCGCAATGGTCGCTATCAGGGATGGTGGCAGCAGAGCTGCAGGCATACAGCTGCAGGACCATTACCACTGTGTCTGGATTCCCCTCCGGATCCCTACTCAATGCCCCCCCCCAATTCGGTGCTTGTTGCTTGAGACAATAGGGTGTGCCTGGGCATGCCTAGCACGCACCCTTGTGCACTCCTATGATCTTACGTATGTCAGGGATGGGCAGAGTGTATAGAACCATAGAATAGCAGAGTTGGAAGGGGCCTACAAGGCCATCGAGTCCAACCCCCTGCTCAATGCAGGAATCCACCCTAAAGCATCCCTGACAGGTGGTTGTCCAGCTGCCTCTTGAAGGCCTCTAGGGTGGGAGAGCCCACCACCTCCCTAGGTAACTAGTTCCATTGTCGTACTGCTCTAACAGTCAGGAAGTTTTTCCTGATGTCCAGCTGGAATCTGGCTTCCTTTAACTTGCGCCCGTTATTCCGTGTCCTGCACTCTGGGAGGATTGAGAAGAGATCCTGGCCCTCCTCTGTGTATACCTTTGAAGTATTTGAAAATACCTTTGAAGTATTTGAAGAGTGCTCTCATGTCTCCCCTCAGTCTTCTCTTCTCCAGGCTAAACATGCCCAGTTCTTTCAGTCTCTCTTCATAGGGCTTTGTTTCCAGACCCCTGATCATCCTGGCTGCCCTCCTCTGAACACGCTCCAGCTTGTCTGCGTCCTTCTTGAATTGTGGAGCCCAGAACTGGACGCAATACTCTAGATGAGGCCTAACCAGGGCCAAATAGAGAGGAACCAGTACCTCCCGTGATTTGGAAGCTATACTTCTATTAATGCAGCCCAAAATAGCATTTGCCTTTCTTGCAGCCGTATCGCACTGTTGGCTCATATTCAGCTTGCGATCTACAACAATTCCAAGATCCTTCTCATTGGTAGTATTGCTGAGCCAAGTATCCCCCATCTTGTAACTGTGCTTGGGAAACTGTAGTTTGGGAACCATTGGTAGATCTCTGAGTTACTCATAGTACATCAGCAAGAGTTTGATTCCCAGTCATTTAACATCGACATGATCCCTACCCTTACTCTCCAAATTAGGCTGCTGAAATGAAAAAAAAGCTTGGGGTAACCTCGAATGGATCTTTGCGTGGAAGGTCTGTGAACTCAGACCTCAAATTCCTGGGGACCTCCGCATCTGCTCCAAAGCACAGGGTAGGTACAGCTGGACATCTGCCGAGGGCCCCCAGCCCAGCAGGGCCCCACGGAGAAGGGCCCCCGGGCATTGCTCCTCCTCTTCACCCTTGCAACCTGCTTGTTCACCTGCCTCTTGCTGAGCCCAGACAACAAGGGTGGTAAGAAGGAGATGCCACGGCCTCCTTGGTCCCCAGCTCTCTCAGCAAGTCATGCAAGCTAGTGGCAGAAAGAGCGCACAGTGCGTAGCAATTTAGCAGTGGAAGAGACAAAGGGAAGAGGAGATGGAAGCAAAGCGGAAGGCAAGACAGTCGGGGATAAACGTGAACAAATGGCAGTTGCATGGATTTACACTTTGCTTTGGTGACGGCAGGTGGGAGTAAGGACTGTTAAAGAAAGTCCCATATTAACCCATTCTTCACACAGCGAATAGTTAAACTCTGGGACTCACTACCACAAGATGTAGTGATGGCCACCCATTTGGATGGCTTTAAAAGGGGGTTGGATAAATTCCCGGAGGCGAAAGCTATCAATGGCTACTAGCCCTGATGGTTGTGTGCTATCTCCAGTATTTGAGGCAGTCCGCCTGTGTGCACCAGTTGCTGGGGAACATGGGTGGGAGGGTGCTGTTGTACCATGTCCTGCTTTGTTGGTCCCCGGGGAACAGAGTGCTGGACTAGATGGACCCTTAGTCTGATCCAGCATCAGGGCACTTCTGATGTTCTTAACCCCTCCATCTTACTATTATATAGCGGCCTTGCACTGGGGAGGTGATGAAGTATTCCTACACTAGGGGAAGGCATAGGTCCATGGTAAAGCACTTGGCTTGGATTCTCCAGGTCTCAGGTTCAATCCCCAATACATACAGTTTTTTTTAAGAGGGGATTTCTGGTTCGAGGAAAGATCTCTGCCGAAGACCCGGAAGAGCTGCCAGTCAGAATCAACAAAACTGAGCTACATAGAACATCCGTCTGAGAAGGTATCAGGCAGCTTCCTGATTAACTGTAATTAGAAAACAGCCTTAACACCTCCCATTAACCCAAGAGATGGTTAGACAAATTCATGGAGAATCATATCATAGAATCATAGAATAGCAGAGTTGGAAGGGGCCTCTAAGGCCATCGAGTCCAACCCCCTACTCAATGCAGGAATCCACCCTAAAGCATCCCTGACAGATGGTTGTCCAGCTGCCTCTTGAAGGCCTCCAGTGTGGGAGAGCCCACCACCTCCCTAAAGAAGGGGGTCTACCAGCCATGATTAGCTTTAGGACATTGAAAAGAGATGCCCAGACTGAACCCTGGCTCAAAAGGGATCCCTGCCCAATGAACACCAATTCACATTTAACCAGTTCGAAGTAGGTTCCACACAGTGCCGGCCCTACTGTTATACAGAGTGAGGCAGTTGCTTCAGGTGGCAGCAGGGTCTTGGAGGGAAGAGCTGTAAGCCACACTGCCTGCCCTGTGCCCCCTAAGCTAGGCTGGGGGCTAGAGGATGATGACCCACACCCAGGCTAGACCTACACCATTGCTTTATAGCGGTATTGAAGTGCACTGACAACTGTTGGGGCCCACTGACACATCCCATATACTGCTTTCATACCACTTTCAGAATGTTGTATCCTGCTTGGTATAGATGTGTGTCATGGGCCCCAACAGTTGTCAGTGCACTTCAGTACCATCCTTAAGCAGTAGTGCAGATCCTGCAGAGCACTTCAACACCGCTATTAAGCAGTAGTGTGGCTCCTGCCTTTTATATACCGCTTTCATATGTGGCGCAGAGCGGTAAAGCAGCAGTTTCTGCAGCTGAAACTCTCCCCACGGCCTGAGTTCGATCCCAGTGGAAGCTGGTTTCAGGCAGCCAGCTCAGGTCGACTCAGCCTTCCATCCTCCCGAGGTCGGTAAAATGAGTATCCAGTTAGCTGGGGGAAAGGTAATAACGGCCAGGGAAGGCCACGGCAAACCACCCCGCTATAAGGCCTGCCAAGAAAACGTCAACGAAAGCTGGCGTCCCTCCAAGAGTCAGCAATGACTCAGTGCTTGCACGAGAGGTTCCTTTCCTTTTCTTCATAGTGCAATATCCTGCTTGGTGAAGATGAGCCCTCAATATAAATGCAAACATATGAGGCATTATCGTGCTTGTGCAGTGGCTGTTTGGAGTACCTCGTATGGGCTTCTTTTGAATATTTGGAATTAGACCGTGGGAAGTGACATCTGATTTCATTTATTCTTTTATTATTTGGAACTTTTAAGTCAGCCCCGAGTAAAAATAGCCCTTGCTACCAATCAGAGAGCTCCGGCTATTGGGCGGTATAGAAATGTAATAAATAAATAAATAAATAAGCTTGGCACACTGGCCACTGAAGAAGACCTTGAGTTGAAACGCGTCTGGCCGACGGGAAAAACTCCACTGCGTATTTTCTGTCTAGCAGTTTGATTGTATTAATGTATGTGTGATAGAATGCTCTGTATATGTTTTTTTAAAAATATTATATTTTAATTTATAAAATTGCATTTTTAACCTCTTTCCTTGACTTTCTTGTTTGCATTTATATTGTGTTAGGTTAAGGTCATCACCTTTTTGTTGCATGTGTAGATGAGCCCTCAGACGGCAATATTTGAGCTGGTTGGGCTTGTGTGTTTCCTTCCTCGAATGCCGGAGGCCAACAAGCTTGGAGAAGGACCCACCTCCAGGGCGGAGAGGTAGCCTCCATCTTAGGCTTCTTTGGAGGGGATGGGGCCGCCCCCAGGTTTGGAAGCTGAACTTCCTGCCTTGTGGCAGAAGGCAGGACCTCTAGCCTTTGCTTTTAAGAGAAAGAGAAAAGGGGGGGAAGAGGAAGAAAAAAGGAGAATGAGAAGGACTGGACCAGCCTTCCTCAACCTGGGGCGCTCCAAATGTGTTGGACTACATCTCCCAGAATGGCTGGGGCATAGACCGTGTCGCTCCTGCTCACTTTGCTACCAATAGGTGCCGCGTGTGCGCGCGTGCGCGTCTGCGTATTTGAAGTGTTTTGCTCACACGCTCCCTGAACTGGAGCCGTCAAGCACCAGGAAAGGGGGTATTCTTTAATTTCCTCCTCTGCACATACGGGCGAGGGGGAGAAATCGAGTGGAAACTGGGATGGGGAAAGAGAAGTGCACTTAATCTTTAGGCTCTGACTCAGCCTTCCTCAACCTGGGGCGCTCCAGATGTGTTGGACTGCATCTCCCAGAATGGCTGGGGCATTCTGGGAGTTGTAGTCCAACTCATCTGGAGTGCCCCAGGTTGAGGAAGGCTGGACTGGACAATGAAGCTGGCACGCAGACGGTCGACTCACTTTGCCACTGAGCTTAAATATGAAAATGTCGACTAAAAGGGTTCCAAAAAATGATTCACCGGAAGAACAAAGAAAAAAGAAAGTGAAAAAATCACCTGGCTTGGCTGTCAATAGTAGGTATAGGTAAGGACCTACGGAGTACAGTTCAAAATCCCTAAAATTCTAAAAACGCAAATTATCTTACGAAACGTTTCTATAGATTCAATGATGCATACTTTACAAATGTGTGCTTTCACAAGCAGTTGTAGTGACAAATCAACCATTACAGTATCAGAAGTACAAAATCAAAGTTCCAATTGCGCTAACAAATCAAGCGATAACAAATCCAGACGGTAGTTCCGGATTGTACATTCCGTTTCCAGTCTCCCACAGTTGTATATCAATGTCTGTATTTTAGTTCGCCAGTCACTTGAGGCAGCCCGACGGGGGACAAGGCACTTTCTGCTTGTGAATAGTGACGACAATTATTTTGTAGTAAACAGTCAAATGGTTGTGTCCTTTACTGAACTATACTTGCATAATAGCTGTAATCCAGTCTTCCTCAACCTGGGGCACTCCAGATGTGTTGGACTACAACTCCCAGCAGAGCTGGCTGGGGCATTCTGGGAGATGCAGTCCAACACATCTGGAGCGCCCCAGGTTGAGGAAGGCTGCTATAATCAAAAGTATGTGCATCTCACGTCCTTCCCCAGGCATAAGGGTTATACTGATACAATGTACGTTAAATGCACTCAGGATTTCAGTGCTGGGAGGTATTACCTGTAAGGTAGGGGTGATATTATCATCCCTGTTTCGCAGGTGGAAGGAGCCGAAAGAGAGCTGTGGGAGTCATTGGTACCTAATGAATTCTTGGTTGAGATTTGAACCGGCTCATAGCTCATTCCATAAACCCCTAGACTGTTTTTATAGCATGGTTGATTGATCATGATTGCATAGTTCTGTATTGTGTTTTTTAAAAATCTCATATACCACTTTGAGAGGGTTCTACCCTTAAAAGCAACCTAAAATCATTTTAAGCAAATTAAATAAATAGACTATCTCACCACACCTCTGCTTCTAGAAAATATTCAGTGCATACAGTGTGGATTGACTCAAGGTGTCCGTTCTGTATACTGTAAGATTGATCAGCATCATCTTGTTTGTCGTGTTTCTCAAAAAAACTTCCGCCTTCTTGGGAGACAATAATGAGGCCTGCTAAGTAATCCACAAAGCTTTATTCAAGCAATAACCATCTCTTCCCACCTGAAGAGAGCCTAATCTCTAGGAACTTTACCCTAGGCAAAACTATGCAAACTAAGTGAGACAATTGTCCTTTCAAGAAGAAGAATGTGTTAACTTCAGAGTTAAGCACTTACATGGCTTGGGACCACAATACCTGAAGGAACACCTCTCCCGACATGAATCTACCAGAACACTATGCTCAACATCTAAGGTCCTCCTCTGGGTGCCTACCCAGAGGGAAGCTCAGAGAATAACAACCAGGGAGAGGGCCTTTTCAGTGGTGGCCCCTCAATTATGGAATGATCTCCCCAACGTTGTTATCTTTTCGGCGCCAGGTCAAGACTTTTCTCTTCTCACAGGCATTTAACAGCATGTGCTGAGTTTTTTGACTCACCCCAGAGTGGTTGTTTTAATAATAATATCAAGAACCACCTTGGATGTCTTCTCCTTTGGGCGATCTTATCATTTTGCTCTGGCCTAGAAAAGCAACTCAACTTCTCATCATCTGCCTTAGCCCAACCCTCTGCCAAGCCGGCAAGACAAATAGGTTGGAGAAAGAGATTGTGAAGAAGCAACAGAAAGAGAGGGAGAAAAAGAGAAAGGCAAGGTGGGTGAGGGGAGAACTCTTCTGCCAACCGCCACCACTCCCTGGATGTTGGCAACAATTGTGGGTTGTCCCTGTGTCCTCCTCCACAGCCAGCTACCCCTCTCTTTGCCCTGGTCAAGTGGTCTCTCTAGGTTGCCCGATGGACTATTTATTTATATATTTATTCCATTTTTATACCGCCCAATAGCCGAAGCTCTCTGGGCGGTTCAGTAATCGGCCTTTACAATCTGCCATGGAGTCTTCCCATTCCAGCCTTCCCCAACCTTGAGCCCTCCAGGTGAGTTGGGACTAAACTCCCAGCATCCTCCAGCCAGCAACACTATCACCATGTTAGCAGAACAAACTCTCTATCCAATGTGTGCTCATTCTGGGTGCAACCAGAAAATATTAAAATGGTTTTAAAAGAATAGCCGCATCCTCCAGTATCCCTGAAAACACTGCCGTGGGCCACCAATCAGAGACTGTGCTAGCCCACATGTGCGTAGAGTCCGCCAATGAACCACCCAATGAGGTGGACACCTTCCCAGCACACACACCCTGCCTCACCATTATTATTATCATCATCATCAACAACATCATCATCTTCCTTCCCCCACCCACAACTCTTCTTGCTTGTCAACCTCAGAGAGCCTGCATGTGCCCAAACAAGCCATACGTCCATCACGGAGAGAACTGTGTCACCCATGGAGTTTTGCCCCAAGTCTACACCCTGCCCCCGTGTCTCCCTGCCTGTTCCCAGCAATAGAATCACAAATCATCTTAACTTCTCTAAATTTAGAACACTGGAGAGGCCCATAAAGCATTCTGCTGCTAGCGTAATGGCTTTGAATGAATGCATCCAGGAGGAGGACACTCTGGCATGCCCAGGGAGGGCCAACCTCTTCCTGAAAGCAGGGACGTGCCTGGCTTCCACATCAACAATGACTTTGGCCTTCATTTTATTATATGCGTCCCAGGGCTGCCATCGGAGTGCTTCAGTTGTCTTTAGCTTGCTGCTGAGACAACATTTTCCTATGGTTTTAGTAGGAGAGAGTTCTAGCCAGCAACACTCACTCTGAGCTATCCATGGTCCTGTTTCAGCTGCCCTTCTTTAGCTCACTGTACCTGCTGTATTTACCATGCCTGGATTCTACTTCCTGATACAACATTTCCTGCCTAAACTTGACTGTAGTGCCTAGACTGAATCCTCCTTACTCAGATCTGACTCTGTCAGATTCCATTGGCTTCCCCTGTGAGCCTTTGGTAACCACAGAATAGGACACACCCCAGTGATGAGGTTCTGTAGCGTAGTGTCTAAGAGACTGAGGGATGACACAGCAAATTCCTGGTAGAGTTCTTGCCTCAGCCAAAGGCACACTAGCTGCCCTTAGGTGAGCCACAATTTCTGCCACTAACACTGAAATAATGAAAATAATGACAAACATATGTATTTCTAGACCACCTTCCTGACGCCAACCAAAGCCATTTTCTAAAACAAACAAACAAAAAGCCCCAGAAGATAAAACAAATAAAAACATAGAAAAAAATATTTTATTTTTATTTATTTTATTACATTTAAAATAAATGTATTTTAAATACATAGCCGAAGCTCTCTGGGTGGTTTACAAATAATAATAATAATAATAATAATAATAATAATAATAATAATAATAACCATTAAATAATACAAAAACACTAAACGCAATCTGTAAAAGCTAAAAAAGGGACTTGAACGCTTTCAGAATGCAGAGTGGGAACCAGTTGTAACTCCAAAAGGAGTGTATTCCAAAGTTTGGGAGCAAGACAAGAGAAATCCCTTTTCCGACTGCTCAAAAGGTAGGCCTCTCTGTAAGTGGAGGTCTTCAAAACGGCCCCTCCTGTGGATATCAATAGCTGAGCAAGTTCATACTAACACAAGTGGCCCCTTGAGTAACCAGTCCCTAAACCATTCTTCTCTAACCTGGTGCCCTCCAAATGTTGGGGACTACAACTCCCAGAATTCCTTAACATTGGCCATAGCTGCCTGGGGTGACTGGGAGTTGACGTCCAAAACATGTAGAGGGCACCAGGCCATTCAGAGCTTGAAAGTTTAAAACCAACACCATGAATTAAACCCAGAAAACCATTGGCAACCAGTGGAAATTTCTCTCTATTAGGGTGACGTGACCATATAACTCAGCTGCTGCGTTTTGCAGCAATGGAAGGTTCTGGAGCGTCATCAAGGGTAGCTCCATATAGAATACATTGCTATAGTCTAACTATGATGTAACCAAGGCATGTATAACTGCTGCCAGATCAGACTATTATTATGGCCTTAACTGACACAGTTGGTGTAAGGATTACAGCCATAATATAATAAGTGGTAAAAATCACAATTTGAAGAGAAGGTATTGTTATTAAAAACTGTCAAACAGTAACTGAGCATCAAACAATATCCTAGCACTGGTGTATTATAACAGTAACAAAGAACAGGGAGAACTGCATTTTGCACAAGCAAAATGCAGCAGCCAGATTGATTTCGGGAACCAGAAGGTTAGACCATATAACACCTGCTCTGGTCCACTTGCACTGGCTGCCTGGGTATGTTTCCGAACCCAATTCAAGGTGCTGGTTTTGACCTACAAAGCCTTACACGGCTTGGGACCACAATACCTGACGGAACGCCTCTCCCGACGTGAATATACCCGGTCACTACGTTCAACAGCTAAGGTCCTCCTCCGGGTGCCTACTCCGAGAGAGGCTGTGGCAACGAGGGACAGGGCCTTTTCGGTGGTGGCCCCCAGACTATGGAATGATCTCCCCGACGAGGCTCGCCTGGCGCCAACGCTGCTATCTTTCCAGCGCCGTTTTTTAACGGTTTTTAATGCTTTATGTGTGTATGTTCTGTGTTTTAGAATTTTAAATTTTGTATACTTGTCTTTATTTTAATTTTAGAATTTCTGTAAACCGCCCAGAGAGCCCTGGCTATGGGGGCGGTATATAAGTGCAATAAATAAATAAATAAATAAACTATGGAAATTACAAAACAACAACAACAACAACAACAACAGGAAAAACACTGCCATCTTCTAGAAGATTCCAGAAGCTCTACAGCAAGAGTTGGCAACACACAGGGTGCATTTTGGCATACACGTCAGCTTTAAGTGCAGCAGAGGCACACATACGCACACACACACACATCTTGTTTGCAAGCCTCTCAGGAACATAATTCTGCTTGCAAACAAGGTATTATTATTAATAATAATAATAATAATAATAATAATAATAATAATAGTTATTTAGTTATTTATTAAATAAATAGTTATTTAATAATAATAGTTATTTATAATAGTTATATACTCTAGACGAGGCCTGGTTAGGCCTCATCTAGAGTATTGCGTCCAGTTCTGGGCTCCACAATTCAAGAAGGACGCAGACAAGCTGGAGCGTGTTCAGAGGAGGGCAACCAGGATGATCAGGGGTCTGGAAACCAAGCCCTATGAAGAGAGACTGAAAGAACTGGGCATGTTTAGCCTGGAGAAGAGAAGATGGAGGGGAGACATGAGAGCACTCTTCAAAGACTTAAAAGGTTGTCACACAGAGGAGGGCCAGGATCTCTTCTCGATCCTCCCAGAGTGCAAGACACGGAATAACGGGCTCAAGTTAAAGGAAGCCAGATTCCAGCTGGACATCAGGAAAAACTTCCTGACTGTTAGAGCAATACGACAATGGAATCAGTTCCCTAGGGAGGTTGTGGGCTCTCCCACACTGGAGGCCTTCAAGAGGCAGCTGGACAACCCTCTGTCAGGGATGCTTTAGGGTGGATTCCTGCATTGAACAGGGGGTTGGACTCGATGGCCTTGTAGGCCCCTTCCAACTCTGCTATTCCATGATTCTATTATTATATTTATTTATTTGTATCCCACCTTTTGCCCAATGCTGGGCCTGCACTTCCCCATTCACCTTTCTTTCTTGCAAAATCACTGTTGCTTCTGCTGCTGTCATGGCAATTTCAGTTGCAACTTTTCTGGCAGCCGCTAGATTTAGATCCGTCAGGCGCAAGCTGTGTCGTGTCACCATCAGGCCCAGTTGTGTTTTCCTAGTGGGGTGCTCAGATATGCCTTTCCTGGAGTTGAGGCCAGAGTATTATTTATTTATTTATTTATTTATTTATTAATAACATTTCTATACCGCCCAATAGCTGGAGCTCTCTGGGTGGTTCACAAAAATTAAAAACATTCAAAGTATAAAACCACAGTATAAAACCATAATACAAAATACAATATAAAAGCTCAACCAGAGAAAAACAGCAGCAATGAAAATTACAAATATAAAACACCGAGTTAAAATTTATTTATATACTGTTAAAATGCTGGGAGAATAAAAAGGTCTTCACTTGGCGTCTAAAAGCATATAATGTAGGTGCCAAGCGAACCTCCTTAGGGAGCTCATTCCACAGCTGGGGTGCCACAGCAGAGAAGGCCCTGCTCCTGGTAGCCACCTGCCTCACTTCCTTTGGCAGGGGCTCGCGAAGGACCCCTGAGGATGACCGTAGGGTCCGGGCAGGTACATATGGGAGGAGGCGTTCCTTCAGAGTAAGAATTGTGCCAGGCTCCCTCCGCCTCTACGCCATTCAGGGCTCTGGATAGCTAGCCCTGCAAGTGCTACAGAGGGCCCCAGCCTGATTTCAGCACCACCCATTGTATGGATGTCTGTGGACAGCTCCCCACCTCAAAGCCAGGATGCAGCTCCTCCAGCTGCTTGGCGTGGGGGCGGAGGGCGTGTCTTTCTTCCCAGCACCCCAAAGAGCTACAATAGAAAGCCGGTTCATTCAATCTGCTGGACATCTGTTAAATTGGTGTGTTTATTGGCGCTCTGCTAATTCTGTGCAGGAACCACGTGGCTCGCAGCAGTGCGCTGTACAACAGAGCATGTTTGCATGGCGGATGGTTCATCTGAGTGTGCCGTCCTGTGGCGAGAGCTGGAACTGATGCATGCTGGGACAGAATTAAGCTGAGCCTAAAAAGATTGCAATGGTGGAATCTTGGCTCATGCTGAAACGCAGGTGGCTGATTTCGGGGATCAATCCTGCCACTGATATTATTATAGCTCCCCCTGTCCCGCTCTTCGCTTATTCTGGCTGTTCAGTCTTTCCCTGGCTCTCTGCAAACACTTTTACATAAGAATATAAGAAATGCCATGCTGGATCAGACCGAGGGTCCATCTAGTCCCACACTCTGTTCACACAGTGGCCAACCAGCCATCGGCCAGGGACCAACAAGGCAGGACATGGTGCAACAGCACCCTCCCACCCATGTTCCCCAGCAGCTGGTGTATATAGGCTTACTGCCTCTGATACTGGAGGCAGCACAAAGCTATCAGGAGTAGTCTGCCTTTGTAGATGGTTCAGGAGCTGCAGCTTGTGCAAAATGCAGCAGCCAGATTAATAATGAGGATCAGGAGATTCGAACACATAAGACCAACTCTGGCCCGCTTGCTTGGCTGCCTGTATGTTTCTGAGCTCGATTCAAGGTGCTGTTTTTAACCTATAAAGCCTTACATGGCTCGGGACTACAATACCTGATGGAACACCTCTCCTGATATGAACCTACCCGTTCACTACACTCAACAAATAAGGTCCTCCTACGGATGCCTACTCTGAAGGAAGCTCAGAGGATGGCAACAAGATAGAGGGCCTTTTCAGAGTTGGCCCCCCAATTGTGGAACTATCTCCCTGATGAGGCCTGCCTGGCACCAACGTTGTTACATAGAATCATAGAATAGCAGAGTTGGAAGGGGCCTACAAGGCCATCAAGTCCAACCCCCTGCTCAATGCAGGAATCCACCCTAAAGCATCCCTGACAGATGGTTGTCCAGCTACTTCTTGAAGGCCTCTAGTGTGGGAGAGCCCACCACCTCCCTAGGTAACTGATTCCATTGTCATACTGCTCTAACAGTCAGGAAGTTTTTCCTGATGTCCAGCCGGAATCTGGCTTCCTTTAACTTGAGCCCGTTATTCTGTGTCCTGCACTTTGGGAGAATCGAGAAGAGATCCTGGCCCTCCTCTGTGTGACAACCTTTTAAGTATTTGAAGAGTGCTCTCATGTCTCCCCTCAATCTTCTCTTCTCCAGGCTAAACATGCCCAGTTCTTTCAGTCTCTCTTCATAGGGCTTTCTTTCCAGACCCCTGATCATCCTAGCTGTCCTCCTCTGAACACGCTCCAGCTTGTTTGCATCCTTCTTGAATTGTGGAGCCCAGAACTGGACACAATACTCTAGATGAGGCCTAACCAGGGCCGAATAGAGAGGAACTAGAACCTCACGTGATTTGGAAGCTATACTTCTATTAATGCAGCCCCAAATAGCATTTGCCTTTCTTGCAGCCATATCGCACTGTTGGCTCATATTCAGCTTGCGATCTACAACAATTCCAAGATCCTTCTCGTTTGTAGTATTGCTGAGCCAAGTATCCCCCATCTTGTAACTGTGCATTTGGGTTCTATTTCCTAAATGTAGAACTTGGCATTTATCCCTATTAAATTTCATTCTGTTGTTTTCAGCCCAGCACTCCAGCCTATCAAGATCACTTTGAAGTTTGTTTCTGTCTTCCAGGGTATTAGCTATCCCAACCAATTTTGTGTCGTCTGCAAATTTGATCAGCGTTCCCTGCACCTCCTCATCCAAATCATTAATAAAAATGTTGAAGAGCACTGGGCCCAGGACTGAGCCCTGCGGCACCCCACTCGTTGCCTCTCCCCAGTTTGAGAAGGTTCCATTGATAAGTACTTTTTGAGTCCGATTCTGTAGCCAAATGTGAATCCCCAAGTACCACCATATTTTTTCAAGGGCCAAGATTTAACTGCCTCCCTTCTCGCTTGTGTGGCAGTGGTGATGAAGCAGTTGAATCATTAGGGCTTTTTTTTTAATGCAGCCTCCACAGGGAGGAACAAAACAGACTTCTTGGCCCTATCATTGAGGACTTGCCCTGGAAGGTCATCTGAGCAGTATTTGGAATACGTCCTGGCAGGGATGAACAAACCAAAAACAGAGGCAGTGGGTGGGTTCCTTCTCTCTGTACAAAGGACTCATAAGACAATTTCCCCAACATAATTGCAACGTCTATGTTGTTTTCATTTCTCTCCCCCTCTATTTGTCTCGGGTGTTTTAACTATGTTAAGATATTTTAAACATGCGTATGTTTTAATGTACCGCTCTAATAGCCTTAGGAGACATTTAGACGCTGTCCTTGGGGCTGCCTGTGGTTCAGAAATTTCAACTGGTGCAAAATATCACAGCCAGGTTGGTCTCTGGGTAACCTCCAAGTTAGATTACTGCAATGCGCTCTACGTAGGGCTGCCTTTGAAAACGGTTCGGAAGCTGCAGCTCGTGCAAAATGCAGCGGCCAGATTGATTTCGGGAACCAGAAGGTTCGACCATAGAACACCTGCTCTGGTCCGCTTGCACTGGCTGCCTGTATGTTTCTGAGCCCAATTCAAGGTGCTGGTTCTGACCTATAAAGCTTTACACGGCTTGAGACCACAATACCTGACGGAACGCCTCTCCCGACGTGAATATACCCGGTCACTACGTTCAACATCTAAGGTCCTCCTCCAGGTGCCTACTCCGAGAGAGGCTCGGAGTGTGGCAACGAGGGACAGGGCCTTTTCGGTGGTGGCCCCCAGACTATGGAACGATCTCCCTGACGACTCTCGCCTGGCACCAATGCTGCTATCTTTCCGGCGCCAGGTTAAGACTTTCCTCTTTGCCCAGGCATATGGCGGCACATCTTAATCATCCACATGTTTAGTTTTTTTAAGGGTTTTTAATGCTTTATGTATGTATGTTCTGTGTTTTAGAATTTTAAATTTTGTGTACTTGTTTTTATCTCAATTTTAGAATTTCTGTAAACCACCCAGAGAGCCCTGGCTATGGGAGCGGTATGTAAGTGAAATAAATAAATAAATAAATAAATGAGTAAATAAATAAATAAATAAATAAATCCCGTTTTAAAGATGTTGTCACCAGCTGCCAATTTGTTTCTGGGCAAAATAGAAGCTGCTGGTCCTTACCTTTAAAGCTCTAGATGGTCTGGGTCCCAAGTCCTCAGAGGGTCATCTGCTAAGCTGCCTCATGTGAGATTGGTGGCCGCACACGAGGGGACCTTTGCCTTTGCCGGCGTTCGGCTGTGAAACGACCTGCCGTTTGAAATGCGCCTGCTGACTGCTTTGAACGTTTTTAAGCAGGAATTCAAGACGCTACTATTTCAGCAGACTTTCCCTTTTCAGAATTCTTATTTCTTTTTGCTGATTGCCATATACTGCTTCTAGGCTGTATTGTATTTATAATAGGATTGTTCTTATTGTTGCTGTTTTGTTGAATTGTTTTTAACTTTGTATGCTGTCCAGAGTACTTTGTATTTAGGTGGGTTATAAATTGAATACATTGAATAAATAAATAAATAAATAAATAAATAAATAAATAAATAAATTTCTAGCCTTTTAGAATGGTGAAGAAATTGTGCAGAAGCTGAGATGCTACCAAATGATGGTACCTTTCCTGGTCGTGCCCAGGAGGAAAAGCAGGAACTATGAGCTTCATCACACCAGCGTTATACTGTGCACTCACTGCGAATTGCATGCAAAGGACTCAGAAGTTTTCCACCTTATAATCTGCTTTGATTGTCAAGGACTCCCAGGCATCCTGCCTTACTTGTGCCATAAAGCCAAAAGATTCGCCGTATTTAGCCCCTACATTTTAAGCGTATCTTCCGAGCCGCCGCTGGGGCGCAGGAGCAGGATTTTAAAGAAATGCTTACATCTGTGTAGGTTTTAAAGATAAAGACACCAAAATTGGCACAGTAATAGATATTAGGGAGAGCTTTAAGCATACCAAATTTGAATTGAGTTGGGTCATCCGTTGATTTTTTAATGATTTTTTACATTTCCCCCCTTAAACTCACTTCCTAGTATGCAAAGGATCGCTGTCGCCCGGTAGCAAAAGCAACAACAACCGTGAAAGCTAAGCGCTACGGGGATAGTCCAAGAAAGCAGGTACGTGGGATGAAGTTCTACCTGGGGATGTGAGGAAGGAACTATGGCCCTCTGGGGACACCCCAAGGGCCAAATTAGGACCCCAGGAAGGGCATGTTTGGCCCCCTGGCCTGAGGTTCCCCACCCCTGGTTTTTAGAGCATCCCAAAACAGCCACTAGATGTAGGATAAAACAGCCCCCAGACCTGGCTTAATAAGGACATTCAGGACAATAAATCTACAAAATGTGAACTTTTGCAACCCACCTCTCAGGATGGAGCATTGAAGTGCTGGATGAGGTAGAAGTTATAAAACATTTTACAGGTTTATGATAAGACCACAAGCATTCCAGAGTTAAACAGTTTTAAGTCCCATAGAGTTCAATGGGAGAGTCAAGTAGTTAGATATGAACTGTGGAAGCTCTGATGGGTCTAGCAGAGAAATCAGCTTCCACCAACCTAGCGACCTCCAGATGTTTTGGGTTACAACTCCTATCATCCCCAGCCAGCATGGTCAATGTTGGCCAAAGATGATGGGACATGATGTAGCCCAAAACATCTGAAGAGCATCCTGTTGGCAGGGGCTGGTTCAGTGTTGTCAGCTACACACCAGTAAAACGGTTCTATCCTGTAACACACACACACACACTCACACAAAACAGAATAGGTTTAAGGAAAATTATGTCTATAAAAATATCTAGCAAATGTTAATTTGAAAACCAGTATTCCATACAAAGTTTAAAACAACAGATTAGCAGTCTGACAGTTTACATACAAACATAGTTTCAATACTGTTGTTGTTGTTGTTTGAAAAAGTCTATACAAACATACAATTCCTATATCCTAATTACGTTTCGACCCAACATGCTGGTTCCCCTCTATTCGGCCCTGGTTAGGCCTCATCTAGAGTATTGCGTCCAGTTCTGGGCTCCACAATTCAAGAAGGACGCAGACAAGCTGGAGCGTGTTCAAAGGAGGGCAACCAGGATGATCAGGGGTCTGGAAAGAAAGCCCTATGAAGAGACACTGAAAGAACTGGGCATGTTTAGCCTGGAGAAGAGAAGATGGAGGGGAGACATGAGAGCACTCTTCAAATACTTGAAAGGTTGTCACACAGAGGAGGGCCAGGATCTCTTCTCCATCCTCCCAGAGTGCAGGACATGGAATAACGGGCTCAAGTTAAAGGAAGCCAGATTCCATCTGGACATCTGGAAAAACGTCCTGACTGTTAGAGCAGTACGACAATGGAACCAGTTCCCTAGGGAGGTTGTGGGCTCTCCCCCACTAGAGGCCTTCAAGAGGCAGCTGGACAACCATCTGTCAGGGATGCTTGAACAACTGGCCGTAGTGGGGAAGAACGTAACCAGTTGATCTGTGGGCCTGCCCAGTCAGCCTGCCCAGATTCCAGCTGGACATCAGGAAAAACTTCCTGACTGTTAGAGCAGTACGGCAATGGAATCAGTTGCCTGGTGAGGTTGTGGGCACTCCCACACTTGAGGCCTTCAAGAGGCAGCTGGACAACCCTCTGTCAGGGATGCTTTAGGGTGGATTCCTGCATTGAGCAGGGGGTTGGACTCGATGGCCTTGTAGGCCCCTTCCAACTCTGCTATTCTATGATTCAAACTGGTGCTCATCAGTGGGGAATATATATTATGTGTATATATATATATATATATATATATATATATATATATATATATATGAATTACAGCCCTCCTTACAACAATCTTTTCATGATGTTTTACATGGAACCTGTAAAGCAAAACACACAAATCTGGAGATACCTGGGATAATATAGCTTAACTCAAATATAATCAAATAAATGAACACAAATAAAAAATCAGTTTATCAGTAAATATTAATTATGCAGATTTTGTAATCCTCATAATGTGGTTGGATTCTGAA
Source organism: Elgaria multicarinata webbii (assembly GCF_023053635.1). NCBI lineage: Eukaryota > Metazoa > Chordata > Lepidosauria > Squamata > Anguidae > Elgaria > Elgaria multicarinata. Next base: position 5,758,832 of record NC_086174.1, on the reverse strand, counting down.
TGCAAAAAAAAAGGACAAGAACATTCTCTCCTATATCCTGAAACATGGGGATGATGGAGGTTTTAGTCCAACACATCTGAAAAGCACCAGGTTCGGTAGAGACCATAGCTCAGTGTGGTAGAGCATCTGCTTTGCGTGCAGAAGGTCCTAGGTTTGATCCCCGGCATGTCCAGGTAAGGCTGGAAAAAATCCTGCCTGGAACCCTGGACGGATGCTGCCAGTCAGTGTTGACTATACTGGGCTAGATGGACCAACGGCTGCATTAATAGAAGTATAGCTTCCAAATCGCGTGAGGTAATGGTACCTCTCTATTCGGCCCTGGTTAGGCCTCATCTAGAGTATTGCGTCCAGTTCTGGGCTGCACAATTCAAGAAGGACGCAGACAAGCTGGAGCGTGTTCAGAGGAGGGCAACCAGGATGCTGAGGGGTCTGGAAACAAAGCCCTATGAAGAGAGACTGAAAGAACTGGGCCTGTTTAGCCTGGAGAAGAGAAGATGGAGGGGAGACATGAGAGCACTTTTCAAATACTTAAAAGGTTGTCACGCAGAGGAGGGCCAGGATCTCTTCTCGATCCTCCCAGAGTGCTGGACACGGAATAACGGGCTCAAGTTAAAGGAAGCCAGATTCCAGCTGGACATCAAGGAAAAACTTCCTGATTGTTAGAGCAGTACAACAATGGAATCAGTTACCTAGGGAGGTTGTGGGCTCTCCCACACTTGAGGCCTTCAAGAGGCAGCTGGACAACCCTCTGTCAGGGATGCTTTAGGGTGGATTCCTGCTCTGAGCAGGGGGTTGGACTCGATGGCCTTAGAGCCCCTTCCAACTCTACTATTCTATGATTCTGTGATTCCTTTTGGCTCCTACTGCTAGGAGCAATAGCGTGCTGTTAGGGGTGATAACAGCAGAGCAGCCAGAGGGCAGCCAGGGGACTGTTCCTGCAGCGTCTGGATCCCTATTCAATGCCCCCCTCAATTCAGTGCTTATTGCTTGAGACATTAAGGTGTGCCTGGGCACACCCGGCACACTCTTTGCACACGCATTTGTCCTTTCCATTAAGGTCCAATGGCCAGCCCAGTGGGTGGAGCCAGTCCAGGGACTAAGCCACGGGTGGCCAACTTTTGGCCCTCCCACAACCCTAGTCAGCATAGCCAATGGTGAGGCATTATGGGAGTTGTCGGCCAAAACGGCAGGAAGGCCACATGTTACCCTGGTAGAAAATGTCAAGCCGCATCCCCCAACCTAGTTGTTAGACTGCAACTGCCACCAGACTTGACTGCCATGCTGGCTGAGAGTGATGGGAATTGTAGTCCAAACAACATCTGGGGACCAAGGTTGGGAAGGTCTGCTTTAGAAACTCGAAGGGTGCAATCCTATGCATGTTTCGTAGCTTCTCCAATCTCCAGATGTGCTTGGTCTACAAGCCCCATCAAAGTCTCTCCCTTCTCTGCAAAAGGATCGGGGGGGGGGGTTATACCTGTAAGGGAAAGGCATGGGTTAACTGGGCTAGGGGAGCATGGGAGTTGGAATCTGGGAACAAGGTTGTTTTAATAGCATTTCATGGTTTCATAGGAAGATAAGGATGCCAAAGGGGAGGATGCCATCTGGCCAGGGGAGAAGAGACCAGTGCCAGCCCAGCCATATCTGTCAACTGGCCTTGAGCGATTAGGCATCCCGGCCGAAAGGTGTGAGGACACCTGGAAGAACAAAGCAGGAGGGAGGGGGGAAGGAGTGAAAAGAAAAGTATAAAATATCCTCTGCCTGGGGCAACAGGGCGTTTGTCGGCTGGTGAGCAGAGCGTGGGTTGACGTAAGAGTTGTTGTTGTTGTTGTTGTTGTTGTTGTTATTATTATTATTATTATTATTATTATTATTATTATTATTATTATTTGTATCCCGCCTTTTGCCCAATGCTGGGCCTCAAGGCGGCCTTACAAAGTTTAAAATATACATGGGGGGGGGGAACAAAACCATAAACATTTAAAATACACAACAAAATTATAAGACATTAACATAGATGGAGGGCCAGATTACTCTCCAAAGGCCTGCTGGAACCAAAAAGTTTTAGTCTGCTTCCGAAAGCCCATCAAGGAGGGAGCCAGCCTAGCTTCCCCGGGAAGAGAGTTCCAGAGCACCGGAGCAACCACCGAGAAGGCCCTCTTCTCCCATGTTCCCACCAAGCGCGCCTGTGAAGATGGTGGGACTGAAAGAAGGGCTTCTCCAGAAGATCTCAAAGCACGGGCAGGCTCATAAGGGAGAATACGGCCTTTCAAATAACCTGGACCCGAACCATATAGGGCTTTATAGGTCATAACCAGCACTTTGAATTGTGCCTGGAAACAGACTGGAAGCCAGTGGAGCTGTTTTAACAGGGGAGTTGTCTGCTCCCTGTAACCAGCCCTGGTCAACAATCTGGCTGCAGCTCTTTGAACCAGCTGGAGTTTCCGAACACTCTTCAAAGGCAGCCCCACATAGAGCGCGTTACAGTAATCCAATCGGGATGTAACGAAGGCATGTGTCACCGTGGCCAGGTCTGACACCTCTAGGAACGGGCGCAGCTGGCCCACTAGCTTTAACTGTAGAGTTAAGCTATTAGAGTTTAGTTTTATTATTGCCTGTACTGTTCTTATGTTATGCATGCTTTTATGATATTTTACTAAGTTTGTCCCATGTATCCCTACCCTTAGTCTGAATAAAAGTTCTTAAACCTCACGTTGTGAGCTTGTGAGTGTCTGTGCCTGGGATACGTGCTAAATCCAGTAAGAGACCGGCTCTCTCCTTTACAGTATCCACTTAATAAGACTCTTACATTGCCTAGGGTGACCCTATGGAAAGGAGGGCAGGGCTCCTGTATCTTTAGCAGTTGCATAGAAAGGGGGATTTCATTTGTACGCATGAAGCATCTGGTGAAATTCTCTCTTCATCACCTCAGTTAAAGCTTCAGGAACCCTGCCCTATTGACCAGATACAAAAGAGGGCAGGACTCCTGTAGCTTTAACTGTGGTGATGAAGAGGGAATTTCACCAGGTGCTGCATGCATACAAATGACACCTGCTGAAATTCCCTTTTCTATGTAACTGTTAAAGATACAAGAGTCCAGTCCTCCTTTTCACATGGTCACCCTAACTTTGCCTATTGTCTATGTGTATTAATTTATTACAAGTGGATGTTAGTGTGCATTTTTAAAATTCAATAGATTAAAATTGTTCGATAACATACATCCACTAGGGGCTTTTGTGGACGGGGCGGGTGCTAACTTCATTGAAAACAGTTCGCCCAAAAAATTTTCCTTATTAACAAAACCAAAATGGCATTCTCTTCTTTATCCACTAGGTGCCACTACACCCTACATAAGGTGAGTGAGCTTATAGGGCTGCTACAATAAACGCTGCCCTGATTTTAAGCACAGCTACTTGGATGTAAGTCTTGTTAACCTGAATGTAAGACTGGCAAAAGAGGGTTGGATCAATTCAACATTAAGGGTGCAATCCGATGCATGTTTAGACGGGGTGTGTGTGTGTGTGTGTGTTAATCCTACAGCTCCTCACATTTCCCAACTAGAATGCCGGGGGTTGCAGGACTTCTTTTTCCTGTCTAAACATGCGTAGGATTGCACTCCAAATTATTTAAAAACAAGCAGTATGTTCATAGAATCATAGAATAGCAGAGTTGGAAGGGGACTAAAAGGCCATCGAGTCCAACCCCCTGCTCAATGCAGGAATACACCCTAAAGCATCCCTGACAGATGGCGGTCCAGCTGCCTCTTGAAGGCCTCTAGTGTGGGAGAGCACACAACCTCCCTAGGTCACTGGTTCCATTGTTGTACTGCTCTAAGAGTCAGGAAGTTTTTCCTGATGTCCAGCTAGAATCTGGCTTTCTTTAACTTGAGCCCGTTATTCCGTGTCCTGCACTCTGGGAGGATGGAGAAGAGATCCTGGCCCTCCTCTGTGGAACAACCTTTTAAGTATTGGAAGAGTGCTGTCATGTCTCCCCTTAATCTTCTCTTCTCCAGGCTAAACATGCCCAGTTCTTTCAGTCTCTCTTCATATGGCTTTGTTTCCAGACCCCTGATCATCCTGGTTGCTCTCCTCTGAACACGCTCTGAACATGTTCTAAGGACATTTGTTGTGATTATTTATTTGTACCACCACTTTGCCTTTGACACTCCCCCGCCCTGAAATGTGGCCTCCAAGAGCTCCCCCAAAAGGGAATCTATCCTCCGGACGGATCGAGATGCAACACCCCTGGACTAGAGGCCTGCTTCCCCGCCCCTGTTTAGTAAAAAGCCCTTAGCCTGGGAAGTCCTGCTGGTTCTAGGTTCAGTACAGCAGGTTAACCTGCATCTCCTAGTTGGCTGCAGACCACCTACCTGCGTCCAGTTCTGGGCACCAGAAGGACGCAGACAAGCTGGAGCATGTTCAGAGGAGGGCAATGAGGATGATCAGGGGTCTGGAAACAAAGCCCTATGAGGAGAGACTGAAACAACTGGGCATGTTTAGCCTGGAGAAGAGAAGACTGAGGGGAGACATGAGAGCACTCTTCAAATACTTAAAAGGTTGTCACACAGAGGAGGGCCAGGATCTCTTCTTGATCCTCCCAGAGTGCAGGACACGAAATAACGGGCTCAAGTTAAAGGAAGCTAGATTCCAGCTGGACATCAGGAAAAACTTCCTGACTGTTAGAGCAGTACGACAATGGAATCAGTTACCAAGGGAGGTTGTGGCCTCTCCCACACTAGAGGCTTTCAAGAGGCAGCTGGACAACCATCTCTCAGGTATGCTTTAGGGTGGATTCCTGCATTGAGCAGGGGGTTGGACTCGATGGCCTTAGAGGCCCCTTCCAACTCTACTATTTTATGATTCTACCTGTCTTCCTCTCTGACCTCAGTTTATTTCTTCCTATTCCCTGGTGTGGCTGTCTATGGTGATTTAGCATTTTTTTAAAAAACACCACAACCCCAAAAAAACAACCCCAGGCAACCTCACCTCTCTTATTACATGTATGATTCAGGGTTGCGCCCTTGCACGGAAGACTAGTTCCAGGACCAAGCCCAATTGAGCCAGCCTGAAATTAAGCCATGCATGCAGGCCATCTATCCCTGTGTTTGTATCCTTTCCTTCTTGCCATTCCTCCTGTCCTTCTCAAGGGATTGAGCAAGGGATGGGTATGATTTACGTTAGTTAGTGTAACTGTTGGTCTGTGTCCCAGCCTGTATCACACCAGAGAGTTCCGCCTGCTGAGAATCTCCCCTTTCTGTTGTTTTCAAAAGGACAAGTTTCCAGCCCAGACAGATAAAAGACAGCAAGCTTTGGAAATGACAGGGCGATGCTTGCTGGAATTGGAGAAGCCAGGCAGGGTGTGAGCCACGACTGGTGCAAAGGGTGTGGCCAGGTGTGATTCCTGAGCAGGGGTGCTGGTATCTGCAGGGCGGAGGGAGTTTCAAGGCCATGACAAATCAGAGAAGAAGTGAACGTGCAAGTCAAGCAGGGTGGCCGCTGATGCTAAAGAGGTCTGGGCCTGGACTGAGGCCGTTGCTAGACGAGGCGTTAGCCCGGTGTGAGGCTCGGTCTCCCTCCTGTGCATCCAGATGACGAACAGGGGATTCCGGGGTCAGGCCGGGCTAACGCCTCCCTTAACCCGGGATAAGCGGATTCGCTTATGGCCCGGCTTTTCCGCAGCCCCGGCCTGAGGTCTAGCAGGGTCTGTGGCTTTTCCCGGCTGCTTGCTTACTCATGAGTAGCCGGGAGAAGCCACAGACTGGGCACAGCACTCATAGGAGCTCTGCGCCCATCCGGCCGGGGGGGAGGGGAATCACGGGGGTGGGGAAGATGGGGGCCGGGGGAAAGACCGGACCTGGCAGGAGAGAGGGGGGAAAGAAGAACGGGGACAGGGCAGGGCGGATGGGGGGAAAGAAGGACAGGGGACAAGGCATGGCGGACAGGGGGAGGACGAGTGAGCAGGCAGGGGGGCATCAGGAATTGTGTGGGGGGGAAATCAGGGGCAGGGGATTGCGGGGGACCCTATATATATATATTTTAAAACCTACCTTTTCCGGCGGTGCGCTCCTGCGCACATGGCCCTTTAAGATTTTTTAAAAATGGCAGACGCGACGGGGCTTTCCCTTGCCCCGTCGCGTGTTACGTCTGGAAAAGGGCAATGGCACATGTTAGCTGTAGTGCGCCGTCGCCCCGACTCCCAGCCAGATTATCCGGTAGGTCTAGCAAGGCCCTGAGATACACGCGAAGAGGTTTTATGCTGAGTTGGACCAGCGCTGTCTGCTCTGAGGGGCAGCGGCACTTCAAGGCCTTCAGCAGGACTGGCATTGAGGGTAGGCCTGGTTGGGCACCTGCCAGAGGGGACACACTCCAGCAAGGGGGGGGGCTGGCCAAAGCCCCCTGAAGCTGCTCCTCGCCTTCCTGCAGGGTGGATTCCTGCATTGAGCAGGGGGTTGGACTCGATGGCCTTAGAGGCCCCTTCCAGCTCTACTATTCTATGATTCCGCATTGCAACCTGCGTGTTCACCTGCCTCTCGCTCTGGCCCAGACAACGGTGGTGGTAAGAAGGTGGAGAACTAGATGCCACGGCCTCCTGGCTCTCTGCCTGCCAAGCAAGGTAGTGGAAGCCATGACGGATGAGAAAGAGCAGAAGCAGCAATTGCAGCTGGTGACTATGGCAGTGAGAAGGTGGACTCACTGTTCGAGGGGAGCCCATGGAGGGAGCCTTGCCCTCCAAAAACTGGAGCCAGCACTGGTAGGCTGACCCTATGGAAAGGAGGACAGGGCTCCTCCATCTTTAACAGTTGTAGAGAAAAGGGGATTTCAGCAGGTGTCCTTTGTATGCACGCAGCACCTGATGAAATCCCCTCTTCATCGCAACAGCTAAAGCTAGCGTGGCCAGATAGAAAAGAGGGCAGGGCTCCTGCAGCTTTAACTGTTGCGATGAAGAGGGGATTTCACCTGATTCTGCATGCATACAAATGACACCTGCCAACATTCCCTTTTCAATCCAACTGTTAAAGATGCAGGAGCCCTGTCCTCCTTTCCATAGGGTTGCCCTAGGTGACAATGGCAGTGGAAAAGTGCGCTCACTGAGCGAGGGGAATCATAGAATCATAGAATAGCAGAGTTGGAAGGGGCCTACAAGGCCATCGAGTCCAACCCCCTGCTCAATGCAGGAATCCACCCTAAAGCATTGGTGGACATTGGGGGTGTCCTTGCCAAGGTCTCTCCAAAACCTGGAGCCAGCACTGCAGGAGTTTGTGGGGTGCAACAACAGATGAGGCACTCTAAAAACTTTAAGGGGCAGACCCAGATCCAGGAAGGGTACTAAAACTCCTCTCCGTTTCATTATGCTGAAAGGTATAAACCGAACGCTCTGGCAAGAACAATAAAACCACGCTCTGTCTTGTTATGAATTGGCCCTGAACCGCGTTCCGCTCCACCCGCCCTGTGATTTAATTTGAAGAATTTCTGTAATTAAGTTCAGAATTGACGCAGGCACGCTTTGATGAATCGCATCCGTGTTCCTTTCTGTGTGTGATTTATTCAATGCACCGATTTATTTATTTATTTTATTAACTAGCGGGCGGAGGGGGGAGTGCATAATGTCACTTAGTACAGCATTTCATAATGGAAACAGCCATGGAAAGTACAAAAGAGAAAAATAATGAATAAAGGCTGCAATCCTATACATATTTGCTGGAGAATAAGCCCTGTTGGACTCAGGGGATTGACTTCTAAGTAGACCGGCATCGGATTTTGTTGTAAGAGACAGGACACTCCTAGGGTCCCTGAGAGGGCATCCCAGGGCCCACAGGATATGGCAGATCCAACCCACCCACCCAATGGCTGTAGACAGAGCTTCCACTTGTGTTGAGGGAGGGGAAATCCTTGCTTGGAGGTATGAAACGAATTAAGGATCGAATTAAATTTCTTCTGATCTAGATTTGGCCAATTTAGGCCCATGCTGTGGAAGGAACTGTCACCACTCTTAAAGCGGCATTGCTGGATTTGTTAAGGACTTCTGTGGAGTGGCACAGGATGGATTCAAGACTTAAACAACTTGGGACCAGGATACCTGAGAGAGCTCTGCCTTCTCCCCTACCAACCTGCCCGGTCACTGAGGTCATCCGAGGGCCTGCTCCTGGTGGTTCAGAGCCTTCAGCGTGGTGGCCCCCCTCCTATGGAGTTCCCTGCCTCTGGAGGTCAGGCAGGCGATAACTTTGTATTCCTTTTGGCGCCTCCTGAAAACGTTGTTATTCCAAGAAGCCTTTCCTTAATGACTAGCCAAGGTTTACTGTACATTTTGCATCTTTTAAAATCTATTTTAAAGTGTTTTATTCTGTTTTTGTTTTATCTTGTACACCGCTCCAAAATTTTCAGTGGGGAGCAGTATATAAATATTGTAAATAAATAAATAAATTTAAAAAGAAAAAGGTCTCTTCAGCAGTGTTTCTAGATTTTCTTTCTTAAGTTTATTAATTTTTGTACCACGCTTTTCCAAGGTTCATCGGGGTAGCATATACAGCTTTCTCCTCACTGGGTTCAAAACTCCACTCAACGTTAAACTCACTTGGTGTGGCTTGGGTCAGTCACTGCCTCTTGCCCTAGCCTACCTCGCAGGGTTGTCAAGACAGCTGAAATAGCAGCAGGAAGAATAATGTACAACGCTCTGGTCTCCTTGGAGGAAAGGTTGGGGTATAAATAAATAAAAACACACTCATATACATCCCAGAGGACAAGTAATTCAGTCTTCCACATGCTGTCCATATAACCTCCTTACCTGGTAAAAGCTAACCAGGTATAAAGGTGAGGCGAGCTTCCAGTTATGTTCTAAAGTTTTTAAAACTTGATTTTGATCTTACTTTTATACTGTTAGTTTTACTCAACCCTGTGCCTGTTTGGTGCATTCTCTTCCCCTTCTTATTGTTTTATTATGATTCTATTAGAATGTAAGCCTATGCGGCAGGGTGTTGCTATTTTATTGTTTTACTCTGTACAGCACCATGTACACTGATGGTGCTATACAAATAAATAAATAAATAAATAAATAATAGCTATCAGATGTCTGGGAAATACTGAACTAAATCATGGTTTAGGCCTTACTAGTGGTCAATCTGTTTTCTGGGCTTTTGCACATCAGGCTGCAGGTGGCTTGACTGAATGCCCTTTCGGAACAATGAACTGAAATAAAATTGTTGTGATTATGGATATTTACTGCTTTGCATTGTTTCTTTTATTATTACGCATTCTGCCTTGAGAGGATTCCACCCGTAAAACATATTTAATAATAATAATAATAATAATAATAATAATAGATAAAATTCCACACACTCAGAAATCTAGCATATCAGGGAAAGGGACTCCATGACATGCAGCTTTTCTACATGCAGGGATGTTTGTGCCTTTACATGCAGCATTTACCACCCCCCCCAGTGAGTATTGACACAAGCCAGCAATCAGCATCAGGGAACCGACATCTCCCACCATGAACCTCCCTCAGCCTTTCGCCCTCCCGATGTGTTGGACTACAACTCCCACGCTGGCTGGGGGGGATGCTGGGAGCTGTAGTCCAAGGGCCACCGGTCGGCTTAGGCTGTCATCAAACGTGTCAGTCTTTAAGCCGCCCAAGACTATGTCCTTTTTCGCTCAGACTACAGTTCCCAGAACGCACCGCGCCGGGCGCCTGAGGCGTCGAAGTCGCTTTCTCCGCCCCTTTGCCCGGACTACGTTTCCCAGCGGGCTCAGCGGCGCCCTTCGTCCCTGCTGTCCGCGAATCCCTGGGAAGTAGCGCAGACTCCGTTTCCCGTCGGGCAACGGGCGCGGCAGCCGAGAAGCGGGGCGGAGGCCTTGCGTGGCGGCGCATGGCATGCCGGGAGCTGTAGTCCTGGTGGGAGGGGTCGTGGGGCCCCCCGCCCCAAGCACGCTCCTCCTCCTCCTCCTCCTCCTCCTCCTCGTCTCTCCTTCTTTGCTCTCCTCCCCGAAGACAGAAGCCTAAGGAGAAGCGGCGCTGGCGAGATGGGGGACTCCAAAGTGAAGGTGGCCGTGCGGGTCCGGCCCATGAATAGGAGGGGTGAGTTTGGGGGGGGGGGCGACGAGAGGGAGGGGAGGGGGCACCCCCCTCTCCAGGGCGTTGGAGAGCGGGGACCCCAAAACATCAAGGGAGAAGGAAGACACCCCCCCAAAAAAACAAAGAAAAATGGGAAGGGGAAGACCCCCCCAAAAAACAAAGAAAAATGGGAAGGGGGAGACCCCCCAAAAAACAAAGAAAAATGGGAAGGGGGAGACCCCCCCAAAAAACAAAGGAAAATGGGAAGGGGGAGACCCCCCAAAAAACAAAGAAAAATGGGAAGGGGGAGACCCCCCCAAAAAAACCAGTTGTGGAGGAAGAGTGACCCCCCCCCGAAACGGGTCCTTATTCCTCTCCCCCCCCAGAAATGGGAAAGGACGTGACGCCCCTTCCCTTAAATCATCTGAGAGAGAGTTATAGGGGAATGAAGGGGCTCCCCCCCCCCCTTAGAAATATAGGGAGAGAGGAAGGCAATCCCCTCTCTAAACGCTACTGGGGGGGGGAGGCACGCAGTGAGGGAATGTGTAGGGAAGTGAGACCCCCCCCCTCTACATACTCACAAAAGGTGGTGGTAAGGAGACATAGGAGGAGAAAGGGCATCTGTGGAACACCCCCCCCAAGCTTAGGGTGAAGACAGGCTTGAAAAAGGGCAGGGAGGCACCCCCCCCCAAAAAAGCAGGTGTGTGGGCTTTTGGGGGGACGAGCTGGGGATGAAGAAATCCCCCCTTAAATGCTACAGGGTGGGGGAGGAAGGAAGGAAGTGCCCCTCTTTTAGGACGTAGAAAATGGGATTGTAGTATCGTGGGTTGACCGTCCCCTTAAACAGGAAGGGGAGATGCTCCCCCCCCCCCGTAAAACCATGAGGGAGGCAATTTGCCCTTTCAAAAGAGGCACAGGGAGAAAGACGGGTGATTCCTCCCCCCCCCCCAAAGTCTGGGAGACAGAGAAAAGGAAAGAAGACCTTGCAGGGATGCTAATTTGACAGCTCTTAAGTTGAAACTCTGTCCGGGGAGGGAAAGACACACACCCCCGTCCCCCAAATGTGAAGAAAAGGGTGTAAGAAGGTTTTCTCCTGGGGTGGGACGGTGTCCCCAATACCTAGAGGAAGACGGAGTGAGATCCAGCCAGCCAAAACCAGTGTTTGTGGACATCCTGTTCAAGGGTGGTGGAGAGATACTTCTGTGAGAACTTCACTCCAAAGGGAAGACCGAGGGAAAATGAGACCCCTTTCCCCCATATTTTGAGGACATAAAAGAGGGGCCAGAGCTGGTCCCACAAGGGTCAGGTGCCGTGGCTGGAGAAGGCCTTGGACTGGCAGCAACAACTTTCCCCGTGGACGGTGCTGGATTCTAGGTTCGACTCGATATGGGGCAGCCTCACATGTATCCCGTTTGCGCTGGGTCGCCAGCGAGAGCATAGAACATGGGGTCCTTCCGCCACATGGGAAGAGGAGCAGCTAAGAAGATGTGTTACCCAAACAATGTGATAGCACCTCACTATCAGGGTGTGGTGGGGGGAGGAGAAGGAATCCCCCTTCCCCCAAAGAGCCACCTCTCAACCCAAATATTGGGGAGTGAAGGAATGTGGGGAGAGGACATAGGGGCACCAGGCTCGGAGGAACGATCCCCAAGTGACATCCTTGGAGGAGAGGGTGTGTCAGGTACACCATGAGCGACCTGTGGTGTGTGGCTAGTGAGAGACCGTGGTCTCATCCCACTCTCTTCTCTTTTTCTTCCTGCTTTTGGCGATTTGGGATGGTCTTTGCAAAACCTTCTCATCTGCATGTGTCCTGCTTCCTCGTGGTCACCCTTGGACCTACACACCGTCCGAGTGCTGCGGCCATGGGCCTGAAACCTTCTTGGTTAAGATCAAACTCAATGACTGTATTAGGTCCCAGTTCAATCAAATGCATGTTAGGAAGCGTGTGTGTGTGTGTGTGTGTGAAACCTGAAACCGTGAGCTGCCTGTGGTTGCATGTCGTGTTTTGCTGGCTGGTTTTCAACAGGTATCAACACACCGTGAAGTAATAGGAGGTGCATGGAGGGAAAAGGAGGATGTCTCATAATATTACAGCTGAGGTGTGTCCTGTTAAGGCAGTTAAAAGGGAAGAGTCATTCCCTGGCAGTGTTTTAAAGGGAGGGAGAGTTGTGAGTGTTCTTAAGCTTGTTAAAACGCTTATACGGGCGCATAAATGGCATTTTTATGGATGTAATTTAACTAGCAGAGGTTAAGCGATGAGTTTGCACATGTCATTTCTGTTGCACAGCCTTCTGGAGGATTGTAACACATCTGAAACACAGGGTCTCTCCCCCTCCCCTGTGTATAGTCAAACCCTAAAAGCTGGGGTGCTGTACCCCCTGCATTAACTTGAGGGCAAACGAACTAGATATTTCGAAGCGCTTGTTGTTAAACTTTGCCTATTTTAATACTCTGCAGTGCCAAATGTTTGGCCTCAGCCGTGAGCTCTCCTGTGTACTTTTGTAAGGTATGCTCGGCCTGCCGTCTGCAGCGGGGAGGGATTTCCTCACCTTACAGGGTTACTGAAAAAAGTTTACAGCAAGATAATGCACTCAGGCAATGCCAGCTGTTATTCATTTATTTACTCTTAACAGTTGTTTGCCGAAGCGAATCTTTTGAAGCCTCTTCCCCCCACCCACCCCGAACGCCATTTTTATTAATTGTAGAGTCGTACGCACCTGAGGGCAGTGGGGGGCGGGGGGCAGGCTGGACAGGCAGGTTTCTGCTCTGAGCCGAGAGAACAGCGTGCACATCTGTTTCCTTATTACTTATTGATATGCTGCCTTTTTAACATTTATGCTTGAGGGCTTGCGTAGACGTTTTGCATGAGCCCCCTGGTTGGTGAAGTTGTAAATCAAGTATTAAATCAGGCGCTGAACAAAAGAATTAGATCTCTCACCCCCCACCCCACTTGGCCCCTCCAGAGGATGCAAGGAGACTTCACAGTTTTAGTTGTCTCTTTTCTCAGATTTGGTCTTTTCCTTGTAATAATAACAATAATAAATAATAATAATAATGTAAAAATATGGATTGGGTGTCTGATGTAAAATGTCCGTCCTGCAGGCAGCAACCATGTTACCAGTAATCCACAAACTGAAGCTGAATCCAGACTAGACGGAGGTGCTCGCTGTCAAAAGGCCACACCCTGGGTTTGGGGGTGCGTCAACCGGTTCTGGATGGGGTTGCACTCCCCCTGAAAGACTGTGTTCGCAGCTTGGGGGTGCTCCTGGATCCGTCGCTCCAAATGACAGCCCAGATAGATGTGACGGCCAGGAGTGCCTGCTATCAGCTTTGGCTGATACGCCAGCTGCGCCCCTTCCTAGAGTCGGAAGACCTAAAGACGGTCGTGCACGTGCTGGTAACTTCGAGGCTTGACTTCCGCAATGCGCTCTACATGGGGCTACCTTTGTGCCTAGTCCGGAAACTTCAACTAGTTCAAAATATGGCAGCCAGGCTGGTCACCGGTACACCTAGGGGGGACCACATTACACCAGTTTTAAAATCTCTTCACTGGCTGCCAATTAGTTTCTGGGCGAAGTATAAAGTGTTGGTTATCACCTTTAAAGCCCTACATAGTTTGGGTCCAGGCTACCTGCAGGATCGCCTTCTCCCATACAATCCACCCCACACACTCAGGTCCTCTGGGAAGAATTTACTCCATCCAACAAAAACAAGGCTGACACTTATTACTCAGAGGACCTTCTCTTCTGCCTCTCCCAGTTTGTGGAATGGCTTGCCGGGAGAGATTCGTCAACTTAACAGTCTTCCAGAATTTAAGAAAGCCATAAAGACTGATCTCTTCTGGCGGCAGGCCTACCCAGTCGAATTTTAAGATGCCTTTTTTTAATGGTGTGCTTCTTTTAATGATGCACTGGTTTTAAACATTTGAATTAGTTGTATGTGTTTTATGGTGTTTTTATTTGTGTTGTACCCCCGCCTCAATCCAGAGGGAGAGGTGGGTAACAAATAAATTTATTATTATTATTATTATTATTATTATTATTATTATTATTATTATTATTATTATTATTGAGAAGGTGGGGGGATACTACTATAGCCCTGTTCTGACCCAAGAGTTCCCAGAGAGACTCCCTCCTTGCAAGCAGATGCTTACCTTGTCCACTATAATCTCCTCCTTGCTCCCAGTTCTAAGGTGTTGAGTGTGTGGCTAAAGACCTGCATGTCAACTTAATGGTATGGTGAGGTGCCCATCCATGGAAGTTGCCTCTGAGTCTGGGAGAATTTGGAAAAGGGGCCCAGGTAGATTTGATGGCAGGAAGCTGGCAGCTCGCTCCATCTCTCACTAATCACTGTGGCTGGCTTCTGATCACCATAGGACCACAAGGGTACATCCCCTTCTACTCCCCCTTCCAAAAATGCTCTCTTTCTCTCTACCCCTTATAAGGCGTTGGTTGGCATATGTAGCGACATCATTCATGAGAGCCATAGTGGCCCAGAGTCTCATGCCTTGGTTGGAGATTAGTTTTAGTGCAGGTGCAACAATTCTGGGCTCCTCTTCCTTTAACATTGTGGTAAGAGAGAATAGGCTTACATTGGTCATAGAATCATAGAATAATAAAGTTGGAAGGGGCCTATAAGGCCATCGAGTCCAACCCCCTGCTCATTGCAGGAATCCACCTCAAAGCATACCCGACAGATGGTTTCCAGCTGCCTCTTGAAGGCCTCTAGTGTAGGAGAAGCCATGACCTCCCTAGGTCATAGGTTCCATTGTCGTACTGCTCTAACAGTCAGGAAGTTTTTCCTGATGTCCAGCCGGAATCTGGTTTCCTTTAACTTGAGCCCGTTATTCCGTGTCCTGCATTCTGGGAGGATCGAGAAGAGATCCTGTCGCTCACCTGTGTGACAACCTTTCAAGTATTTGAAGAGTGCTATCATGTCTCCCCTCAGCCTTCTCTTCTCCTGGCTAAACATGCCCAGTTCTTTCAGTCTCATGTATCCTATATTTCTTTAAAATTTGAATCTGCTTTCATTCTAAGTAGCTGATATATAAAAATAGTTTTAGAGTGGCAACTGTAAGCAGGGCAGGAAGAGCAATTTTTGTCTCCATCCTTTTTTATTTTATCCTCTAGACGATTCTCCAAACCTCTCTAGAGTAGTCACACTGCCGGGGCTGGAGAGGCTGTAGGATACAGTGGATCCTGGCCTTTCCTCAGCGATAGCAACGGGCCCTTTTTCCTCTCTCCCAAAGTCTCATTTGCGACCTTGGGAGGCTGCTGTTCTGTTCTTTCAGAGGCAGGAAAAGGAACCACAACCAAGAGTCCCCCCTCCTAAATTCGTACCAGTATCTGGGGGGGGGGGGGCGCTGTGAAAAATCCTTTGATACTCCCAGTGACCATAGGGTTGCTCTCTAAAAATATAAACCAAAATAAAACTTTCATAGCGGAGTCTCTTACTAAAGACAACCCATCTTTATTTCTGTGAAAAGTTATATATAGGGCATGTTATTAACATATGTCTATTTTTTATCTAAAGTGTGTGTGTGTGTGTGAGAGAGAGAGAGAGAGAGAGAGAGAGAGAAATGGAGCTTGATATTTTCTTCACTGGGTGGATTTTTTAAGGGGAAATGCCTTTGGGGGGGCGGGCGGGGTGAGATTCCTGTATCAATCCTGTCTCTGTTGTGCTTGAATGTGAGGCTTGAAAGTCACTTCAGAGGAATGGTGTCCTATCTATGCCATTGTTTACACTAACAATAGCCTTATCTGGAGAAAATGGCTTACTTGTCTTTGTGTAGGGCTACAAATATTTCCATTCCCTGGGGGCCATATGTTCACATTTCTGTCATTTTGACACTCTTTTTCACCTCCCAGAGGTATACAACCAGCTTGCTGGGAACAGTCAATTTGGACGTACATTTCCCAGCTTGCCAAACCATAGTGGAGCAGCTGAGAATCATAGAATAGTAGAGTTGGAAGGGGCCTACAAGGCCATCGAGTCCAATCCCCTCAGGAATCCACCCTAAAGCATCCCTGACAGAGGGTTGTCCAGCTGCCTCTTGAAGGCCTCTAGTGTGGGAGAGCCCACACCCTCCGTAGGTAACTGATTCCATTGTCGTACTGCTCTAACAATCAGGAAGTTTTTCCTGATGTCCAGCTGGAATCTGGCTTCCTTTAACTTGAGCCTGTTATTCCGTGTCCTGCACTCTGGGAGGATCGAGAAGAGATCCTGGCCCTCCTCTGTGTGACAACCTTTTAAGTATTTGAAGAGTGCTCTCATGTCTCCCCTCAACCTTCTCTTCTCCAGGCTAAACAGGCCCAGTTCTTTCAGTCTCTCTTCCTAGGGCTTTGTTTCCAGACCCCTGATCATCCTGGTTGCCCTCCTCTGAACACGCTCCAGCTTGTCTGCATCCTTCTTGAATTGTGGAGTCCAGAACTGGACACAATGAGCATCAGAACTGTGTGCTTATCCCCTCCTCTACATACCAATCCTGGTTAGCTTAAACAACTGCTGCCTTTTATGCTCAAAGCAGGGAACTGTGGTTTAATATTAACTTACTAAATTGGATCGCATACAAACGACGTTTAAGTTCCTGGTGAGCAAACTGAAATTAAGCGACAGTTTCAATTGGAGATATATTGGGGGACTGTACTTTAAATAACCAGGATTTTCATAATGAGGCGATGGGGGATGTGTTTGGTTCCAACAGTCATTTCTGACTGTTAAATGATGGTTGAGTAAGCTGGGAAATGTACAAACAAATCAGGCCCATTAAAACCTGTAATTTGGGTTTGTAAAGATCGGCACAGTCTAATTTGAAGGAGCCAAACCCTGTGCTTGTTTCCTTGCAGAATATTTCCTCTGAATTGTTTGTACACATTATCTTGGAGTCAGGGAAATCCATGCCCTGAGATGTGTTTTGTGAAGGAGCCTTTATGTGTATATATTTTCCAGTATTTTCCACACGTACAACAGAAGTCAGCTCATACAAGTTGCTCGCCACCGGTACAAACAATGTACTTGTTTCAAATCAGGAGTCCAGTGTGTGTGCACTGAGTTTCTAAGAAGCAGAGTAGTATTAGTAGGAGACAGATCCTGGTCACCATATAATTCCTCTCTTCTATGTCTACATTCAGATGCAACGCTAAACTATTATTTCCAGTTATATGAATAGAATCATAGAATAGCAGAGTTGGAAGGGGCCTACAAGGCCATCGAGTCCAACCCCCTCAGGAATCCACCCTAAAGCATCCCTGACAGATGGTTGTCCAGCTGCCTCTTGAAGGCCTCTAGTGTGGGAGAGCCCACAACCTCCCTAGGGAACTGATTCCATTGTCGTACTGCTCTAACAGTCAGGAAGTTTTTCCTGATGTCCAGCTGGAATCTGGCTTCCTTTAACTTGAGCCCGTTATTCCGTGTCCTTTTCTGGTTCAGCCGCAAGATCAAAAGCTTTTGCTACATTTCCAACTAAAAAGTAGTTAAATCGGGGGTGCTGGGAGTTGTAGTCCAACACATCTGGAGGGCACCAGGTTGGGAAAGGCTGGGTTAGGAAAACAAACCAGCTTTGAATCTTGGTTTCTAATCGTGGCTTGTTTCCCTAAACCAGTGGCTCTTTTGCTTTAATTGACTGCCAACCACCAAGTAATGCCACACTATCAGCAATTGGCCACCCCACCCACCCCCGGCTCTCCAACCACAAGATGAGGACATAAAAGTCAGCTTTATTCCGAGGATTTTATGTATATTCCTAATATAGGCATACGATACACAGATTTCAGGCATACATTTAGCAAGATCCTTGTGCTCGCTGGCTAGCTTCGTAATGTTAGGTTTATTTGAACCCAGTTGGTGTGTTGCTGTTTTTCGTGAACCTCACTTTCTCCGTTATCTTTGTTGCTGTTACAATGTCCCCCTCTGTTGTTTGCTTTCTGAAAGCTCATCACACATGTTTCTTAGTCTCATTGTAAATGGATAAAAGAGTATTTTTGTTGCTGCTCCTTTTTCCTCTGCTTTGGGACACAGGAGCACTATACAACCCTCTGCTGGCTATCAGAAACCAGACAAGCAGGTGTTGCCTAAAAGCACCCCAAGTTGGCTGTATGGACACACTTAAGAATAACCACAGTTCTCCATTTGCACGTAACAACAAACCACAGTTAGTTTGAAACAGAAGCAAAAAGCTTCTGATCTCCTCTTGATCACTCAAGAAGGTGTGTGTGTGTGTGTGTGTGGATGGACGTGCACAAACTCAAAGCTTGTGCGGGTAACAGACTTTCCCAATCTTCGGTCCCCAGGTGTTGTTGGTCAACAACCTCATAGAATCATAGAATAGTAGAGTTGGAAGGGGCCTACAAGGCCATCAAGTCCAACCCCCTGCTCAATGCAGGAATCCACCCTAAAGCATCCCTGACAGATGGTTTTCCAGCTGCCTCTTGAAGGTCCCTAGGGTGGGAGAGCCCACCACCTCCCTAGGTAACTGATTCCATTGTCACACTGCTCTAACAGTCAGGAAATTTTTCCTAATGTCCAGCCGGAATCTGGCTTCCTGTAACTTGAGCCCATTATTCCGTGTCCTGCACTCCCATCATTCCCAACTATTGGCCGTCTGGCTAGAGGTTCTGGGAGTTGTATTCCAGGAACATCTGGGGACCCAAGCTTTGGAAAGCCTGTGCTAAACCATAGCTGCATTTTTTTATGGTGAGCTGCAAAATGTGGACTGTACCCCCAGCTGGATTGCTAATTTTGAGTCTCTGGTTTGCTTTGCGAGAGGAATGAGATAGGATTCACCTTTGATAGGGCAGGTCCTCTTGTCTGGTTCTTAATTATACAGTGTGCCCTGCATTCCATAGTTTAACCAGGAACCAGTTTGCAGAAGACGGTTAACACCCTTTCCTGCACAACATGTGTTTCCATCGCTGTGGGTTCTGTCTTTGGCTCCATCGCTGTTGCGCCGTGCGCCTTGGAAAGGGTGACGAGCAAATTTTTGTGAATCTGAGCGGAAGTTTTTATTATAAGCGCTGGGTCTTCTTTGTTAGACTAATTATGCTCAGAAACGAAGTGGCGCATCCAACCTCCTGCTGGCTGTATGAGAAAACCCGGTGGGCTGTGCTCTCAATTATCCCTTTTAAAACCGGGAGATTTAACGCAGTTTGTTAATTGGCTTTGAGTGCCCTCTGCTAATAAACTGGCTTGCACGGCTGAAGTCGTAAAATCTTGGGAAGCTGAGATGGAGAGGCCGTGCAGTTTGTTTCGGCACGCTTAAAATAGAACAAGGTCTGTTTGGCACTCTGTTGTGGTTATGAGTTAAATATGTTTGGTTTGAAAGAATGTGGTTGAGTTATTTTAAAGGAAGCACATGAGTCTGGTTCTGTAGCCCACAGTCCACATGCCTCTGCTTTTAACAGCAACAGAAACATTAAAATTGCTAGATAAGGGATTAATGGAATACAGGACTTGGGAGCATATTGATCCCTTCCATTGTTGGCTCAACAAATTGTGGATTGAATTAAATGTTTAGTCTTGGGGTAGGCAGAAAACAAACACCTTAACCTTATTTTTCAGATTTAATTTTACCATAACATTAAAAAAAATGCGTTTTAGAACTCAAAAACATGCATCTTTATATTTCTCTCCCTCACCTGCAAGGAGGCAAAAGGAACATGATTACCTCTTGATTTCTATCTTGCCTAGCAATGGAGATCTGGGTAGAAGTATTATATGTTTTCCAGGTAATGTACCCATGCATAATTAACAAACTAATTGCCATGGTCTGAAAATTTTATGGACTCTTATTGTAATGTAGCATTTGGAAAACAGCATCTCGGGATGAGAAGCATTGGTGTAAACTTTGCTTGTCTGGACTCCTTCCCCTCCCCCAATCTCTTATTTAAGTGTTGCTTAAATAAGATCAAGATGACTAGCAGCACAATCCTACACATGTATACTTAGAATCATAGAATCGTAGAGTGGGAAGAGTGAATAGGCTTACATTGGTCATAGAATGGTAGAGTTGGAAGGGGCCTATAAGTCCATTGAGTCCAACCTCCTGCTCAATGCAGGAATCCACCTCAAAGCATACCCGACAGATGGTTGTCCAGCTGCCTCTTGAATACCTCTAGCGTGGGAGAGCCCACAACCTCCCTAGGTAACTGATTCCATTGTCGTACTGCTCTAACAGTCAGGAAGTTTTTCCTGATCATAGAATCATAGAACCATAGAATAGCAGAGTTGGAAGGGGCCTACAAGGCCATCGAGTCCAACCCCCTGCTCAGTGCAGGAATCCACCCTAAAGCATCCCTGACAGATGGTTGTCCAGCTGCCGTTATTCTGTGTCCTGCACTCTGGGAGGATGGAGAAGAGATCCTGGCCCTCCTCTGTGTGACAACCTTTTAAGTATTTGAAGAGTGCTCTCGTGTCTCTCCTCAATCTTCTCTTCTCCAAGTGAAGCATGCCCAGTTCTTTCAGTCTCTCTTCATAGGGCTTTGTTTCCAGACCCCTGATCATCCTGGTTGCCCTCCTCTGAACACGCTCCAGCTTGTCTGCATCCTTCTTGAATTGTGGAGCCCAGAACTGGACACAATACTCTAGATGAGGCCTAACCAGGGTCGAATAGAGAGGAACCAGTAGCTCACGTGATTTGGAAGCTATACTTCTATTAATGCAGCCCAAAAGAGCATTGGCCTTTCTTGCAGCCATATCACACTGTTGGCTCATATTCAGCTTGCGATCTACAACAATTCCAAGATCCTTCTCGTTTGTAGTACTGCTGAGCCAAGTATCCCCTATCTTGTAACTGTGCATTTGGTTTCTATTTCCTAAATGTAGAACTTGGCATTTATCCCTATGAAATTTCATTTTGTTGTTTCCAGCCCAGCACTCCAGCCTATCAAGATCACTTTGAAGTTTGTTTCTGTCTTCCAGGGTATTAGCTACCCCACCCAATTTTGTGTCATCTGCAAATTTGATAAGCGTTCCCTGCACCTCCTCATCCAAATCAAAATGTTGAAGAGCACTGGGCCCAGGACTGAGCCCTGCGGTACCCCACTCGTTGCCTCTCCCCAGTTTGAGAAGGTTCCATTGCTAAGTACTCTTTGAGTCCGATTCTGTAGCCAACTGTGAATCCACCTAACAGTTGTTCCATCTAGCCCACTTTTAGCTAGTTTGTTAATCAGAATATCATGGGGCACTTTGTAACTGTGCATTTAGTTTCTATTTCCTAGATGGAAATAAGCCCCATTGTTTTGAATGGGATTTACTCCCAGGTAAAGTGTGTGTGGCATTGCAGCCCTAGTCACTGAAACCGTTGGAGAAATCGTCTGTATTTTTGTTTACTTTGAGCACAATCCAGAGGAAACCTCTCATGTCGAAATGAACAGCAGCTTTGCAAGAGTTCTCTTGTGCGGACCCTGTTTGCTTCCGATGACGCTTCTGCAGGAGAAGAATCCACCGGATTGTGCGCCCTTGGTTGGCGTTCTTGGCATTGTGTTATATACGAGCTGTGGGCTTTTTGGATCTTTTCCCTCGCCCTCCACCATGGAGACAGTTCAGTTTTCACTTCTCAATTGGGGATAAAGCTCCAGCAGAGATGCTTGAAAAAGCAGCATGTGTTGGCAGAGGAAATGGAGGGGAGAGGTGGTTTAACTCACTTTACATGCCTTTTAGACGTGGTTTCCCTAATCAGTGGTGATGCTTTGGCATCACTCTTTCAAAAGTCTCTCTCTCTCTCTCTCTTTCACGCCGACTGGCATCCGTTTACAGCAACAGGACTTAATTCCAGAATAAATAAGACATAATAAAAAACCTCTGTGGAGGAACGGTTCTTCAAGCATTCGCTGTCAGGCCAAATTTGACCCAAATGTTCTGTCTTTGTGGCTCCCAGTCTTAGGAATCTTGAGGTTTCTCAGAAGTTGATTGAAGCAGGGCGGGCGGCTAAGGGACCTCCATGAGAAGACGGGTAGTAGCGGACAGACTGGCCCAAATACAGTTTGTCCACCGTTGCTGCTGTTTTCCTGCAGCGGTTAGCCACAGGAGAGGGTTGCCTATACAGTATACTTACAATGCACCCTTTCAGGGGTAGCAGCAATGGGCAGAGGGTGTTTGCACCCTAGAATGTACCCTGGAACCTTCTATAATATGCAGAAGTTTTTGCAATGCAGGGGGACCTCACCCTAAACCAGTGGTTCCCAAACTTTTTCAGGTCACCGCCCCCTTGGTTCCACAAACTCATGCCCAGTGCCCCCTACCCTGCACTATAAAAGTCATTATTCAGAGTAGCGGTTCTCAACGACCCACTAAGGAAGATAATAACAATAAAATTCAAAACAGTAGCAATTCATTGAATATTTATTCAAAATCCAATTACATTTTTTTAGTTTATTCAATTAAACTTAATTGATGGACTTGATCCAGTGATATCATCTTTTCAAAGTCTGATAGTCATTTAGCAAGAATATTAGATAATCACATTTAGTAACCAGGGTAGAGGACCTCACTCTTCTGTAAATCCTTAATGGGATGGATGGGCTTGATGAAGTGATACCCGTTTCCCAACGTCTGGTTTAAAGTCACTTAACATGAGTCTTAAATCACCACGTTTAGTAATCCGGAGTCGATTTCTTTGCTTGGAGAGAAGTAGGCAGACCACACTAAAACCACATCCCACCAAATATGATGTTGGAAATGCAACCAGGGGCTTCTTAACCACTCTCCATAGTGCAGGAGAGCGATCAGAAATGTCCTTCTGTAACCAAAACTCCTGGTACGGAAAAGACCACTTCGAGCGCCCCCCTGCCGCCCCTTTGCCTCTTAGCGCCCCCCTGCCGCCCCTCTGCCCCTAAACGCCCTCCTATGCAATCCCACCGCCCCCAAGGGGGCAGTAACACCCACTTTGGGAACCACTGCCCTAAAGGGTTCCCCAAGTGTAAGAAGCTTGAAAACAACTGTTCTACTTGCAATCCTCTCTTTAAGATTAAACCCATCCAAAATATTGCATTTCTAGCCCTGGGTGCCCTTTGACATGCCATTTTCCTTGGCTCTCAGTTCCTCCTCGGTAACATGGGAATAGCGCTTAACCTCACCTTTGTTTTTCTGATGAGTAGGGCGCTCAGTGTTGTAAATGGTTTTGCGTTGTGTGATTTGAAGCTACTTCCATTTTTTAATTGGCTCTGTGTTTCATTTAATTTTAATAACAGCCGCAGAAGTGGCAGCATTTTAATCAGTTCTTTCATCCCCAAATAACCCAGGGAAACTGTAATTGTTTCATGAGGCACCAGGGCACAGCTTTCCAGGCGGATATCTTGGAAAGCTGTAACCACACTTACGTTGCTTTCAGACATCTCTTATTCAGGATAATTCTAAATAACTATATTTACTAAAAAGAAGCCACAGTGTGGTATAGTGTGCACAGCAAATTTGGGACTGGGTTCAGAGCCTTGTGTGTTCATGAACTAATTCAGTGGTTACCCTTGAGCCTTCTTACCCTTGTGTACTACATGAAAATGTGATTTCATAGAATCATTGAGTTGGAAGGGGCCTCTAAGGCACATTAACACATTAGATTTGTGCTAATGATGTACTACCACCAAAGACGACCCCAGCAGTAAACCAAGAGTAAAATGCTAGTAGAATCATAGAACAGCAGAGTTGGAAGGGGCCTACAAGGCCATCGAGTCCAACCCCCTGCTCAGTGCAGGAATCCACCCTAAAGCATCCCTGACAGATGGTTGTCCAGCTGCCTCTTGAAGGCCTCGAGTGTGGGAGAGCCCACAACCTCCTTAGGTAACTGATTTATTTCAATTAATACCGTATTCTGTTCTAACAGCTCACATGGTTTTGCACAAATTCTTAGATTTCTCCGTTTTGAAATGGGAAAGGAAAAAATAAGAGAATTGAGCAGGGGGTTGGACTCGATGGCCTTGTAGGCCCCTTCCAACTCTGCTATTCTATGATTCTAAGATTCTCTCTCACCTCTGTGTTCTGCAGAAGACAGTGACATCTTGGATAGATAAAACAAAGTAAGGCATGTTGGTCCATAACAAAAATAAAAATACAAAATACCCATAATCTGGCAATAATTGTATTCTAATCAACCAAAAGCTTGCTCGCATTTTTCTGCCTCTTTGGTTGATCCCACCAAAGGTTTTGCTTGTCCGTGGCCCTAGGAAAGAGAGGTAATTGGCTCTTTAGCCAGTGAATTGATCCTAGCTAACCTTTTGCAGCCCCTGGGTGTTTGACAGTTAGTCATTATCAGTGATATTCTTCCCAGGGTTGCTAGAGGAATGGATGGGATGTCTGCCAAGCGTTCTGCACATCTTGTAAGGGTGTTATGGAATCCAAGATAACCATATGGTTGACACTGGCAGCCCTACAGACGCAGATTTATACCATTCCTGAAGATAATTAAGGCTGGGGTGGGCAACTTGTGGCCCTCCAGATGTTTTGCCCCACAGCTCCCATCAGCCCTAGCCAGCACAGCCAATGGTGAGAAATGATGGGAATTGTAGTTCAAAACATCTGGAGGGCTACAAGTTGCCAGCCCTTTGTAAAAAACTTTAAAGCAGCCTCCTCTGGTGCCCTCCAGATGTTTTGGACTACCAACTCCCAGAATCCCTGAACATTAGTTATGCTGGCTGGGATTGATGGGAGTTGAAGTCCAAAACATTTGGAGGGCACCAGGTTGGGGAAGACTCGCTTAGAGTCTTATATCTGCCTGCCCGAGACCTTGATCTGTTCTCCCATCAATGCAACATAGACGTTATGATGGGACAAGGGAGAGGGCTTTCTCTGTGGTGGCACCCCGACTGTGGAATGCCCTCCCCTTGGAGGCCCGATTGGCGCCAACATTGATTTCATTTCGACGCCAAGTAAAAACGTGGCTTTTTAACAAACCCTTTGATGGTTAAACTCACCGGCACATTGTTTTAACTGTTTTTACTGCTTTTAAATTATATATTGTTTTAACTTGGATCATGGTTTAATTTGTTTTTAACTGTGCATATTTCTTCTTTTATACTGTATGTTTTTATCTGTACGCCGCCCTGAGATCTTAGTGATATAGGGCAGGATATAAATGTTTTAAATAAATAAATAATAGAGTTGGCACACGGCAAAGATGTGATATTGAGACTGTGGTCAAAAATATATGTGGCAAACGGAGATCCATAGCTTAAAATGGCCTGTGTGGTTAATGAGGAGAGATTGTGCTGTGTTCAGACAACACGATAGTCAACAGTGGGGTAATAATCAACTCGACAGCTGTTTATCTAAGGGGGGTAGTCCCACACAACATGATAATAATCAACCGTGGTGTGGATTAGGATCAGCGTTGACTACTAGTTCATGCTGAGTTGACTCATCCCCCGCCCTCTCTCTCCACTCAGTCCTCCCACTAATATCCCATCAGTCATAGCATCCGAAACTCTATCTTGCCAGCTGAACTACAGCAGCTGCTGCTACTTTGACCGCTCTT
This sequence comes from Elgaria multicarinata webbii, assembly GCF_023053635.1. Classification (NCBI taxonomy): domain Eukaryota; kingdom Metazoa; phylum Chordata; class Lepidosauria; order Squamata; family Anguidae; genus Elgaria; species Elgaria multicarinata. The sequence continues at coordinate 5,733,328 of NC_086174.1, read as the reverse complement.
GCCTTGAGACTCTGTGGCTGAGGAAATAACCAGTGGTGCCCTCCACACAACATGTTAACCAATGGTGGTTCAAATAGCCAACTCTGCACAGTGTTGGTTATTTGCAGTGGTTATTTTGGCTAAATAACCAACCCTTGGTTTAAAAACTCCCCCCCCCCCCCGCACAACACGATAACCCATGGTGGGTTAAATAACCAATCGTTGACTATTTAAACCTCCATTGGTTATCGTGTTGCCTGAACACTGAACAATGGTGTCATTGTGCCATATTCTAACCATGAAATGCACCCTGTTAGAGGTTGCCACAGACCCTGCCGATACCCAACTGCAAACCAAGGAAAGGGGACAGGGTTGGAGTGATCCCAGACCAGAGGATGCTCCCTACAAAAAGAATATTGACTAGTTTTCTGCTTTTTCTGATATTTTGAGGTTAGTTGGATTCACCCTAGAAAACTCTGCCTTTCAGATACCATTTTGCCCTATGTTTAGAGATACATAATTAATACGCTTAGTCATGCTGGGGTGATCCATTGCTTTGCTACTGTACAGGCACTGTATATTTCCATTATGCTGGTGGGTTCTATATCTCTTGACCAAATTAAGAACATAAGAACAGCCCTCCTAGATTAGACCAAGGGTTCTTCTAGTCCAGCACTCTGTTCACACAGTGGCCAACCAGCCGTTGGCCAGGGATGAACAAGCAGGACATGATGCAGCAGCACCCTCCCGCCCATGTTCCCCAGCAACTGGTGCACACAGGCTTACTACCTCAAATACTGGAGTTAGCACACAACCATCAGGGCTAGTAGCCATGGATAACCTTCTCCTCCAGGAATATATCCAACCCCCTTTAAAGCCATCCAAATGGGTGGCCATCACCACATCTTGTGGTAGCAAATTCCATCATTTAACTCTGCGCTGTGTGAAGAAGTCCTTCCTTTTATTTGTCCTGAATCTCCCACCAATCAGCTTCATGGGATGACCCCTTTGGGTTCTAGCATTTTGAGAGAGGGAGAAAAATGTCTCCCTATCCACATTGCCTTGTCCTTGGATTAGGAATGGCGCTACGGCTTTTGTGAAAGATGTCTGGAATGATTTTTATTATGGATTCCTAAGCTGACATCCTAAAACAAACGTCTAAATCTTAAGATTTCCAAATAATCATATGAATGTTGAAGTTCAAAGGTGTAGAGCAGCCTTCCTCAACCTGGGGCGCTCCAGATGTGTTGGACTACAACTCCCAGAATGCCCCAGCCAGCTGGGGCATTCTGGGAGATGCAGTCCAACACATCTGGAGCGCCCCAGGTTGAGGAAGGCTGGTGTAGAGGCAAGACCTTTCGCTTACGAGATTTTGTTAATAAATTCCTAAACCTCTTTTCGTGTCATCAGCTTGGAATGTCTACTGCTCCAAATTTAGTGTATGTTTAAGATGGGTAGGAATCCATATGATGTTTGATTTTTCTTAGAAGGCTGTCATCCCCACCCCCTCCCTTTGCAAGTGAAAACAGACTTGGGGAAGATGTTAGATAGATAAAGGTGATAATGAACCACAGAAATGGAAAAAGATAAGGGGAGGGGGAATACATAGCTGAGCATCTGGTATTGAATCAAAAGCTGCTTGTTGACCACAATCCACCATGCTTGCAGGTGGACGTTTTGCTCTGCTCCTGGCATCTCCCTATAGGGGAACGAAGCCCTATATGCATAGTGTTTGCAGTTTGTGGCAACCAGTTTGATTTAATACCAGAAGCACCAGTGAAGGCTAAGGGCCTTGCTAGACCTACCAGATAATCCGGTGAGGAGTAGGAGCGATGGCGCGCTGCAACTACGCGCGCCGTCGCCCTTTTCTAGACGTAACACGCAACGGGGTAAGGGAAAGCCCCGTCGCGTCCTCCAGTTTTTTTAAGATTTAAAGGGCCATGTGCACAGGAGCGCACCAACGGAAAAGGTAAGTGATTTTTTTAAAAAAATAAAGGGTTCCCCGCTCCCCCTGATTCTCCCCCCACGATGTCTGATGGCCCCCTGCCCGCTCTCTCGCCTGTCCTCCCCCCCGTCCGCCATGGCTGTCCCCCGTCCCCGTCCTTCTTCCCCCGCCCCCGTCCGCCATGGCTGTCCCCCATCCCCGTTCTTCTTCCCCCCCGGTCCGCCATGGGTGTCCCCCGTCCCCATTCTTCTTACCCCCCGTCCGCCATGCCTGTCCCTGTCCCTGTTCTTACCCCCCGTCTGCCATGGCTGTCCCCGTCCCCATTCTTCTTCCCCCACCCCCACCCGCCATGGCTGTCCCCATCCCCGTTCTTCTTCCCCTGTCTCCGTCCGCCATGCCTGTCCCCATTCTTCTCCCCCCCATCTCTCCTACCGGGTCCGTTCTTTCCCCCAGCCCCCATCTCCCCCCCCCCCGTGATTCCCCCCCCCCCCCGGCCCGATGGGCACAGCACTCCTATGGAACGCTGTGCCCAATCCGTGGCTTCTCCCAGCTACTCGCTTATGGCCCGGAAAAGCCGGGCCATAAGCGGATCCGCTTATCCCGGTTCAAGGGAGGACTTAGCCCGGCCTGACCCCGGAATCCCCTGTGCGTCATCTGGATGCACAGGAAGGAGACCGGGCCTCACACCGCACTAACTCCTCGTCTAGCAACGGCCTAAGTTGGACTGTAGCCAATTATAATCAACATAAGGTCAATATAGATTTCCTTGAGCATAGGAAGCTGCCTGGTACTGAGATGGGCCATTGCTCCATCCAGCACAGGGGTGGGCAACTTGTGGCCCACCAGATATTTTGGCCTCCAACTGCCATCATCTCTTGACGGGCTATACTGGCAGCAGGGGCTGATGGCAGTTGTAGGGCAAAACGTCTGTAAGGCCACAAATTGTCCACCCCTGGCTTAGTATAATGGCTAAAACTTAGCCTAACTTACCTCACAGGATATGGAATAAACTAGAGGGGAGGAGAACAATGTTTGCCACCTTAGGTTCCTGGGAGGAAAAGGCAGAATATAAGGGTAACAAATAAATAAACAAATAAATTCCTGGCATCTTCAGTTGTGGGATGATAGGCAATGGGGAACAATTTTGCCGGAGACCCTGGAAAGCAGCTGCAAGTCAGGATAAATAACACTGGCTGCAGCTACACATAACACTAAGCCATGGTTTATGTTAATCAGGGTTTGTGGCTTTAGCCATGAGTTGTCTTGCAAGGCAAGCAAACAAACCTAGCTTGTTTCCCCATTTCTGGTTTGTTTCACTCCTGCCCATTCTGCCAGCCTTCAAATTTTCAGGCTGCTCTGATTAATCAGTTTCAGTAGTGCTAACAGGCCAGAAATAAGCCAAGTTTCTGGGTTAAGACATCCCAACAAGCCATAGTTTAAACAAGCCAGCAACAAGCCAAAATTCAACAATCACTCCATGTGTTAGCATTAATGCAAGGCAGAGTAGGGGAAATACTTAATTCGGCTGTATTTTTTTTTCCAGGACTTGGTCTTGTATTTGGCCAAGAAATGGGAGTGCTTTGTTGAAATTTGGCTTGTTGCTGTGTCTGTTGTTGGGTTGTGAACACTGGCTTGTTTAAACTATGGCTTGTTGGGATGTCTCGACCCAACAAACCAACAGACTTATTTTTTGGGTTGTGAAGATCCGAATTCCAGGGGACTAACGTCATGGCGTTTTTAAGAAGCGGGTGGTCATTCAGACTCCTGAGATTTTCCCAGCCTCTCGGTGAAGCAGTATATGAGAATTTCGTCTCCTGCATTTGTAGGCGTCTAGTAGTAGTGACTTCAAATCCTAATTAGTGACAGATTGCAGGTGGGAGGGGAGGTGACGGAAGGTTAACAACCCCGCCAGGTGCCACTGTGTTTCGTGAACGTCTCTCCTGGTGACTCTGCTAGAAGATGGCTCACCACCTCTTCTGTCCCCTCCCCCTGTCTGTGTCCTGGCTGCATCCCCGAGGTCTTGTCACCCTGAATTTGTCTGTCTGAACATTGCAATGGCTTAAGCACAATTGAAAAGAGAGTAGCAGAACTCAACTGGAAAGCTGAAACAGTTGATGTGGTGTAGTGGGGGTGGTGGTAATTAAGATACCCCGTTATCTGGGCTTGATGGACAAATGTCGGGGGAAATGTGGTGGACTGGGGATCACCCTTATTTATTTATTACATTTCTATATCACCCAATAGCTGAAGCTCTCTGAGCGGTTCGCAAAAATTAAACTGCATTATCAGCTGTAGTAGTAGTAGTTTATTACGGTCACAAGACCAGCAAAGTAGAATAGCACTGTGAATACAATGATATAAAAGCAGTTACAGTAAAAATGTAAAAATGTAAAAATGAATAAGCAGATTAAAAAAGAATGCACATGTCCCACTCCTAAAAATACAGGGTTTAGCAAGTAAAAACATTGTCAGACATTTAATATCACCCCACGCCGGCAAGCAATTCCAGCGGCACAAAATGTAGCCAGTTTTGTTATTATATCTCCTATTTGGGAGAGAATAGCTTCAAACATTGGCCGGTCAACAGTTTATGTTCCAATGAACCCCTCTTCTACATGGATCAAAAGACTGAGGTGGTACAGATAGGAAGATATTTAGATATTTTCAAGTAATGAAGCAGGACGTTGCTAGTAATAGTGGAACAATGGACTGCTGGAAATCACTCAAGAAATATTATTGAATTTATTTATTTTTTATTTATTATTGCATTTATATCCCGCCTTTTTTTCCTCCAAGGAATCGTAGAATCATAGAATAGCAGAGTTGGAAGGGGCCTACAAGGCCATCGAGTCCAACCCCCTGCTCAATGCAGGAATCCACCCTAAAGCATCCCTGACAGATGGTTGTCCAGCTGCCTCTTGAAGGCCTCTAGTGTGGGAGAGCCCACCACCTCCCTAGGTAACTGATTCCATTGTCGTACTGCTCTAACAGTCAGGAAGTTTTTCCTGATGTCCAGGAACCTAAGGCGGCGTCCATCCTCCTCCTCTTCCTCTCCATTTTATCCTCACAACAACAACAACCCTGTGAGGTAGGTTGGAGTGAGAGTCCGTGACCAGCCGAAAGTCACCCAGTGGGTTTCCCTGGCCGAGTGGGGACTAGAACCCAGATCTCCTGACTCCCAATCCAACACTTTAGCCACTACACCACACCGGCTTTTCATGACTGAATTCACTGATCTCAGTGTGACCCGGTAACCCAGTCTTCCCAAACTACAATTCCCATCATCCTCAGCCAGGTTGAGGAAAACTAACCATCTGATCAAAGTGACTGAGAGTGCAATCCTACGCATGCTTAGACTGAAAAAAGTCCATGTGTAGAATTGCACCCTTAGATACTCTCATGGAAATGTTGGGAGAACTTTCTTTTAGTGGCCAAGGCTGCGATTTAACTGGCAATGAGATTTATGTATGGTTCTTTCTAACTTGATGTCGAATTACCTTTGGTTTCTTTTTAACCTTGTAATCCACCTGTATCTTGGAATGGGAGATGGAGGAGCTACAGCTAGAATATCATTTCTATTTATTTATTTATTCGTTCTTCCTCCTATTTCTAAGCTGTTTTTGAAAATATTTCCCCCCCTCCAAAGTGGCATCGAAAACTATGGGGAGGGAATTACCCCAAGTGAGGGGTCACTGGTGAGAAGGCCCTAAGCTGCATACCATTTTCAGGGCAGACGTGTTGCTGTTTCCCTGTAGGAATCTCATTCTAAAAACTGGTGAATGCTGGGAGTTGTAGTCTAAGACATCTGGAGGGCACCAGGACATGCAGTGGGGCAGATTGGCAAATTCAGCTGAAGCCAGGGTGGATAAAAATCAATGATTTTTAAAAAATAAATTTAAAAAATCGGATTTCTTTTATTTAAATCTGATTTTTTAAATTTAAATTGGATTTTTTAAAAATAAAATGCTTTTTGAGGAAAAATCTACCTATAGATAGTTTTCTGTTTAAGATACTTTATAGTCCAAAGGTTAGTCATCATGAAATAAGGATTAGTTTTTAATTATGTAGCATGAGGCTGTTTAATTTTTTGGTAAATGAATTCCATTAATCCATTCACAATGTCATGCTCTTCCAGAAGCTTCTACAAGATTATTTTTCTCCTTCCAATAAAGTACAGCGGAACAGTTATGGAGTCGATGGCCTTGTAGGTCCCTTCCAACTCTTATTTATTTATTATTTATTTATTAATTACATTTCTATACCGCCCAATAGCCGAAGCTCTCTGGGCGGTTCACAAAAATGAAAAACATTCAAAGTATAAAACCACAGTATAAAACCATAATATAAAATACAATATAAAAGCTCAACCAGATAAAAACAGCAGCAATGCCAAATTACAAATTTAAAACACAAAGTTAAAATTTATTTATAGACTATTAAAATGCTGGGAGAATAAAAAGGTCTTCACTTGGCGTCTAAAAGCATATAATGTAGGTGCCAAGCGAACCTCCTTAGGGAGCTCATTCCACAGCCGGGGTGCCACAGCAGAGAAGGCCCTGCTCCTGGTAGCCACCTGCCTCACTTCCTTTGGCAGGGACTCGTGGAGAAGGACCCCTGAGGATGACCTTAGGGTCCAGGCAGGTACATTCGGGAGGAGGCGTTCCTTCAGATAGCCTGGCTCCAAGCCGTTTAGGGCTTTAAATGTCAATACCAGCACTTTGAATCGGGCCCGGACCTGGACTGGCAGCCAATGAAGTTGTAAAAGGACTGGCGTGATGTGGTCTCTGCTATTCTATGATTCTAAACTGAAGATAGTTCACCTCGCAATAATTTCATAATTATCTATCTATGATGTGTTTCTAATAGTATAACCAAATCAATATTTTTATATATATATAACTGTGAAACTAATCTGAAAAGTTGCTATTCTAAAAATGAAACCTTCATCTGGTTGTAAATATTAAGATTATACCAGCAAGAATGAGTCTTTGGTAACGCTGAGTTGTGTAAAATACAGCGAGGAAGAGTGCACTTTTTTTTGGGGGGCGGGGAGGTCACATGACTAAATCAAGTCTTTCTGAGTAGTGATTTAAATCAAGATTTAAATCAAATCCACCCTGGCTGAAGCACTGGAATACTAACGTTCTGTGATTTTAACTTCTGCCGTTTTCCTTTTTTCCTAATAGAAATTGACCTGCATACAAAATGTGTGGTGGATGTGGATACAAACAAAGTTATTCTTCATCCTGTGAACACTAACCTTTCCAAAGGAGATGCCAGGTAAGTTTTCTTTTTTCTTAAAATAGAGGCGACATAAGTGCAATTGGTTCACTGCTGGCAAGAACTGAGATTTTGAAGAGATTTTGGAGGGACGAGAGGAGGGGGAAAAGGTTGTTGATGATCTGACTTTGCTTGCTCTCGACCTAAAATGCGGCTTGTCGTTTTAAGCTACGTTTTTACAAGGTGCTGAAAATATTCGCCGGAGGCCACGGAAATAAACATGGCCTTCCTCTGTCTCATACCTCACCCCCCCTAAATTTCCAACCACAGTGTGAGGAATTACTCAAACTGGTCTGTTTTTTCCCCCTCAGGGCATAAATATGACTGTTTTAAACGTGACAGCCGGTTTTCGGGCAGGCACAAATGTCATCTTTTTGGAAGGAAATGCATTCAGACTTTGAAGTAAATTTGTTCTTCTGGATGGTGGGTTGCAGCAGGGGGGGATGGGATAGGTGTTAATTGGAAGGCAACCGGAGCTGTGTCTCTGGATATAGAATCATAGAATCATAGAATAGCAGAGTTGGAAGGGGCCTACAAGGCCATCGAGTCCAACCCCCAGCTCAATGCAGGAATCCACCCTAAAGCATCCCTGACAGAGGGTTGTCCAGCTGCCTCTTGAAGGCCTCTAGTGTGGGAGAGCCCACAACCTCCCTAGGGAACTGATTCCATTGTCGTACTGCTCTAACAGTCAGGAAGTTTTTCCTGATGTCCAGCTGGAATCTGGCTTCCTTTAACTTGAGCCCGTTATTCCGTGTCCTGCACTTTGGGAGGATCGAGAAGTGATCCTGGTTTGTAGCATAATTTCCGTACGTTTAGTTGCTGAATGTAGGAACCCTTTCCCTGAGGAAATTAACTAGAGGGGAACAAGCCTTCGTAGTGAGTAAATGTTGGGTAAATTTCGTTTGTTTGTTTTTGTGCAATCCTGCACACATTCTAACCCTGGTGAAACACAAACCATCAGGTCTAATTGTGGCTTCCAGATGCTTGACACACTCCCATTAAATTTTATCAATTTATTAACGCGCACATGCAGTCTTAGACACCAGCAAAATAAGGAGGTGCATTGAACCCCTGATGGGGCAACCTGGTACTTTGGCTGTACTAGGCGTGGTGAGCTACAAATTTATTGATTGATTTATTACACTTATATACCGCCCCCATAGCCAAAGCTCTCTGGGCGGTTTACAGAAATTCTAAAATTGAGATTAAAAACGAGTATACGAAATTAAAAAATTCTAAAACACAGAACATATACACATGAAGCATTAAAAACCGTTAAAAAAATAAACATGTGGGTGATTAAAGTGTGCCGCCATATGCCTGGGCAAAGAGGAAAGTCTTAACCTGGCGCCGGAAAGATAGCAGCGTTGGCGCCAGGCGAGCCTCGTCAGGGAGATCATTCCATAGTCTGGGGGCCACCGCCGAAAAGGCCCTGTCCCTCGTTGCCACACTCCGAGCCTCTCTCGGAGTAGGCACCCGGAGGAGGACCTTAGATGTTGAACGTAGTGACCGGGTTCATGTCGGGAGAGGCGTTCCGTCAGGTATTGTGGTCCCAAGCCGTGTAAGGCTTTATAGGTCAAAACCAGCACCTTGAATTGGGCTCGGAACATACAGGCAGCCAGTGCAAGCGGACCAGAGCAGGTATTATATGGTCAAACCTTCTGGTTCCCGAAATCAATCTGGCCGCTGCATTTTGCCCTGTGTGCCTGTTCTATGGACATATACAAAATAAGAAAAAAACAAATTCTTGTGTAAGGGAGAGAGGCCAGAGCAAGAGCGTGACAGAGAGAGCCCAGGGAATACAGTCAGTGCAGTGCAGTGATCCAAATTCAGGAGGAGGAGAAAACGCAAGAATGAATGGACCAGATTTATGTACTTGTTTATAAAAATGTGTGTGCTGCATTTCAGCGTAACAAACTCTTTTTAAAAACCTCAATGTATTAAAAAGTTAGGTCAACATTAACATAGAGAAAGATGCCGTTCTTTGAAAACGTCAGCAATAGAAACCGTTGGATAGGCAGATCAAATTGGTTTACCCACTAAATGTCCCAGTAAACAGCTCAGACCTGGTGCTTGAGTGGTTATAAAGACGGTGCCAGGCATCCCCCCTTTGAGAGGGAATTCTACAACAGGGGTACAGTCACAGGAAAGGCCCTCTTGCCAGAATATCCAGGAAACAGTAGTTTAGGGCACCTAAAAAAGGTCCTTAACTGGCTATCTGAGCTGCTTTACAGGTTCAAACAGGTTGTATCGTATTTCCTCGTACGTGGGCAGGATTGTAAGCGTCCACTTGGCTGGTCAGCTGTAGCAAATGAAAACTGCCTCCAGGTGGCCAGGTAGGGGATCTTTGATAAAAGTAGTTCTCTTTTGTTATTATATGCCTCAAATGACTTCAGCAGATATAGGTTGGCCAGTAAAACTCCTGGGCCATTTACAATGGTTGCCTGTACATTTCCAAGCCAAATTCAAGCTGCTGGTTTCCTTATAGAGCTCAGGACTTCAATACCTTATGAAGCATCTCTCCCTGGACATTACGAACCTACCCGAACAATACAGTCAACATCTGAGGCCCTCCTCTGAGTGAGATTTCAAGGGTGGCAACAAATGAGGCCTTCTCTGTGGTAGCCCCTGTTTGCGGAACACTCTCCACAGTGAGGCCAGCTTGCTGCCAACATTGCTAACTTTTTGGCGCCTGGTTAAGAGTTTCATCTACTCCCAGGCCTTTGATGGCTTTTTTTTTTTTAAAAAAAATCAGTTGTTTTTATCAGATCCCAGTATTTTTATTGTAAATGTTTTTTCATCTGTTTTAAATTGTTTTTAAATTTTGCATGCTAAAAGTTCTTTATATTATGTTTTTATGACATTGCATTTTTTAAGTTGCAATTTTTGTGAACCACCCAGAGAGCTTTGGCTATTGGGCAGTATAGAAATAGAAAAAATATATGAAATGAAATAAAAAATGTAGCTCTCAGATTATACATGGCCTTGAAAACCCATTGCGGGTTTGCTTAAATAAATTCCCTTTGCAATATATTGAAGGGTTTGTACTGGGTTCCATTAATCTCTGACCTCATATTGACCAATTCTCTAGAAAGCACGGCAGCCTCCACCCCTTTGCACTCAAGAGGATAAAATGTTACACAGACAACTGTGTGCTGCTTGAAAAAGGCAGCTATTTACCTTATAGTCCTGGGCAAAGCTATTTTAATTTTGGTTGAAGAAGGTCATTTAAGTCCAAATAAAACTTCCACTAGCTATTGCTTTGTCTCCACAAAAGCACACTAACCTAGAAGCAGGAAAGTATGTGGTACTGAGACGCGGCTTCATTTGAATGCTAAGTTCCAAGGAAGCAATGAAGTATCAAGATTCTAGTGTGGTGATGTCTGAGCTATGCGCTAATGCTGCTTCAGCTTCTTCATAAGTAGCTGTTTTGTTAGTTGAAGGCCTGCATGACGTGCATCACTAGCGGCAGAGATAAAAACAAAGGCCTATAATCAAGCCTCTGGGGCTACATTTCTGCAGAAGCACATAGAAAGTGCAAAGTCTGCAGGATTCTTTGCTTGCTTTTTTAAAAAAATATCTCACCCTTATGGCTGTGAAGCTTTCGCATGTGGGCAGCACCAAGTGAAATCTCAGAACTCCAAAGCATTCCTGAATACATTTTTTATTTTTTATTGCTGCTGGTGGAGACGTGCTTCTGTGCGTTGCATAACTCCTTGCCTCTCCATGTGATGACGATGCAAAATATGAGATTGTGCAAATTTGCTTGCGTAATTCGTGCCGAATTCGTTTTACCTTGATGCATGTTTTCATACGGTCTACGCAGAGGTCTGCCTGTTTTTGTAGTTCAAGTGACCGTTTTGAAACTAGTGCGGAAGACCAAATAATGCAGCCTGGGGTGTCCCCCCCCCCATCCATTTCGAAGTTTGCTTTTAAAAACAAAACAGCTGTAGTTAGAAAATGACAGTCCTTAAATTTTAAAAAAAGGAACAAGATTGTAGGAATAGCAGATCCCTGAAGGACATCGTATCCAAGTCTGAGACCTGAGACCAAATGCACAGTTACAAGATGGGGGATACTTGGCTCAGCAATACTACAAACGAGAAGGATCTTGGAATTGTTGTAGATCACAAGCTGAATATGAGCCAACAGTGTGATATGGCTGCAAGAAAGGCAAATGCTATTTTGGACTGCATTAATAGAAGTATAGCTTCCAAATCGCGTGAGGTACTGGTTCCTCTCTATTCGGCCCTGGTTAGGCCTCATCTAGAGTACTGCGTCCAGTTCTGGGCTCCACAATTCAAGGAGGACGCAGACAAGCTGGAGCGGGTTCAGAGGAGGGCAACCAGGATGATCAGGGGTCTGGAAACAAAGCGCTATGAGGAGAGACTGAAAGAACTGGGCATGTTTAACCTGGAGAAGAGAAGATTGAGGGGAGACATGATAGCACTCTTCAAATACTTGAAAGGTTGTCACACAGAGGAGGGCCAGGATCTCTTCTCGATCCTCCCAGAGTGCAGGACACGGAATAACGGGCTCAAGTTAAAAGAAGCCAGATTCCGGCTGAACATCAGGAAAAACTTCCTAACTGTTAGAGCAGTGCGACGGTGGAATCAGTTCCCTAGGGAGGTTGTGGGCTCTCCCACACTAGAGGCATTCAAGAGGCAGCTGGACAACCACCTGTCAGGGATGCTTTAGGGTGGATTCCTGCATTGAGCAGGAGGTTGGACTCGATGGCCTTGTAGGCCCCTTCCAACTCTGCTATTCTATGATTCTTCCCCTATATGGCTTGGGACCAAACTACCTTCTCCCATAAAAATGTCTCTGGGTTTTAAGACCTTCTAGAGAGGCGCTTCTCGGAAAAGGCCACCTCGAGCGCCCCCCTGCCGCCCCTTTGCCTCTTAGTGCCCCCCTGCCTCCCTCTTGCCTCTTAACGCCCCCCTGTGCAATCCCACCACCCCCAAGGGGGCAGTACCGCCCACTTTGGGAACCACTGAGATAGAGTATAACATTATAAACAGTGATAGAAAATGGGAGAAGAGGAGAGGGTTTAGGAGGGAAAACTAGCAGTTCTGTTTTTGCCATGTTTTGTCATGTCCAATGAAAACATATAAATATAAATTTGCAAAACTTAAAATAGAATTAAACCTGCAGTAAAATTAAAAACATGTTAATTTAAAAAAAAAAAACAGATTAAAAAAAAGGGGGAATCCAATATATTAACACAGGTGCAGAGTAGTTCCAAAAGCCTGCCGAAACAAAAAAGTTTTGGCCTGCCTCCAAAAGTGTAGCACGGAGGAAGCCAATCTACCCTCCCTGGGAAATGAGTTCCAGAGCCTTGGAGCAGCCACTGAGAACGCCATCTTTCTGAAACCACTGGAAAATTCTGGGTCGGTGTTCTGCTGTCACATCTCCGGAGCAATCCAGGGTAGACCGTGTCTGACAAGACAGACTAAACACCATTTGGTTCCAGTCCAATTATATAAAACGGCAAGAACAGAAATTGCAGTTTCTGAGGCTGCCTACACAGTCCTGCTAACATGGGACTCGTTGGCAATAGTCACAGAACATGTAACTACAATTCATGACTTGGGGAGGGGGGGTACTTAAGTCATGCCCAGTTTTGCACTGGGACTTTCACTTTTGTGAACTAAGTCAAGTTGCTGAAGCGTCGGGCAAAGTTCAAACTTCTCTATCAAGATCACAAGGCAGGTTGTGTGCCTCGTACGCTGGCACCCATCCCGCTTTCTAAATAAATAGCCTGAAAGCTTCAACGCGGATCTGAAAAACCACAGGCAATATTATTATTATGGCAGAGGCCAACCCCTAGACTCAACATGTCGGAGAACAGGAATTCCTTCCCCTCATGGTGCAGTATTCTCAGGTCTCTTTGCCACCTCCGCTCTAACGACAGCGATCAGGGTGGTTAGAAAGTCCTAGGTTGGGCACTCCCCTTGCTACAGATGTCAGGAAATCCTGTGCTGTGTCCAGATCAATCTTAAATAAGCCAGCGTGTCAGGCAGTGAATGCTCTTCAATTGCCCAGTTTCCACATCTTGGGAAATGGAGAATGCTGCATCCATGCCAGCTCCTTCTGAAAGAGAAGGATCATCATGTCTTCATGAGGCCAGGTTTTAGGAGCAGGACATGCACCTGCAGCGTGAGCGTTGACCCCTTTTCTGCTTTTGATTTGGTGGATTTTATACAGAAAGACCTGTCTCTGCTGCAGCGTAGAAGATTTCAGGCAGCAGCAAAAGATTCCTGTTGTTGCACAACTCAATTAAAATAGACAGGAGGTTGCATCAGTAGTGCAGGTAGAAGGGAGACAGAGCAGGTGTGTATCCATGCCGAACACAATAGGACCTGCATCAACAAACCCCCAGGACCAACATATGTGCTATGTAGAGTGTCAAGATGGGTACAAATGGCGAGGGGTCAGGATGGCAGCCCTGCAGTTTGTACCCCAGACCCCTCCCCTCTGCACACATATTTATAGCCATCGTGACTGTTGTGACCACAGAACCTGGGTATGAATTGGTGTGCGTGAGCAAAAAGCACCCAAGAACCGAGGCCTAAACACAGGGGCCAGGCTGCAGAGTTGTGTGCCGGCATCGGTCTTGAGTTGGTAGAATTTGCGGTAAGCGTCATGGTAGATCAGGAGTGCAGAACCTCAGACTGCCAAATCCAATTCCCCAGGGTTCCCCAGAGAACTACAGTTTTAAAATCTCTTCACTGGCTGCCAGTTAGTTTCCAGGCAAAGTATAAAGCCATTATCAGCTTTTAAAGCTCAGCTAAAAACTTTTCTTTTTCCTAAAGCTTTTAAAACTTGATTTTGTTCTGACTTTTATACTGTTAGTTTTACCCTACCCAGTGCCCGTTTACCCTACCCTGTGCCTGTTTGCATTCTCTTCCCCTCCTTATTGTTTTATTATGGTTTTATTAGAATGTAAGCCTATGCGGCAGGGTCTTGCTATTTACTGTTTTACTCTGTACAGCACCATGTACATTGATGGTGCTATATAAATAAATAAATAAATAAATAATAATAATAATCACCTTTAAAGCCCTACATGGTTTGGGTCCAGGCTACCTGCAGGATCGCCTTCTCTCATACAATCCGCCCCGCGCATTCAGGTCCTCTGGGGAGAATTTACTCCAGCCAACAAAAACAAGGTTGACAACTATTACCCAGAGGACCTTTTCTTCTGCCGCTCCCAGATTATGGAATGACCTGCCTGGAGAGATTCGTCAATTTAACAGTCTTCCGGATTTTAAGAAAGCTATAAAGACTGATCTCTTCCGGCAGGCCTACCCAGTTGAATTTTAAGATGCAATGTGCTACTTTTAATAACATATTAGTTTTAAATGTTTTAATCAAATATATTTATTTCATGGCTTTTGCATTTGTGTTGCACCCCGCCTCAATCCGGAGGGATAGGCGGGTAACAAATTATTATTATTATTATTATTATTATTATTATTATTATTATTATTATTATTATCTATGCCCCCTTATCCTAGCCCCACAGCCTTTGTCAACTGCCAGTTGTCTGTTGGTCTCTGGGCTTTTGCAGGTTCTCCCCTGACCACTTCTTCCCCAATTCTAAACAGTTGAAATTCCTCTCCCAAGGTTTACTAGCAGCAAGGAATTTAAGCTAAAAGAGGCTGATGATTTGGCCTCGCCGCAGCCTGCTTCCAGACCGGCGCACCTCTGGCATGCGCCCCCCGAGAGCTTCTATGAAATTGAATTCGACTCTCGGGCTGAAAAGAGGTTCTGCACCCCTGTGTTAGTTATTAGCAGATTACTTTGTGGTTGGACCGGGGAAAGAGTGTAAGAGCCAGTGTGGTGTAATGGCTAACGTGTTGAACTGGGAGACCCGGGTTCTAGTGTGCACTCGGCCATGGAAGCCCACTGGGTGAGTTTGGGCCAATCACAAACTCTCAGCTCAGCCTACCTCACAGGGTTGTCGTTGTGAGGAGGAGGATTATGTACTTCGCTTTGGGTTCCTTAAGAAGGAAGAAAAGTGGGATATAAACACAATGAATAAATAAGATCTGATTAACCTGCTGTTCTCCAGTTATTTATTTATTTTATTTATTTATTACATTTTTATACCACCCAATAGCCGAAGCTCTCTGGGCGGTTTACAATGTTGGACTGCAACTCCAATTATCCCACCATGGGCCAGGCTGCTAGAAGGAAATAGTGGTGTTAAAACATTTGGGCCACATGAAGTTTTAACTACACCTTGCCCCGCTTTAAGTTAAATTTCCGACGGCAGGTTGTTCTTTATCGTGACGCTTCGCATGAAGCCTTGGCCTCTTCCAAATGTCTGTCATAGCTGACTGCTTTTATTCGAAGTGCTTAAATCACAGATAGCCCTTCCGGCAAAGCTATAATAGCATGTAATTGATAAACCATCAGAATCAATTGCACATGGGTCTGTTGCAGGCTAATGACCAAGGACTGACAGTTTGTAGGATCAATGGTGAGATGATTCTCTTCGTTACCCAGCCAACAATGCTCCCCCGCCCCGTCCCCTGCCGCTTCATGCATAATGTAATGTGTGAGAGGGGCAAATTGCAACTGGGTGCCCTCCAGATTATTATTATTAATATTAACATTAATATTATTATTTACAATATATATACCGCCCCATAGCCGAGGCTCTCTGGGCGGTATACAAAAAATGTTTACAGTCCAGATGTACTGGACTGCAACTCCCATAATTCCCATGGCCATGCTGCTGGGAATTATGGGAGTTGCAGCCCAACGCACCTGGAGGGAACCTGGTTGGGGGAAGGTTTGTACAGAGAAAGCAGGAGCAGGGTGAGATCCTATGGATCAGGTCTTTCCGTATGCAAGGCTTTGCAGAAAGCGCCCATGTCACACATTACGTTAAATATGTGAAATGGGTGTGGAAGAAGGATGCCAAAATGATCAAGCCATTGGACTGCCTTCCCAAAAAGGGAAGGCGATTATTATTAGTTATTGCATTTGTATACTGCCCCATAGCCGAAGCGCTCTGGGCGGTTTACCTAAGACAAAAACACTTAAAAACAATATAGAGAAAAGATAAAGCGTATCAGGGTTGTTTTAGTTTAGAAATTCACCAGGAGCAGAGCCTTTAGTGTAGTGGCCCCTTCTCTGTGGAACTCCCTGCCCCTGGAGGCCAGGCAGGCACCAACACTAGGCTGTTTCCGGCGCCTCCTGAAAACATCTCTGTTTCGAGAAGCCTTCCCCAACTGACTGACTGTTAGAGCAGTACAAGAATGGAATCAGTTACCTAGGGAGGTTGTGAGCTCTCCCACACTAGAGGCCTTCAAGAGGCAACTGGACAACCCTCTGTCAGGGATGCTTTAGGGTGGATTCCTGCACTGAGCAGGGGGTTGGACTCGATGGCCTTGCAGGCCCCTTCCAACTCTGCTATTCTATGATTCTATGACTAGCCACTGTTTTTCTGTTTCCTTCATTTTAAATTGAACGATCTTAATTTGCTTTTTAAATCTTCTTTCTTTTTACTGTTTATACCTATGTTCACCGCTTCGGCATCTGTTTTAGATATTGAGCACTATATGGATTACCGTATAGAAGATTGGTATAAAGAGATTTGGGATATTGCTATTAATGACAAA
Source organism: Elgaria multicarinata webbii (assembly GCF_023053635.1). Classification (NCBI taxonomy): domain Eukaryota; kingdom Metazoa; phylum Chordata; class Lepidosauria; order Squamata; family Anguidae; genus Elgaria; species Elgaria multicarinata. Next base: position 5,716,489 of record NC_086174.1, on the reverse strand, counting down.
TTAACATGTAATATAAAAGTGAAATGAGGAATAACAAAAACGAATGATTTTGAGGGAATATGGAAACAGTTTCTAGAATTTGTTTTATCTAAGGGGAGTGGGAAAGCACCTCCAGAAGAAACAATGAGATTTTGGAAAGAGGAATAAGATCCCGTGGTGGGGGTGGGTGCACTTTTATGTTAAGTATGATTATGTTAACAGATTAAGCTAGAATATATGTTATTAAGGTTATCTAACATTTGTGTATTATTTTGTTTTATTTTATTGTATGAGTATGTTTAAGTATTGGAAAATAAAAAAAATTAATAAAAAAATTAGATATTGAGCAGTATATAAACATTGTAAATCAATCAATAAATGATAAGTAATGCATGGTGTGGAGAAACTCGATGGAAAGTTTTTATTTTCTTTTTCCTCCCACTGCTAGAATTCAGGGCAGTGCAACAGATCAGCAGTCGATTCCGGGAAGGCCAAGGAAAATACTCCTTTGCCCGGGACATCGTTCACTTGTGGGATTTGCTGAGTGAGGATGTGGTGATACCCCCCTGGCTCAGATGGCTTTAAAATGGGGTTGGACAGACCCGTGGAGGGGAAGGTCCATCAAGGGGCTGTTATTGGCGGTTGTGCGGAAGGCTGAGTGCCAGATGCTGGGGAAAAATTCAGGAGATGGGCCTTTAGTCTGCTCGTGGGCTTCCCAGAAGAGGCAGGCTGACCACACTTGGAAACAGAATGCTTAGCTACGAAGTCCCCTCCTTCCCACATCTCCTCTCCATTATTGCAATTGACAGACTGGAAACAAAAGAAGATAGACCTGGGTAGATGCCTTATGTCAACACAGGCCTTGGTCCATCTACAGCCTTCCTCAACCTGGGGCGCTCCAGATGTGTTGGACTGCATCTCCCAGAATGCCCCAGCCAGCAGCTGGCTGGGGCATTGTGGGAGTTGTAAACCAACATATCTGGAGTGCCCCAGGTTGAGGAAGGCTGATCTAGCAGCTAGATTCTAGCTCAACACTGTCTAATCCGTCAGAAAATGCTTATTACAGGTCTCAGACAGAGTTCCGGTCCCCTAGGCTGAGATCCTTTTTAATTAGATATGTCACTGATCTAAAATCTTATGGCAGCGTGATACGAGCGCTACCTTTGAGCCAGGGGCACTCCCTAATTTTCTGCAACTGAATAGTGACACCATCACATACTGCTTATTATTATTATTATTATTATTATTTATTTATTTATATAGCACCATCAATGTACATGGTGCTGTACAGATAACACAGTAAAAAGCAAGACCCTGCCGCATAGGCTTACAATCTGAACGAATTGATTTCATAGAATCATAGAATAGCAGAGTTGGAAGGGGCCTACAAGGCCATCGAGTCCAACCCCCTGCTCAATGCAGGAATCCACCCTAAAGCATCCCTGACAGAGGGTTGTCCAGCTGCCTCTTGAAGGCCTCTAGTGTGGGAGAGCCCACAACCTCCCTAGGTAACTGGTTCCATTGTCGTACTGCTCTAACAGTCAGGAAGTTTTTCCTGATGTCCAGCTGGAATCTGGCTTCCTGTAACTTGATCCCGTTATTTCGCGTCCTGCACTCTGGGAGGACCGAGAAGAGATCCTGGCCCTCCTCTGTGTGACAACCTTTCAAGTATTTGAAGAGTGCTATCATGTCTCCCCTCCATCTTCTCTCCTCCAGGCTAAACATGCCCAGTTCTTTCAGTCTCTTTCAGGGTGGATTCCTGCATTGAGCAGGGGGTTGGACTCAATGGCCTTTTAGGCCCCTTCCTGCTCTACTGTTCTATGATACTATGATTATGGAAACAAACCTTGATAACGTTCTTATGACGCTGGCTTGTTAAGGGAGAGAGAAGCTGAAGTTCCCAGTTCAGGGACTCCATCTTTGGCTTCTGGTTTGTTTAGCTGCTCCTGTTGGCAAAAGTCACATGGAAGTGATCGAGTAGGTAAGCCAGAATTTTTAACATTCTGGCTTTCCGTGATATGTGAGCCGGGGCAATATGTCAGTGGCTAGAGGGATTGGATGAAGCCAGGGCATCTGGAATATAGTTTTAACTCTAGCCATGGATTCACGGCTTCTGAGAATCCTGCCATTTCAAAGCCTCAACAGCGTAATAGTGTCACAATGCAACTTTTGACCAACACAAAATAATGCAGGTTACTGTGAGTGTTAATCATGCAGGCATGGGGTTGATGCAGAGGTCATTGCATACAGTGGAAACATCTGTTCAGCAGGCAGAACTGTGAAAAGAAATGTTGGATGTGAAACAGTGCTTTAACGCCCCCCCCCACCCCCGGTGGTACGCTTAAATCAGCACTATTTCCTCACCTGGAAAAATGAACGCTGCTCATGGCATGTTATCCTGAAGCAAGTTCTGCATCTGCTGTGGAGAATGCGTCAATTAGGACATGCCTGGGGCCTCTTTTGCAGGAGAAGAGGCTGAAAAATGAAGGCAGCTCAGGGAAGAAACTTAAGTGAGATTCCTTGATCCACCCCCCCCCCCCCCCACACACACACTTCCTGCCCTTTGCTTTGGGCTTGTAACTAAATCTCAGAAATGTTTGCTGTGTTGGTGGTGAAAGTGTAGCCTCTCCTATTGCAGAATTGTTCTCAGGTGTGTAATCATGAACACGTGCCATCTCCAGATGCTGCATTTACTCTTCTTTCTATTCTGGGGGAGTGCAACTGACAAGGAAGGTGTTTCTTCTTTAGTAGATTTATATCCCACTTTTTGCATAGAGGTAGCTTACACTGTTTATAAAACACAACAGATACAGCAGGGACCGTATGATAAAAACAAAACAGCATGACGTAACCAGCTCCATTTGAGCGTTAAACAGAACCTGCTGTTCCTTCCCTCGGGGCAGTTGATGTCACAAAACCCTGAGAGGGTGGAGGGGGTACGGCTGGAGCAGGACCTCGTGTTCTCGTTGCCTATGCCTGTCTCCCTCCTTGCTCCTCTGTTCTGCTCTACGGTTGTTCGCCCTTAAGATGCCACAAGGCTGACCCCGTTCAGAAGACACCTTAAACCAGGCCTTTAACAACAGTGGTGAAGCCAGAAAGCCAGGCTGTGTTCAGAAGACACCTTAAACCTTGGTTGTTTTATTGTGGTTTTAATTTTTATGAACTGCCCAGAGAGCTTCGGCTATTGGGTGGTATAAAAATGCAATAAATAAATAAATAAAACCATGGCTTTAACCATGGTGAATAAAGCAAAAAGCTAGGCTGTGTTCAGAAGTCACCTTAAACCATGGCGAATAAAGCAAAAAGCCAGGCTGTGTTCAGAAGTCACCTTAAACCATGGCTTTAACCATGGTGAATAAAGCAAAAAGCCAGGCTGTGTTCAGAAGTCACCTTAAACCATGGCTTTAACCATGGTGAATAAAGCAAAAAGCCAGGCTGTGTTCAGAAGTCACCTTAAACCATGGCTTTAACCATGGTGAATAAAGCAAAAAGCCAGGCTGTGTTCAGAAGACACCTTAAACCATGCCTTTAACGAAGTGGTTAAGCCAGAAAGCCAGGAAGCCAGGCTGTGTTCAGAAGACACCTTAAACCTTGGTTGTTTTATTGTGGTTTTAATTTTTGTGAACCGCCCAGAGAGCTTCAGCTATTGGGTGGTATAAAAATGCAATAAATAAATAAATAAAACCATGGCTTTAACCATGGTGAATAAAGCAAAAAGCCAGGCTGTGTTCAGAAGTCACCTTAAACCATGGCTTTAACCATGGTGAATAAAGCAAAAAGCCAGGCTGTGTTCAGAAGTCACCTTAAACCATGGCTTTAACCATGGTGAATAAAGCAAAAAGCCAGGCTGTGTTCAGAAGACACCTTAAACCATGCCTTTAACGACAGTGGTTAAGCCAGAAAGCCAGGCTGTGTTCAGAAGACATCTTAAACCTTGGTTGTTTTATTGTGATTTTAATTTTTGTGAACCGCCCAGAGAGCTTCGGCTATTGGGTGGTATAAAAATGCAATAAATAAATAAATAAAACCATGGCTTTAACCATGGTGAATAAAGCAAAAAGCCAGGCTGTGTTCAGAAGTCACCTTAAACCATGGCTTTAACCATGGTGAATAAAGCAAAAAGCCAGGCTGTGTTCAGAAGACACCTTAAACCACAGCTTTAAACATGGTGAATAAAGCAAAAAGGCGTATTTGTTGTGGTTAAAGCCGTGGTTTAAGGTGTCTTCTGAACATGGCCTAGCTTTCTGGCTTAACCACCATGGTTAAAGCCATGGTTTAGGGTGATTTCTGAACGGGCCCCTAGTCTGTTGTGTTGTTGCAACAGATGAACCTGACAGCCACTCTGGAGTTGCTCTAAGATTGAAAGTGGTTTTTAGCAGGGATCGGAGCACCACACAGATACTTTGGAAGAAAATTCAGCGAGCCAGAGAGCATGGAGTTGTTCAAAAGAAGAGAAGAGTTCCAGCGGTTTAGGATGGTGGAGTTGCAGGAGTGATGGCCATCTTTTATACAGACTTTTATATTATTACTTGTGTTTTGGATGCCCCTCCACTCACCAAGTGCTTGAGGAGAGTTTCAATAAAAGTATGACAAGAATAAGAGGCAATAAAAAACCAACTAGAACAAAACTGAAAATACGTACATGGCAATAAAACAGGGGAACCTTCTAACATCAAAGAGTGGCATTCATCACTAAAAGTTGGTGGGATAGTGTAGTTTTTACCAGCTGTTTAAAGACCAGTAATGAGGGAGCCAACCTAACCTTTCTGGGAAGTGGTTCCACACCTGGGGTGCTGCTGTAAAGAAGGCCCTGTCTTGGGTCCCCTCTGTAGGAGGCAGGACATATAACGGAGTCTTGGATGATAAACATCGGCTCCGGGCAGGTTCATGTGGGAGAAGGCCATCTTTCATATACTCTGGCCCCAAGCCATTTATGGCTTTACTAGCTGTACCCAGCGTAACATACGCCGTTGTAGCATATCTTAAAGTTTATAATTAAATATTATCGCGGAGGCGCGGGCTGCTTGGAGGCTGCCGATACAGCGCTGTCTGGCAGACCTGGGAGGGGGAGGGTGGCAGGTGTCCTCCTCTCCCTGGGGTTCCTGTCAGCCTTGGGCCACCCGCCCAGCTCGCATGAGATTAGGCCAGGGCCCGCAGTAGGCGAGCGGCCTCTCACCTGGCCATGCCTCGCTCATGCTCCGGACTGTGGCACTGCCCCCTTCGTGGGGGCGGGGAGCAAAGAGGCAGAAAGGGGGTAGGATTACCTTGGAAAGCCCGGAGGAGTCGAGCGAGGGGCTTAGCAACCTGTATCAGCTGACGTTACACGTTGTTACTGTTGCTTAGCAACCTGTATCAGCTGAAGCCTCTATGGAAACATACCTAAGTGTTTTATTTATGGCTTTATAGGTAAGAATCTGCATCTTGAATTTGGCTCAGAAGCTAATAGGAAGCCGAGTCAAGAGTAGGGTTATATGGTCTGCAAAACACACACCAGACAGCAACAGTCTGGCCACCGTGGTTTGCTCTAACTGTAGTTTCTAAACCCTTTTCAAGGGGAGCCCCAGGCATCACCTACATGAGTGGGTTTTTTAACATAACTTATGTACTGCCATCTAACAAGAATTCCAAATTGGTTTTACCAACTAGAACAATGAGGGGAGGACAGAATTAAAGCAAAACAGCAAGTACCGCCAGCAGGTATGAGATAATTAGCTGTCAGTACTTCAGCAGAAGAGGAATGGTTTTTCCTTCTTTCCAGAAGGAAGCAAGACAAGGGGTTAAATTAACTCCCTCCCAGGGATGAGCATGCCACAATTCAGGAGCCCCCACAGAAAAGGCCCTGCTCCTGGTAAATGACATCCATAAGGGTTGCACCTCAGAGCAGAGCCTCACTGGTTAATCTCAAAGTTTGGTGGAGGGGGCGTGTACAGGCAAGGGTGCTCCTTGTCATAATTTGAACCCAGAACAGACAAATGGGAGTATCGATTTAGTGCTTCAGGACCTACGATAAATCCCTAAAATGAGTAATTTCTCTCCATGTGGGTCTGTTGCTTTATAACTGTACAGCAATACAGTTGTACTTCATTTCCTTTCTTGAGCTCCTTCTGATAAGATATTAAATATTGGATATCGTCATCCAAAGACGATTATGTTAGTGTTTTGCCCACAAACTTACCTCAAAGAGAAGTGTTCATTTTCAGGCTATATATGGGTTTTGTTTTGTTTTTGAGATTTATACTCTAGATTAGAGAAGTTTTTTTGTGATTTTAAAAACAAGACACGCAACTTGAGATGCCAACAGCTAAAAATTGGTATTTTGTGTCTGAAGCCATTTACTCCTGAACTGACATCTTAATTTTTTTATTTTAAAGTAATCGTTTGCTCTGAGTAAATACTCAGGTCTCTTATTAAAGCTCTGAAGCAGAATTTTGTTACATATTAAACCAGTTTAATCTTGTGCATAACGGCTTTTCCAATTCTGAAGTGTCCATTAGAAAACCCCATAGGTGTGGCTGCCCTAAAAAAAAACCAGCCATGATCTAATCCCTGATGAACAGACAAGTTCTTCCTGGAGGCCCCACGTGTATCGAAAATGTAAGACACAGGTAATTCTGCACTGTGAATTAACGTCTAGGTCAGTAGACCAACTGCATAGACAAAGCCTACCTGCAAACAAATCCCACCCAAAATTATTCCAATTACACCTTGTTCAGGACAGTATTTAGTATTAAATATCCAAAATCTCAAACCAATGAAGCAGACCTAAAAAAAAAAAAAAAAAACCCACATGATTTCCCCGTTTTTCATATAATCAATGAAAGTGAAATTCAAATCTAAATTGCCTTTATCATAAGGGAACTGGGGGGGGGAGGAAACCCCAGTTAAACACATATCTGATGTCTGGTTATGCCAAAGTAAAGACACACCAAAATACAAACAGATACAGGTGACATGTCAATTATACTATATGGTTGAACGGTTGTTATTGCAGATCTAGACATTGTTACATGCCGATCTAGACACTAAAGCAATTGACCTGTGCCAATCCACTATCCTCCATTATTAGTACTCACATTGCAAGGAGATATTGAGGGTTTGCAGCTAGGCCTCAAGCCTTGGGATGTGTGCTGCTATGGGCCAATCAGATCCAGCGTTAGAGCAAACTCTGAGCAAAGTAACAAAGCAGGGAAATAGTTATGTACAAAAAATCTAGTCCAGTATGGGGGTCAGGCAAAGGCAGGAATGGGCTACAAGCAAAGGTCAAAACACAGCTAAACAGTAAGTTACTATGCACAGTCCAGAAGAAGGGTCAAACAGAACCCCAAGGGTCAGTAACATAGAAGGTCAATCACAAGGTCAGCAAAGCACAGGAGCAGATCAGCAATGTTGTTGCAGCACTGGTGAGGTTAGAACTGAAGGCTTATAAGGCCAGAGCTTTCTGAGCCCCACCTAGGGCTCAGCTGCAGTGCATTACAGGCCCTGTGGCAAAGAGGAGGGCCTTGCTCCCAAGGAGTCCTCCTTTGTAATCAAGCACTCCTTCTCAGAGAAGCCCCATTGGCCTCCCATCTAGAAGCAGAAATGCTCTCAGGCACTATGTCATCACCCAGCCTATGCCTCAGAGATGGAACTCCCCTCGTCCTGCAGAGATGGACTAGTGGTTATCTCCTCTGAGGGTCCAGGCTCCCCCCAGATCTCTTGACAAGGGTAGCCCCTTTGGCATTGTCTGTCTCTGTGAGCTCTAGCTCTCCCTCAGAGGAGGATTCCTCCAGCAGCAGTGTGACAGTGCACCATTTTAGGAACAGAAGGGAATAATGAATCATATCATAGAATCATAGAATAGCAGAGTTGGAAGGGGCCTACAAGGCCATCGAGTCCAACTCCCTGCTCAATGCAGGAATCCACCCTAAAGCATCCCTGACAGATGCTTTAGCTACAACATCAACCCTTGTAATTGGGCAGTATAAACCATCTGGGTTGGCTTGGTCCAGGTACTAGGAGCTGGGCCTTCAGAACAGAGGTGTGTCTTCTCCTTCTTCCTGCTCCAGTTCCATCACTAGCAAGCCGTCTCAGGACTCTGGGCTCTCTGGATGAGCCTTCCCCCGACGTGGTGCCCTCTAGATGTTTTAGACTTCAACTCCCATCAGCTTCAGCCAGCATGGGCAATGGTCAGGAATGCTGGGGAACATGGGTGGGAGAGTGCTCTTGTACTCATGTCCTGCTTTGGGGCTTCCAATGGGCAGCCGTAGAGGTAGAGCAGTGAAGTGGCTGAGAGAGAGAATCACATATTCACCAGGAGGCAAGCCGATTTTTGCTCAGCCCTCACATCCACAATAACGTGAGAGAATCGCCTACCTCAGTTATTGCTGAGATACTGCAAGTGAGGTTCTTTCCAGTACTTGAAATGTGCTGCGTAAATGCTGGTTAATGATTGCATAAATTTAGTGAAAACTGCTGCCTGTGGAAGTGCATAAGTCTGGGAACTCCCTGAAATAGCACAGCAGATCCCTCTATGTCTCTCTGTCTCCATGTACGCCACAGATGTGGCTGTATTCAGTGAGATGCTGCACGTGTCTTTCGGAAGAAATCACTGGTGCTCTTGGACTGGAGGTCTGGAAGTGATCCCAAGTATCTGATGAAACCAAGCAGTGAAACAACGGAGTTGGCAGAGTTCAAAATATGGCAGCCAGGTTGGTCACTGGTACATCTAGGGATGATCACATTACACCAGTCTTAAAATCTCTTCACTGGCTGCCAATTAGTTTCCGGGCGAAGTATAAAGTGTTGTATTGCCTTTAAAGCCCGACATGGTTTGGGTCCAGGCTACCTGCGGGATCGCCTTCTCCCATACAATCCGCCCCGCACACTCAGGTCCTCTAGGAAGGGTTTACTCCAGTCAGCAGACTAGGCTGACAACCATTACCCAGAGGAGATTCTCTTCTGCTGCTCCCAGACTGCTGCACTCTTCTCGATCCTCCCAGAGTGCAGGACACGGAATAATGGGCTCAAGTTAAAGGAAGCCAGATTCCGGCTGGACATCAGGAAAAACTTCCTGACTGTTAGAACAGTACGACAATGGAATCAGTTGCCTGGTGAGGTTGTGGGCTCTCCCACACTCGAGGCCTTCAAGAGGCAGCTGGACAACCATCTGTCAGGGATGTTTTTGTTGGGTTATTGTGCCAGAACTTTTCTCTTTCTGGAACTCTGTTTGTGCTCAGAAACAAACACACATCACGCAGGTCTTACACAGCAGAGCTGGTTTATTTCTTTCAGGCTTCTGTGCAGTTCAATTCAGATCAGTTCAGATCAGCACACTGAGGCATACACAGAGAGCAGTGATCAGAGAGCAGTGATCAGAGAGCAGTGATCAGTTCTATTTTACACAAGTGAGAAACTATATACAGATCTACACAATTCTTATTTACATTACATACAGCTGTGATGAGGCTAACTTAGAATCTTGGCAAGGTTCCCAGAACAGCCTCTATCTCAAGGTAATTGCCCACAGATAGACTTTCTCTGTTTAACCCTGAGATAGCCATACACACACAATTTTAATGACTAAGCAAGTATTTCTTTCATATACTTAACAGTCCTCCTCTTGCGCATGTTGTTTAAATTGTGTTATAATCTGAGACTTAGCTTTAAAACATCTCTTTGTGTTTTACCATTGAATGTTCTATTTGTCTTTTCTCATTTTGTTTTATTTTGAATACCCATTTATAGGTAATGGCTTTACGACCTTCAGGTAAAGGTACTAGCTCCCACGTTTCATTTTTTTCTATTGCTCTGATTTTTTCTGACATTGCTTCATGCCAGCCCTGAGCTTCTGTAGGTTCTATTTCTTGAATTTCTTCAAATGAAGTAGGTTCATAGGCTATTAGTAAAGCTCTATGAGAAACTTGTTTGCTTTGGTATTCATCTGAATAACGAATTGGAGCTTTGCGTTCTTTTTCTGATCGTCTTGGCATAGTTACAGGCATAGTTTTCTCTTTTACAGTTTCTTCTCCTTCTCTCTCTTGCTGAGATTGTTCAGGAATTTCTTCTGTTTCTACAGCTTTCTGTTCTACAGGCAAACTTACATATTGTTTTGTTTCTTGCATTTGTTCATGAAAAACTACATCTCTGTTCACAATTACACTTTTGTGATATGGAGACCACAAACGATAGCCTTTTGTTTGTGTATCATATCCCAACAGTTTACATTCTAAACCTCTTTGAGCTAGCTTTCCTGGTCTGTTTTCTTTCTGAATATGAGCAAAACATTTACTTCTAAAAACCCTTATATGTGACACTCTAGGTTTTCTTTTGTAAAACATTTCATATGGGGTTTTTTCATGTACAGAGTGGTAAAGCCTGTTTAACAAATAATTTGAGGTGGACAAAGCTTTTGCCCAGAACAGGTTAGACAATCCTGACTCTTTCAATAGAGCTCTTAATATGTTCTGCAAGGTTCTGTTTTTCTTTTCTGCAACTCCATTTTGAAATGGTGAATATGGAGCAGTAAGGTCATGTTGTATACCCTCATCACTGAGGAATTTTTTAAATTGGTTGCTAAGAAATTCACTTCCCCGGTCCGTTCTTAGATTAGCTATAGGTTCTTTAAATCTATTTTTATTCTACTTAACAAAGGCTTTGAACTTTCTAAAAGTTTCATTCTTCTGTTTTAACACATACACAAATCCAAATCTACTGTAATCATCAACAATAGACAAGAAAAATCTGTTTCTTCTTTGACTTGTCTCAAAAGGACCTGCAAGATCTGCATGAATTAATTCAAAAAATTTTTTTGTTGTTCTCTCACTATGTTTTGGAATGTTTGACTTATGACACTTGGTTTCACTGCATACATTACATTCTACATAGTTAGAACATGGTTTGATTTTCACCCTTTCACACAATTCTGGAATCTTAGAAATTGTTTTATAGTTAGCATGACCAAACCTTTTATGAGTTAAATGGATACATTCTTGGTGTGGTTTGCAATTGGCTATTGTTTTTGTTGTGACTTTGCTGGCTACAACTTCATTTTCTGTACAAGTATTAATCACATACAAAGATTTTTTCATTATTCCCTGCACACACACCTTGTTTCCTTGTTTTATAGTACAATTTTCTTCAGTAAAACAAACCTCATACCCCATTTCTGTTAACTGAAACACACTTAGAAGGTTTGTTTCTAATTCTGGTATATATAAAACACTTTGTAGTTCAACTCTCAGACAATCAAAATATACATTACTCACACCACAAATCTGGATTTTTGTTCTATTTGCAAAGGTAACACACTTTTGCTCTGAAGTAGAAGTTTCTAAGGTTACAAATGAAAGTTTGTCTTTTGCCATACTTATTGAAGCCCCAGAGTCTAAAAACCAAGGATTCATTGTCTCTTTGACTCTTGCTAGAAGACACTTCTTTGTTGATTCAGCTTCATTCATGTTGTTTTCTTCTCTCTACTTTGCTGTCAACAGCTTTTTCTTCTTGTTGTTGCAATCCCGCCTTAAGTGTTCTGTGGAACCACAGTTAAAGCATTTCCTTGCCTTTAATGCAGCCACCACATCAGAAGTTTTATGGCTTTGTTGAAATTCAGCCACAGGATATTTAAGGCTCTGTTGTTTTGAAGCTTGTCTTCTTTCATAGGTTTCCAGTAGTTTTCCAGCTACATACTCGAGGGTTAAATTTTTCTTTTCTTGACTTTCTATCATGGTGACAACCGCGTCGTACGATGAATCAAGACTTGACAAAATCACATAGACTTGGTGTATATTTGTAAACTCCATCCCTCGTGCCCTGAGTTGATTGAAGATTTTTCTCATGCTTTTCAAATGGTTTGACATAGACTCCCCTGGTTTCAGCTTCATTCCATACAGCTTCTGGGTTAGAATTATTTTACTGCCCGCTGTTTCTCTTTGATATACACTTTGTAGTGCATTCCAGCACTCTTTTGATGTATTCAGAAACTGAATGAAGGAAATTTGAGAGTCTTCTACAGCTAATGCAATAACTGCCATTGCTTTTGCATCGTCCTTAAACCATTTAGCATTCTGTGGATCTGCTCTATCTGGTGGATCCTCTGTGACTACATACCATAGTTCAGCCTGAATCAGATACATTTGCATTTTGTAAGACCATAATGAATAGTTAGAGTCATTCAGCTTTTCTAACAATTGATGCAAACCAGACATATTAGCTCCTGCCATTCCCTCTGCTTTAGGAATTGGTATCTCACCGTCCTCCTGCTCAGAGTCCTCTTCAGAGTCAGCCGACTGAGATTATTCCTCACTTTGCAGCACTGGCTTTAGCTTGATGTCTTCTTTCATCAACAGTTTTCTTTTTTAGCAGACTCCTGGTTCTGGTTCTGATACTGCACTGTTCTCACCAAGTTCTGGTTCTTCTGCCTGGATTAGGCTGGCGTAGGCTGGTCTAGGCTAGACTGGGCTGGGCCCATAACCTTTGTTGGGTTATTGTGCCAGAACTTTTCTCTTTCTGGAACTCTGTTTGTGCTCAGAAACAAACACACATCACGCAGGTCTTACACAGCAGAGCTGGTTTATTTCTTTCAGGCTTCTGTGCAGTTCAATTCAGATCAGTTCAGATCAGCACACTGAGGCATACACAGAGAGCAGTGATCAGAGAGCAGTGATCAAAGAGCAGTGATCAGTTCTATTTTACACAAGTGAGAAACTATATACAGATCTACACAATTCTTATTTACATTACATACAGCTGTGATGAAGCTAACTTAGAATCTTAGCAAGGTTCCCAGAACAGCCTCTATCTCAAGGTAATTGCCCACAGATAGACTTTCTCTGTTTAACCCTGAGATAGCCATACACACACAATTTTAATGACTAAGCAAGTATTTCTTTCATATACTTAACAGTTTTAGGGTGGATTCCTGCATTGAGCAGGGGGTTGGACTCGATGGCCTTGTAGGCCCCTTCCAACTCTGCTATTCTATGATTCTATGACTGGAATGGCCAGGCCGGACAAGACTCGTCAGCTTGACAGTCTTTTAGCATTCAAGAAAGCTATCAAGACGGATCTCTTCCGTAAGGCCTATCCAGTGTAATTTTAGGATGCTTTTAGTATGCTTTTAGGATGTTTTTTTAAACAGTGTATACTATGTTTTTAATCAGTATTTTATGTATTTTATGCTTGCTGTTGTTCCCCGCCTCGATCCAATCGGAGAGGTGGGTAAGAAATAAATTAGTAGTAGTAGTAGCAGTAGCAAGATTTTCCAGGGGGACAGAATCCTTTTCCTGCGTTGAGCTCTGTGCAATACAACATTTTGCTCTCTAGCCAACAGAGCCGGTCCAACAAAAACGGAGGCGTTTAAGAAACACAATAAGTTAAAAGCCTGGGACCTGGACCTTTGAGCATCTGCCTTTCTGAGGCCATAGCTAGACCTAAGGTTTATCCCTGGATCGTCCAGGGGTCAAACCTGTTCATCTAGGTGACACGCAGGGGATCCAGTGCTCAGGCAGGGGCGAACCCTGGATGATCCCAGGATAAACCTTAGGTCTAGCTGTCTGGGATCATCCAGGGTTCGCCCCTGCCTGAGCACTGGATCCCCTGCGTGTCACCTAGATGAACAGGTTTGACCCCTGGACAATCCAGGGAAAAACCTTAGGTCTAGCTATGGGCTTGGTCTCAGGTGGCCCTCACCTGAAACATTTGAGGCCTTCACTCCAGAATCACACTGTAGGTTGTGGGCTGTTGTATCATAGAATTCCAGTAAGCGCATGACAATTATGAACTTGCTATTGTTTTGTTCCCAGCCTCTCATAATGAGGTGTATGGAAATTCCATTTAGCTAATGTGTCGGATAAATAACCTTTTCATCTCCCCTCCAGTTGAAGATTCCAAGGCACGCATTCCACCCTTCTCAGCCTAGTTATTCAGAACGCCCTTGTTTCATCTTCAGCCGAATTTGCTGGAGTAGCTTAGGGGAGCCTTGCGTACTGGGCCGTCATTTTTGCCGGCGTGCTGCGAAGACAGCGCCACAGAGCTCATGGGAGCCGCACGGCGACCAAACAGATGCGAGATTAAAAATTGGGGCTTCGTTTCCCATCCTGAATACGCCGGGGTTTCGGCTGAAAGGAAGATTTTTAATTAATGAGATCCTTGGGGACCGAGCAAGATACTTTTCTCTTTGTCTCCTTCGACATCTCTGTCCGTGTCCCTTTTCGCCGGAGACAAAGGCAAAGACGGACAGGTTCAGTCTCTGCATAACCCAGCATTTTATAGGGCGCTTTTATTGCTATATCCTCTTTATAAGCCCGTTTTACAGAAAGGCAGCATCTGCTCCTGCCGACCAGAAGGCAAGCACCACATCCCTCTGGGCTGGAACGTCTGCCCTTTTGACAGAGAATCCAGACAGCAGTGCCAGGATTCTCCCCCGCCTCTCCATTTACAGGCAGTACTGTATAATTTGAACCGATTGCTTATTCTGTACCTGCTCCGAAATTCACAAAGGGGAAAACGACGAAGCCCTTTGGCTAACGAATGCAAACCTGTTAACCGGCCCTGACAGTGGTTCTCTCTGCCCCCACCCCCTCCAGACTGGACCTACGGTTTGGTAGAAGAATGTTCCTAATCCTACTAATCAAGGAATTAAAAGCAGCGCTCGACAAATATTTCAAATTCCCAGGGGGTTGGCATGAGGTTCGCTGGAACTGGCACAAGCTCATAAAGGCTGTGGAAATTTCTGTGCAGTTGCGAAAGACTTAGCTCTCCGTCATTTAATAGAATCATAGAATAGCAGAGTTGGAAGGGGCCTACAAGGCCATCGAGTCCAACCCCCCGCTCAAGGCAGGAATCCACCCTAAAGCATCCCTGACAGATGGTTGTCCAACTGCCTCTTGAAGGCCTCGAGTGTGGGAGAGCCCACAACCTCCCTAGGTAACTGATTGCATTGTCGTACCGCTCTAACAGTCAGGAAGTTTTTCCTGATGTCCAGCTGGAATCTGGCTTCCTTTAACTTGAGCCCATTATTCCGTGTCCTGCACTCTGGGAGGATCAAGAAGAGATCCTGGCCGTCCTCTGTGTGACAACTTTTTAAGTTTTTGAAGAGTGCTCTCATGTCTCCCCTCAATCTTCTCTTCTCCAGGCTAAACATGCCCAGTTCTTTCAGTCTCTCTTCATAGGGCTTTGTTTCTAGACCCCTGATCATCCTGGTTGCCCTCCTCTGAACACGCTCCAGCTTGTCTGCGTCCTTCTTGAATTGTGGAGCCCAGAACTGGACGCAATACTCTAGATGAGGCCTAACCAGGGCCGAATAGAGAGGGACCAGTGCCTCACGTGATTTGGAAGCTCTACTTCTATTAATGCAGCCCGTAATAGCATTTGCCTTTCTTGCAGCCTGCTCCCCTAGAACACTGTTAAACCCACCCACCCCCGGCCGACGCACACAAACTCCACTTCTGATTCAGGGAGAGCGGGAGCAAAATATTCAGTCTGTATCTCTGTCCCGGCTACCTTGGATCCTTCTGGCTCTGGTTAAAGTAGAGCTCTAAACTACAATTCCTAGCGCAAGTAAAAAAAAAAAAGTTGGGACAATGTTGAAGGCTACTGCTTGCGGGGACTTAATTCAAACAGCCATTCTCTTCCTGTTTGTTATTTTCTGCAGTATATCGGGGGCAGGGGGGGGTTAATCAGAGCATGGTGTAAGGGGGAGAGAGGAAAGAGATCGTAAGTGTTGTTTCAGTCATTGGCCTGGACTTTGGGCCATTGTTGTGCTGGGTTGTTTTCTTCCTTTCTGAGGAATTGCTAAATCCCATATTTTCACGAGGCAGCAGGCACTCAACCAGCTGAGCTCTGCTCACCCCTCCCTCCCCATCACCCTATCCTCTAAGGCCCAACTTGCCCCTTCCTCATAGAATCATGGAATCATAGAACAGCAGAGTTGGAAGGGGCCTACAAGGCCATCGAGTCCAACCCCCTGCTCAATGAAGGATTCCACCCTAAAGCATCATTGACACCATGACACCATTGACCCTGGATGAGTGAAAACCTGATGGGTGAACAGGGTGGGTGGGTAGTAATTGGGGTTGGAGGAAGTTCCTCCTCAGAGCAAAACTCCTTTTTCTTGTGATCCTTTAAGCAGGAAGGGGCACTCCCTCCCACTGCTGAAAAGATTCTTTTGTGAGGGAGGAAACAAGGCTCGGAGGATATATATCGCAGGGCATGCCTCTTCTGAAACCAGTTTTCTCCCTCCTAAGCACAGAGAAACATAGAATCATAGAGATAGCCTAGCTACAGTGATCCATGCTCTGATAACCTCTCGTTTGGATTACTGCAATGCGTTATACGTGGGGCTGTCTTTGAAAACGGTCCAGAGGCTTCAGCTGGTATAAAACAGGGCAGCACGGTTACTAACAGGGACTGGCCAGAGAGACCACATCACGCTCCAGCTTCATTGGCTGCCAGTCCAGGTCCAGGCCCGATTCAAAGTGCTGGTATTAACATTTAAAGCCCTAAACGGCTTGGGACAAGGCTTTCTGAAGGAACGTCTCCTCCCGTATGTACCTGCCCGGACCCTAAGGTCATCCTCAGGGGTCCTTCTCTGCGAGCCCCTGCCAAAGGAAGTGAGGCAGGGGGCTCCCAGGAGGAGGGCCTTCTCTGCTGTGGCACCCCGGCTGTGGAATGAGCTCCCTAAGGAGGTTCACTTGGCACCTACATTATATGCTTTTAGATGCCAGGTGAAGACCTTTTTACTCTCCCAGCATTTTAACAGTCTATAAATAAATTTTAACTTGGTGTTTTACATTTGTAATTTTGCATTGCTGCTGTTTTTATCTGGTTGAGCTTTTATATTGTATTTTATAGTATGGTTTTATACTGTTGTTTTATACTTTGAATGTTTTTAATTTTTGTGAACCGCCCAGAGAGCTCCGGCTATTGGGCAGTATAGAAATGTAATAAATAAATAAATAAATAGAATAGCAGAGTTGGAAGGGTCCTCCAAGGCCATCGAGTCCAACCCCCTGCTCAATGCAGGAATCCACCCTAAGGCTGTTCAGCTGCCTCTTGAGGGCCTCTGGTGTGGGAGAGCCCACCACTGCCCTAGGTCATTGGTTCTATTGTCATACTGCTCTAACAGTCAGGACGTTTTTCCTGATGTCCAGCCGGAATCGGGCTTCCTGTGACTTGAGCCCGTTATTCCGTAACCTGCACTCTGGGGGGATCGAGAAGATCAGGTTCACATGGTCACGGAGTGAAAATAAAACCATGGTGGCGGGTTGGTGTGATGTCCAAACCACCCTGAAACCCTAGAACAAGCCATGGGTTTCAAAGTAATCCACCCTCACTGAGTTCAGACATGACAACAACCCAAACCCAGCAAGGGTAATTAGGCAGCTCGCGGCTGGCATGTACAAGGATGATCAAATAAGCCACTGCGGGTCATTTTCCCTCCAGGATAGAGCGAACCCACGGAGAGAGACACAAGGAAGCAATGGTGGGTGCCACCCACACTCCCTGTCATATCCATCTGAGCGCTGATATCGGTATAGCACCCTCTACAACTCGAGAATCTTGCAACTTTGCACCCCTTTCCCCTCTGCCAGCCAGTGATATGAGCAGAAAAACCAAAAACCCGTGCTGGAATTGAGTCTCCAAAGTCCTGGGCTGCTCAATGTGGTCCCCTTTGGGCTTGCAATAAATTAAATGCAGTTAAGCAGTGTGGTGTAGTGGCTAAAGTGATGGACTGGGAGTAGTGGGAGATCCGGGTTCTAGTTCCCACTCAGCCATGGAAGCCCACTGGGTGACTTTGGGCCAGTCACAGACTCTCAGCCCAGCCTACCTCACAGGGTTGTTGTTGTGAGGATTAAAAAGGAGAGGAGGAGGATTGTGTACACCACCTTGGGTTCCTTGGAGAAAAAAAGGTGGGATATAAATGCAAAAATTGTTGTAAACCGCCCAGAGAGCTTCGGCTGTGGGGCGGTGTATAAATGTAATAAAATAAATAAATAAATAAATAAATAATAAACAAACTTTTCCTGCTGTCAGAACAGCTTCCCTCAAATGGTCGGGGTCATCCCCTCTCCCCCAGAGGATTGTGGGGACACTCCAGAGGAGATTTGGTGGGTGTGCGGGACTGTGGAGGGAAGAGAGGAAGGGAAATTATATCTTTCATCTCCAGATCTTTCTCCTGATGTTCACGATCGTATCTCGGCATGTCTTTCAGATATCTCAGCTTGGTTGCTTCATCGTCGTTTGAAACTTAATATGGCAAAGACTGAATTGCTTGTTTTTCCTCCTAAACCTTCTCCTCATCTCTCATTCTCTCTTACTGTCAATGATGTTACACTTACTCCAGTCCAGGAAGCTCGTAGTCTTGGCTTTATATTTGATTCCTCGCTCTCCTTTATTCCTCATATTGAGGCAGTAGCTAAATCCTGTCGTTTTTTCCTGTATAATATTGCCAGGATTCGATCGTTTTTGTCTGTCTCTTCTGCCAAGACTCTTGTTCATGCCTTGGTTATTTCTCGGTTGGACTACTGCAACCTTCTTCTCACTGGCCTTCCTTCTTCTCACATCAGTCCGTTGGTTTCTGTTCACCACTCTGCCGCTAAAATCATCTTCTTGGCTCGCCGCTCTGACCATGTTACTCCACTTCTGAAATCTCTTCGTTGGCTTCCAATTCACTTCAGAATCCAATATAAACTTCTGTTGACCTACAAAGCTTTTCACGGTCTAGCTCCTTCCTATCTCTCCTCTCTCATCTCACACTATTGCCCCGCTCGTGCTCTTCGCTCCTCTGATGCCATGTTTCTCACCTGCCCAAGGGTCTCTACTTCCCTTGCTCGGCTTCGTCCATTTTCTTCTGCTGCCCCTTACGCCTGGAACGCTCTTCCAGAACATTTGAGAACTACAAGTTCAACCGCAGCTTTTAAAGTTCAGCTAAAAACTTTTCTTTTTCCTAAAGCTTTTAAAACTTGATTTTGTTCTGACTTTATGCTGTTAGTTTTACCCTACCCTGTGCCTGTTTACCCTACCCTGTGCCTGTTTGCATTCTCTTCCCCTCCTTATTGTTTTATTATGATTTTATTAGAATGTAAGCCTATGCGGCAGGGTCTTGCTATTTTATTGTTTTACTCTGTACAGCACCATGTACATTGATGGTGCTATATAAATAAATAATAATAACAATAATTGCACAAAGACAGGCATAATGCATAAGTTGATGGTGCTATATAAATAATAATAATAATAATAATAATAATAATAATAATAATAATAATAATGCCTGTGGTGGGAGTGGAAATCCATTTGTGCGGTGTTGGTTTTCTTACATTTCAACGTGGTTCCTGGGCGTGTGCATGTACTGGATCATGACTGGACTGCTTTGTCGCATGGGCAAGTTGTAGGCACGGTCAGAATATGCCAGTCATAGCTCATCCTCCTCAGCAGTAACTCAGTGTAGTTGTACCAACACGAAACATACCTATGGTGGGACGTGGAATGCCCTCCCTCTAGAGGCCCAACTGGTGCTGGCACTGGTTTCATTTCAGCGCCAAGTTAAGACATGGCTTCTTAACAAAGCCTTTGATGACTAAATCCACCAAGCCTGCACATAGCTTTAATTGTTTTAATTGTTTTTGCTGTTTTTCAATTCTGTACTGGTTTTAGCTTGTTAATAGTTTAATTTGTTTTTAGCTGTGTATATTTATTGTTTTATACTGTTTGTATGATTTTACCCGTACGCCACCCTGAGATCCTTGCGATATAGGGAGGAATACAAATGTCTTAATAAATAAATAAATAATTTGGGGAATTAGAATTGCATGGCAAACATCACAGTATGAATCTCATTCAGGCCTGTGTTGAGAACATAAGAACATCAGAAGTGCCCTGATGCTCGATCAGACCAAGGGTCCATCTAGTCCAGCACTCTGTTCACACAGTGGCCGGCCAGTTGTCAGCCAGGGACCCACAAGCAGGACATGGTGGTGCAACAGCACCCTCCCACCCATGTTCCCCAGCAACTGATGCACACAGGCTTATTTCCTCGAATACTGGAGACAGCACACCACCATCAGGGCTAGTAGCCATGGATAGCCTTCGCCTCCAGGAATTTATTCAACCCCCTTTTGAAGCCATCCAGATTGGTGGCCATCGCTACATCTTATGGTAGTGAGTTCCACAATTTAACTATGCGCTGTGTGAAGAAGTACTTCCTTTTAATTGTCCTGGATCTCTCACCAACCAATTTCATGGGATGACCCCGGGTTCTAGTATTTTGAGAGAGGGAGAAGAATATCTCCCTGTCCACATTCTCCACACCAGGCATCATTTTGTACACCTCTATCTTGTCTCCCCTTAGCCTCCTCTTCTCCAAGCTGAACAACCCCAGTTGATGTAACCTTCCCTCAAAGGGGAGTTGCTCCAGCCCCTTCATCATTTAAGTTGCCCTTTTCTGCACTTTTCCCAGCTCTATAATATCCTCTTTTTTTTTTTTTAGGTGTGTTGAAGTTTGGGGGTTTCTTCCTGTGCTTACTGAGTGAGCCTCAGAAGCTGGCTATTCTGGGAATTCTGGCTTGCCAGTTTTCCCTTCCCGGCACCAGCCTGTTTGAGGCTTCCTTTATATTTGCCGGGGGAGCGGGAAGGGTTGATTGTATCCCACCCGGAGTTGCTTCATAAATATCACACGACTGCAAAGTTCGCTTGGCCGTTTGCGTTGCTGAGTTGGATCAGCCCTCGTCCTCTGCAGCTTCAGAGATTAAGCCTGGTCACTTTCACATCATCCCCTCTAGGCCATTGTAAGTTTTGAACAGATAAGGAGGTCTTATCTACCCAGTGAGCCATAGATGAAGATGTTTGCATGCAGCCGCTTTCAACGGTTAGCCTTCCTTCCTTCCTTCCTTCCTTCCTTCCTTCCTTCCTTCCTTCCTTCCTTCTTTCCTTCCTTCCTCCCTTCCCCTTCAAGAACTCTCTCTCTTTTATGGGCTCGAAAGGAGAGAGGGGTTTCTACTTCCCTAGGCATGGAGCTTGAAAGGGCTGCACCAGGGTCCGCTCAACCCAGTAGGCCAGGAGTACAGAACGTTGTTGTGGTTGGGAGGTGCTGAGTTGCCTCTGCAGGCTGGATGATGTCCAGCTTCTTGCCCTATTTTAGTTTTTCTCCATGCTGAGAGAAGTCCTGTGCTTCTCTCAATGCGGAGAAAGGTACTTTGCAGCAGCTGCTCTTCCCAGTGTCAGATGAGTCCTAGGCTTTGCGCTGCGCTCAGTGGCTCCATACTGACGCTGGGAGGATTAGCTGCTCTTCCTGGCCCCCATTGCCCGCATCTCAACTGTTAGGAGAATACCCACTGTTATCTCCGAACTTCGATTGGAGATAACAGCAGGGATCAGCACAGGGGGCAGGGCTTGGAGGCCAAGCCCGGAGGGAAGCCAGGCTCCACTATCCAGCCTTGGGAGCCCGGGCGGATTGGAGGGTCGGCACCCCTGCAGTAGGCAGTTCAAGTAGCTGACCCAGTCTTCCACCACCCCCTCCCCAAACACAGAGATAACAAAATTTAATTTTTGCCTGGGACAACAATAGAGCCTCCAGCCAGTATCAGGTGAGGTACTGGTTCCTCTCTATTCGGCCCTGGTTAGGCCTCATCTAGAGTATTGCGTCCTGTTCTGGGCTCCACAATTCAAGAAGGACTCAGACAAGCTGGAGCGTGTTCAGAGGAGGGCAACCAAGATGATCAGGGGTCTGGAAACAAAGCCCTATGAAGAGAGACTGAAAGAACTGGGCATGTTTAGCCTGGAGAAGAGAAGATGGAGGGGAGACATGAGAGCACTCTCCAAAAACTTAAAAGGTTGTCACACAGAGGAGGGCCAGGATCTCTTCTCGATCCTCCCAGAGTGCAGGACACGGAATAACGGGCTCAAGTTACAGGATGCCAGATTCCAGCTGGACATCAGGAAAAACTTACTGACTGTTAGAGCAGTACGACAATGGAATCAGTTCCCTAGGGAGGTTGTGGGCTCTTCCACACTAGAGGCATTCAAGAGGCAGCTGGACAACCATCTGTCAGGGATGCTTTAGGGTGGATTCCTGCATTGAGCAGGGGGTTGGACTCGATGGCCTTGTAGGCTCCTTCCAACTCTGCTATTCTATGATTCTATGACCTGCCCATGGGTACTTCCTTTAAGAAGAAGGATTATTGGAAGTGAGTTCTCAACGTGTCTTGGCCATGGGGGAAAACCCTGTCATCATCTGGACATTTTTCTTTGGGTTGTGTGTGTGGGAAAATAGAGGGTGGTGTATTGATTTGAGCAGCCTTACCCAAGCCTTAGTCTAGTTTAAACATTTGTGCAAGATACATAGTACGAAAGGTTGCCAGATTAGTTGGCAAAATTTAAATTTCCTCCAAAGCCAAATTGTCCGTATTTTTCAACCAGGAACAGATGGCATTTTCAAAATCTTCTTTGGGATGAAATCCAGTGACAACTATCCGGCAGTGGAACAGATACCGCTGGCAGAACGGATTTCCCCTCTACCCCGCAGCCCCTAATATCGTCTCCAAAGGGTTGGGGGACCCTCCGGAGCAGATTTCGGGGGACATGGCAAGATATAGAGGGAGGAGAGAAAGGTGAAGTTGTGTTGCCTGAGCAGAAATCTCATGCAACGTTAGATAGAGCCCTGGGAAGCTTACCACTCTCGCAGGCACATTTTTAGAATCTTTAAAACATGCTTGGACCACTTCAGTCGGCATACATTTTAAAAATTCTTCTTCATGCCTGTGTGGAGCTGTGTGGACCAGATGTGTTTTCCTGTCAACTCATCCCCTTCCTACTCTACAAGTAGTGTACAAGTAGTGTACCAGAGTGCAGGACACGAAATAATGGGCTCAAGTTAAAGGAAGCCAGATTCCAGCTGGACATCAGGAAAAACTTCCTGACTGTTAGAGCAGTACGACAATGGAACCAGTGACCTAGGGAGGTGGTGGGCTCTCCCACACTAGAGGCCTTCAAGAGGCAGCTGGACAGCCATCTGTCAGGGATGCTTTAGGGTGGATTCCTGCCTTGAGCAGGGGGTTGGACTCGATGGCCTTCTAGGCCCCTTCCAACTCTGCTATTCTATGATTCTGTGATTCTAAGTCATTAATCACTCCCTAGTGATAGGTTAAACCATATAAAGGTAGTTCCTCCAGGTAAAAAGAGAGAGAAAAGATTCCAAGGAAGAAACAATGTTATACAGCATATACATATAAAAGTATTGTGTTCAAATATTTAAACCCAACTAATTCATAACATCTGGCTAATGTCTGCCAACTTAGATAACCTTCCAAACAGGTAACTCCAATTTACACTCAGCTTTAACGAAAAAAATGACTCATTACATTGTGAACAAACAAACTGCTTGCTTTATATTACTTCACATGTTTGCGTAAGTCCACACCCAGGTTGTAATGGAGAACAGTAACTCCCAATTCTCGGGGGGGGGGGGAGGGGGAAGGGCCACACAGCACAAAATGTGCATTAAAAATGGAAGCGTAACTCTGATGGCTCATGCTGTATCTAGTCTAGCAGCTTACTTCCAACAGGGATAAACCCCCAGCCTGCCAGTCTCTGTCCCCTGATTGGACAGAACCTGGAGCCATGGAGCCACAGCAGAAAAGGCCCTATATCTGACATGCTGGGTGCGACCTCTAGGGTGACCATATGAAAAGGAGGACAGGGCTCCTGTATCTTTAACAGTTGTATTGAAAAGGGAATTTCAGCAGGTGCCATTTGTATATATGGGAAACCTGGTGAAATTCCCTACTCATCACAACAGTTAAAGCTGCAGGTGCCCTGCCCTCTTTTAAATCTGGTCACTTTAGTATATCTCCTGCAGCTTTAACTGCTGTGATGAAGAGGGAATTTCACCAGGTTCTCCATATATACAAATGACACCTGCTGAAATTCCCTTTTCTATGCAACTGTTAAAGATACAGGAGCCTTGTCCTCCTTTTCAAAGGGTCACCCTATCCAACAGTGTTAAACCAGATGTCTCTGGGAGCCAATACGTGAGCCAGGACACCTTGTGAGTAGGGTGACCATATGAAAAGGAGGACTGGGCTCCTGTATTTTTAACAGTCAAATTGAAAGGGGGATTTCATTTGCATGCATGCAGCACCTGGTGAAATTCCCTCTTCATCACAACAGTTAAAGTTGCAGGAGCTATACTAGAGTGACCGGAAGCAAAAGAGGGCAGGGCTCCTGCAGCTTTATTGTTGTTGTGAGAAAGAGGGGTTTTCACTAGGTGTTGCATGTATACAAATGATGCCTGCTGAAATTGCCTTTTCAATATCTGTTAAAGGTACAGGAGCCCTGTCCTCCTTTCCATGGGGTCACCCTAGTGTGTGAGTTTTTATTCTCCCCCCTCCACTTCTCTGCCCACCCCACCCCATGCCTCACATGGGTATCTGAGGCAATGGGCTGAAATATTGTGCTTTTCTCATCCTTTGACAGAGCGTTTATGTGGGTCAGTGACGCAGTGCAGCTTTGGGATGTTTCAAAATGTGTGGGTTTTTTTAATTTTTATTTTAAAAGCAGCGGTATTTCCCTTCTGCCCCTGGAACAATTAATGGAAGCCTGCGCGTTAGATTCACACACTCTGATTCTTCCTCTGGGAATACTTAGATATTAACTCAGTAGCCTGCCAATACTAAAATGTCAAGAAGGGGAAATCCTCGCAGGGCAAGCAGAAAGTTTGTTTTAGCTGAGGTGAGGTTAGTCCAGCCTTCCCCAACTTGGTGCCTTCCAGATGGGTTGTTCTACAACTCCCAGCATCCCCAGCCACAATGGAAGTTGTAGTCTATCGTATCTGGAGGGTACCAGACTGGGGAAGTCTGGGCCCGAGTAATTGTACTGCCACTCTTCTTTTTGTGTTTACCACTGGAGGCTGGGACAGGACGGACCATGGCCTTATCTACACCAAGCAGGATATTACACACGGAATAATGGGCTCAAGTTAAAGGAAGCCAGATTCCAGCTGGAAATCAGGAAAAACTTCCTGACTGTTAGAGCAGTACGACAATGGAATCAATTACCTAGAGAGGTGGTGGGCTCTCCCACACTAGAGGCCTTCAAGAGGCAGCTGGACAACCACCTGTCAGGGATGCTTTAGGGTGGATTCCTGCATTGAGCGGGGGGTTGGACTCGATGGCCTTGTAGGCCCCTTCCAACTCTGCTATTCTATGATTCTATGAAAGCAGTATATAAAAGGCAGGAGCCACACCAAGCAGGATGTAGTGGTATGAAAGCGGCATATGGGATGTGTCCATGGGCCCCAACAGTTGTCAGTGCACTTCAATACCGCTCTAAAGCAATAGTGTGGCTCCTGCCTTTTATATACCGCTTTCATAGTGCAATAACCTGCTTGATGTAGATCAGGCCCATGATTTATTTGAAGCGGTTTTTAACATCCCTCTCCAAAACCCCGAGAAGGCTAGCAACACATCCAGCTAATAGGCCTTTGGTCCGATTTAGCATGGCTCACGAGTGCCAGTGTGGTGTAGTGGTTAGAGGGCTGGACTGGAACTTGAGTGATCTGGGTTCTAGTCCCCACTCAACCGCTGGGTGACTTTGGGCCAGTCACTGACGCTCAGCCTAACGTACTTCACAGGGTTGTTGTGAGAATAATGTGGAGAGGACCAGTGCTATGTGCGCCATCTTGGATTCCTTGCAAGAGGAAAAATGCGGGATATAAAAGTAGTAGTAGTAATAATAATAATAATAATAATAATAATAATATAATGTTCTTATGGGGATACGGAATTGCTTCTCAGACTTCTTTTCTGCATCGTGATTGCTGTGTAGCAGCCCTTTTTACCTTTCTATAATGGTCAGCTCATCGCATCTCAGTCTCTATCGCCTCAATCAGAGTGCAATGGTTAATTGAGCATTGTATGGTCACGGTTTGTTTACTATAAAGATTTCTACCCTGCCTCTCTAGCATGTATGTATTACCTAAGTTGGCTTACCATGATTAAAATTGCAATAGGAAAACAGAGCAATAATAAAAACGTAACAGCATGGCAGTTGAAATACAGTTTTCAATAAGATCACTTTAACCTGCCAACATAAAAACATAGAATTGTAGAATCATAGAATAGCAGAGTTGGAAGGGGCCTACAAGGCCATAGAGTCCAACCCCCTGCTCAATGCAGGAATCCACCCTAAAGCATCCCTGACAGAGGGTTGCCCAGCTGCCTCTTGAAGGCCTCTAGTGTGGGAGAGCCCACAACCTCCCTAGGTAACTGGTTCCATTGTCGTACTGCTCTAACAGTCAGGAAGTTTTTCCTGATGTCCAGCTGGAATCTGGCTTCCTTTAACTTGAGCCTGATCATCCTGGTTGCCCTCCTCTGAACACGCTCCAGCTTGTCTGCGTCCTTCTTGAATTGTGGAACCCACAATTCTTCACAAGTTAATAAGAGCGTCGTCACAAGCCGACAGAAGGCAATCTGAGAGGAGGAGGTCATGCAGACCTCATGGGACAGTCTGTTCTGTGATACCAGTGTGGCCACCGAGAAGCAACTGTGCTTCCGCCTTGGATGGGACAGCGAGAGAAGGTTCCCCACCTGATCATAATGAGCAAGCTGGCTGATACTGGAGGAGGCAGTTTCTCCTATGCTATTAGCCTTGCAGGACAAGGACAATATGATCCCGTGGGCGAGTGGCCACTGACGTCCTTGGCTGGACTAACTGAAGTCTCCAAAGACTCTTCAGAGGTAGCACATTGCAATAATAATAATAATAATAATAATAATAATAATAATAATAATAATAATAGGACTCCCCTTCTTTGAGAGCAGGACAATCTGGTCTACCTAATTTCTCTCTCTCTCTCTCTCTCTCTCTCTCTCTCTCTCTCTCTCTCTTTCTGTCTCTCTCTTTTCCCTCTTCCCTCCTGAGCTCCTTTTCCTTGTATGTCATGTCTTTTTATTAGACTGTAAGCCTGAGGGCAGAGACTCTCTTTTTTGCTAACTGATTGCAAGCAGCTCCGAGAGCCTTTTTTGGCTGAGGAGCGGGGTATAATATGATAAATAAATAAATAAATAAGAAATGTATTTCTTACCCGCCTCTCCCTCTGGATCGCGGCGGGGAACAACATTAAATACAATATAATACATAAAAACTAGTTCAAAGAGCATATAAAACCAATTGTTGTTTATTCGTTCGGTCGTTTCCGACTCTTCGTGACTTCATGGACCAGCCCACTCCAGAGCTTTCTGTCGGCCATCGCCACCCCCAGCTCCCCCAAGGTCAAGTCTGTCACCTCCAGAATATCATCCATCCATCTTGCCCTTGGTCGGCCCCTCTTCCTTTTGCCTTCCACTTTCCCTAGCATCAGCCTCTTCTCCAGGGTATCCTGTCTTCTCCTTATGTGGCCAAAGTACTTCAGTTTTGCCTTTAATACCATTCCCTCAAGTGAGCAGTCTGGCTTTATTTCCTGGAGTACGGACTGGTTTGATCTTCTTGCAGTCCAAGGCACTCTCAGAATTTTCCTCCAACACCACAGTTCAAAAGCATCTCTCTTCCTTCGCTCAGCTTTCCTTATGGTCCAGCTCTCGCAGCCATAGGTTACTACGGGGAATACCATTGCTTTAACTATGCGGACCTTTGTTGTCAGTGTGGTGTCTCTGGTCTTAACTATTTTATCAAGATTTGTCATTGCTCTCCTCCCAAGAAGTAAACGTCTTCTGATTTCCTGGCTGCAGTCAGCGTCTGCAGTAATCTTTGCGCCCAGAAATACAAAGTCTGTCACTGCCTCCACGTTTTCTCCCTCTATTTGCCAGTTATCAATCAAGCTGGTTGCCATAATCTTGGTTTTTTTTTTTGAGGTTTAACTGCAACCCAGCTTTTGCACTTTCTTCTTTCACCTTTGTCATAAGGCTCCTCAGCTCCTCCTCACTTTCAGCCATCAAAGTGGTGTCATCTGCATATCTGAGATTGTTTCTTCCTGCGATTTTAACTCCAGCCTTGGATTCATCAAGCCCAGCACGTCGCATGATGTGTTCTGCATACAAGTTGAATAGGTAAGGTGAGAGTATACAACCCTGCCGTACTCCTTTCCCAATCTTAAACCAGTCCGTTGTTCCGTGGTCTGTTCTTACCGTTGCTACTTGGTCGCTATACAGATTCCTCAGGAGGCAGACAAGATGACTTGGTATCCCCATACCACCAAGAACTTGCCACAGTTTGTTATGATCCACACAGTCAAAGGCTTTAGAATAGTCAATAAAACAGAAATAGATGTTTTTCTGGAACTCCCTGGCTTTCTCCATTATCCAGCGGATATTGGCAATTTGGTCTCTAGTTCCTCTGCCTTTTCTAAACCCAGCTTTTACATCTGGCAATTCTCGCTCCGTGAATTGCTGGAGTCTACCTTGCAGGATCTTGAGCATTACCTTGCTGGCATGTGAAATAAGTGCCACTGTCCTATAGTTGGAACATTCTTTAGTGTTTCCCTTTTTTGTTATGGGGATATAAGTTGATTTTTTCCAGTCTGATGGCCATTCTTGTGTTTTCCAAATTTGCTGGCATATGACATGCATCACCTTGACAGCATCATCTTGCAAGATTTTAAACAGTTCAGCTGGGATACCGTCATCTCCTGCTGCCTTGTTATTAGCAATGCTTCTTAAGGCCCAGTCAACCTCACTCTTCAGGATGTCTGGCTCTAACTCACTGACCACACCGTCTCAGCTATCCCCAATATTATTATCCTTCCTATACAGATCTTCCGTATATTCTTGCCACCTTTTCTTGATCTCTTCTGTTTCTGTTAGGTCCTTGCCATCTTTGTTTTTGATCATACCCATTTTTGCCTGGAATTTACCTGCGATGTTTCTAATTTTCTGGAAGAGGTCTCTTGTCCTTCCTATTCTATTGTCTTCTTCCACTTCCGCACATTGCTTGTTTAAAAATAATTCCTTATCTCTTCTGGCTAACCTCTGGAATTTTGCATTTAATTGGGCATATCTCCCCCTATCACTGTTGCCTTTTGCTTTCCTTCTTTCTTGGGCTACTTCTAGTGTCTCAGCAGACAGCCATCTTGCCTTCTTGGTTTTCTTTTTCTTTGGGATGTTTTTTGTTGCCACCTCTTGGACAATGTTGCGAACTTCTGTCCATAGTTCTTCCGGGACCCTATCTACTAAATCTAGTCCCTTAAATCTATTCTTCACTTCCACTGCATATTCATTAAGAATATTAGTGAGCTCATATCTAACTGATCTGTGGGCCTTCCCTATTCTCTTTAGTTTGATTCTAAATTGTGCAATAAGAAGTTCGTGGTCTGAACTACAGTCAGCTCCAGGTCTTGTTTTTACTGTCTGTATAGATGTCCGCCACCTTTGGCTACAAAGGATGTAGTCAATCTGATTTCGGTGTCGGCCATCTGGTGAAGTCCATGTATAAAGCCGTCTTTTAGGTTGTTGGAAGAGAGTGTTTGTTATGCACAGTGAGTTGTCCTGGCAAAATTCTATCAGCCTATGTCCCGCTTCATTTTGTTCTCCTAGACCATGCTTACCTGTAATTCCAGATGTCATTTGACTACCCACCTTAGCGTTCCAGTCTCCTGTAATGAAAATAACATCTCTTTTTGGTGTTTTATCCAGTAGGTGCTGCAGATCCTCATAGAACTGATCTATTTCTGCTTCTTTAGCATCTGTGGTTGGGGCATATATTTGGATCACTATGATGTTAAATGGCTTACCCTGAATTCGAATTGAGATCATTCTATCATTTTTTGGATTGTATCCAAGCACTGCTTTAGCCACTTTATTATTAATTATGAAGGCTACTCCATTCCTTCTATGATCCTCTTGTCCACAGTAGTAGATCTGGTGATGATCTGATGTGAAGTGGCCCATTCCAGTCCATTTCAGTTCACTGACACCCAATATATCTATATTTAATCTTGACATTTCTCCAATAACCACATCCAATTTGCCCTGGCTCGTAGATCTTACATTCCAGGTTCCTATAGTGTGTTGATCTTTAGAACATCGGATTCATCGTTCACCACCAGCAACGTCGGACGCTAGCCGTCCTTTCGGCTTTGAGCTAGCTGCGTCATCACATCTGGGGCTAGTTGAACTTATCCTTTGTTCCTCTCCAGTAGCATTTTGACCATCTTCTGACCTGGGGGTCCCATCTTCCGATGGTATATCGACATATCTCTGGTTGTACTGATCCATTTAGTTTTCACAGCAAGAATACTGGGGTGGATTGCCATTACCTTCCCCAGGGATCGTATTTAGTCTGACCTCTCTACCATGACCTTCCCGTCTTGGGTGTCCCTTCACGGTTTAGCTCATGGCATCCTTGAGGTGCTCAAGCTCCAGCACTAAGACAAGGTAACTATCTCCTTTGCTGGAGATAAAACCAATACAATATTAAAATAACAAGCACAACATCTTAAAATTCTTAGGTTTAAAATTCATCTGGATAGGCCTGCTGGAAGAGACTAGTCTTTATGGCTGTCTTAAATTCAGAGAGAGCTTTAAGCTGACAAATCCTAGGCAAATTCGAAGAAAGGCAAATGCTATTTTGGGCTGCATTAATAGAAGTATAGCTTCCAAATCACGTGAAGTACTGGTTCCTCTCTATTCGGCCCTGGTTAGGCCTCATCTAGAGTATTGCGTCCAGTTCTGGGCTCCACAATTCAAGAAGGACTCAGACAAGCTGGAGTGTGTTCAGAGGAGGGCAACCAGGATGATCAGGGGTCTGGAAACAAAGCCCTATGAAGAGAGACTGAAAGAACTGGGCATGTTTAGCCCGGAGAAGAGAAGATTGAGGGGAGACAAGATAGCACTCTTCAAATACTTAAAAGGTTGTCACACAGAGGAGGGCCAGGATCTCTTCTTGATCCTCCCAGAGTGAAGGACACGTAACAACGGGCTCAAGTTAAAGGAAGCCAGATTCCGGCTGGACTTCAGGAAAAACTTCCTGACTGTTAGAGCAGTACAACAATGGAATCAGTTACCTAGGGAGGTTGTGGGCTCTCCCACACCAGAGGCCTTCAAGAGGCAGCTGGACAACGGTGGATAACCAGCACTGAGCAGGGGGTTGGACTCGATGGCCTTGTAGGTGCCTTCCAGCTCTGCTATTCTATGATTCTATGAATCTCCTCCAGCAGGCCATTCCACACTTGGGGATGGCAGAAGAGAAGGTCCTCTGGGTAACAGTTGTCAATCTAGTTTTAGATGGCTGAAATAAATTCTTCCTAGAGTACATGAGTGTGCAGGGCGGATTGTACGGGAGAAGGTGATCCTGCAGGTAACCTGGACCCAAACCATGTAGGTCTTTGAAGGTAATAACCAACACTTTATACTTCACCTGGGAACTAATTGGCAGCCAGTGAAGTGATTTTAAAGTTGGTGTAATATGGTCACCCCTAGGTGTAACTTACCCTAGATGTCACTAAGGCAGCCTTTCCCAGCCTGGTGCCGTCCAGATGTATTGGACTGCAATTCCCATCATGCTCAGCCATCATGGCCATGGCCCTGATAGTAGTAGAAGAGGATTGTAGATGCATTTTTCCACTTCGCGTGGTTCGGACGAAATGGATTTGTTCCTGGTTTCCAACTCTGGCTTGTCAGAGGAAAGGCAAGCTGGAGTTTTGGGTTCAGATATAACACTTGTTACAATGGAACATCCTTGGCTTATTTCGTCGCTCCTGATGGCAGGAGGAATCAAGCCGGGAGTGACCAAGTCATGCGAACTGGGCTTGGTTACGGTGACCCAAGGTTGGCAGACACTATATTCAAGTGCCTGTAATTGAACAGTACAGCAGTTGACATCTGACATTCAGTTGACTGAATGACCCAGAAGGTTATGTAGTTTAGTGACATAAAATCCCCACTTCAGCCTTGGGTTACTGTTGTGTGCAAACCGGGGCCCTGTCTGCATGGCCAAGACAGTTGCTATTCTGCTATGGCTGAAAAATCTGAGGGTGTATCAAGCATGTGGCAGGCAGTAACCCAGGTCTTGTGTCTTGTATATGCCCCAAGGATTGTGTCTTGTGCAAAGCCAGCTCTGTGCACTTCCTCAGAAATCCCCCTTTTTTGTTTCAATATCAGTTACTGTTCCTCTTTGCAGAGAAAGCCATGGAATTTATTCATGGGGAATCTTCTTTTTAAATGGGTCATTAGGAATCGAGATAGCTGGTGTTGCAATAGGACCCAGTTTGGGGGAGGATCTGGGAACTTGCATTTCTTAACGATAATTCCATGGCTGAGTTGCAGGCTCACCCCTTTTATGAGCTTAAAATTTATCCACCCCCAAAAGTGTTTCAAAGGCACAAGCTGGAGGAATTTGAGATCACTATTACTTAAAAATCCATTTCCTTCCCCTTTTTTTTTACTCTGATACATATATTTAGCAGCTGCGACTTTTGTCAGCAATATGCAGTTCTGTTTTCTCACTCTTTTTTTAGCTGCTGAAAGTTTTATATTAACATTTTACATCTGCTAAGTGTATTTTAATCAAAGCAAGGGCCTTGCCTTTAAAGATGGCGGAAGAGAGGGGGGGAATTGGGCTACCCATCCCAGCTGAGCTTTGATGGGACAATTCTTGGGAAACATCTGTCGAGCTAACAATTCCCACTTGCAGTGTGTTGAACACTTGGCCGTGGAGCTGGGTAGTCTGACTGGATCTATGGCATTTGGGCTGGACTAACTCTTAGGCTAAGTAAGCTGTGGTATAGGCCTCTGAGCCAAAATGGTTGTCATGCTTGCAGTTGTCCAGGACCATGTTAGCATAAAGATGCAGGCCAACATTTTGCACCTCTTAACTTGTTATTTTTCCTCTCGACTGGTGTGGTTTTTTGCATGGATAATTTGAATGCTAGGTGCACAGAATCACAGAATAGTAGAGTTAGAAGGGGCCTATAAGGCCATTGCTAAGTTTTTTTTTTTTTAACGGACCCCAGAACCGTTGTTTTAAATGGATACCGTTGTTTTTACACTGTTTATGTTTTTGATGGTTTTTAAATTTTGTATACTTTTTAATGTTCACTGTTTTTAACTTTTGTAAACCGCCCAGAGAGCTTCGGCTGTGGGGCGGTATATAAATGTAATAAATCGAATCAAATCAACTCCCCCGCTCAATGCAGGAATCCACCCTAAAGCATCCCTGACAGAGGGTTGTCCAGCTGCCTCTTGAAGGCCTCTAGTGTGGGAGAGCCCACAACCTCCCTAGGTCACTGATTTCATTGTCGTACTGCTCTAACACTCAGGAAGTTTTTCCTGATGTCCAGCTGGAATCTGGCTTCCTGTAACTTGAGCCCATTATTCCGTGTCTTGCAGTCTGGCTCGGCTTCGTCTATTTTCTTCCGCTGCCCCTTATACCTGGAACGCTCTTCCAGAACATTTGTGAACTACAAGTTCAATCGCAGCTTTTAAAGCTCAGCTAAAAACTTTTCTCTTTTCTAAAGCTTTTAAAACTTGATTTTGATCTTACTTTTATACTATTAGTTTTACTCTACCCTGTCCCTGTTTGGTGCATTCTCTTCCCCCTCTTATTGTTTTATTATGATGCTATTAGAATGTAAGCCTATGCGGCAGGGTCTTGCTATTTTATTGTTTTTCTCTGTACAGCACCATGTACACTGATGGTGCTAAATAAATAAATAAATAAATAAATAAATAAAAATCCCACCAATGCAACATAGACGTTATGATGGGACAAGGGAGAGGGTTTTCTCTGTGGCGGCACCCCGACTGTGGAATGCCCTCCCCTTGGAGGCCCGATTGGCACCAACATGGATTTCATTTCGACGCCAAGTAAAATCATGTCTTTTTAACAAAGCCTTTGATGGTTAAACTCACTGGTACATTGTTTTAACTGTTTTAACTGTATCTATTGCTTTTAAATTATATATTGTTTTAACTTGGATCATGGTTTAATTTGTTTTTAACTGTGTATATTTATTGTTTTATACTGTATGTTTTTATCTGTACACCACCCTGAGATCTTAGTGATATAGGGCGGGATATAAATATTTTAAATAAATAAATAATAAATAAATCCTGGGGAAATGGAGGGATCATCCCTCCCTGCCTCTAGGATCCCCTGTGCATCATGTGGACGTACAGGGACGATGCCGAGGCGATCCCCGGGATAAGGCATGGTGTAGACATGCCGAAACTGACCTCATAGGATTGTTAGCACAAAATGAGCAGCCGTGTGTGGAACGTGGAGCTCCGTGGAGGAAAGTCTGAATCTAAATGAAATAAATACCTATCAAAGCAATAGGACAGGAATCACTTTCCCAAGGATGGGAAGGTCTTGTATGTACTCTGTGTGTGTCTCTGTGTGTGTGTGTGTTTATGCAAGGATTATTCATTTGAAATCATGCATAAACACAGTGTTGTGAACGGATAACCTGACATTACAAGGAAACTAATGTATGTGACATTTCCTTCTATTTTCTCCTGTTCTGCGTAGTGTGGCATTACTTTGCCAGGCTGACACTAGCGAAGGCTGCTTGGAGCCCTTTATCTTTACGTAAATGCACATAAGAAGAAGGGTCCGTGTAGTCCAACAGGTTTCCAACAGCGGCTCGTTCTTCTAGAACCCTACAAGCTAGGCACAGAGGCAAAGGCCCAGCCCTATCTATTCCCAGGCCCGAACATAGAGGCTACCATGGCTAATATTAGCTATTACGGCTAACCATTAGAGCTATTTTCTTGTTTGAGATAGTTAGCATCCTGAAGGATTCCCAAAGCAGCTTACAAAAATACGCTTAAAAGTCTAAATACTTTTCTTCCTTTTTTTACTGAGTATAATAATACATTGAAACTGCCAGAGCAGTGACACATTCAGAGTTAGACAGAGATTAAAACTAGCAAACCAGAAGGTTTTAGAAGTTTGGGCGAATAAAGAAGTCTTTCTTTGGCACTAAAAATATGTCAAACTCGAATCTAGGCGAGGCTCCCTGGGAAATTTCCAAACACCGGGATGCCACAACCAAAAAGGCTGTGTCCTCCATTAATTTTCCCAATCCTCCCCCCACCCCCATCTAAACCAAAAGGTTATACCTTGTCCTCTGTTCTTTGTAACATTTACATTAAAGCGCTGGGGGAAATTATCCAGAGTTTGGGAT
Source organism: Elgaria multicarinata webbii (assembly GCF_023053635.1). NCBI lineage: Eukaryota > Metazoa > Chordata > Lepidosauria > Squamata > Anguidae > Elgaria > Elgaria multicarinata. The sequence continues at coordinate 5,681,421 of NC_086174.1, read as the reverse complement.
TAAAGTTTCATCATAGACAGAGGACACACAGCTCTACCTCTCGTTGATAACCACTAACCACAGTGAGCTAGTGGAAATACAAGATATTATTATTATTATTATTATTATTATTATTATTATTACTATTATTACTATTATTTACATTTATATACCGCCCCATAGTTGAAGTTCTCTGGGTGGTTTACAACAGTTAAAAACAGTGAACATTAAAAACAAATATAAAAATTTAAAACCATCAAAACAACAATATCCATTTAAAACAAACTATTCTGGGGTCAGTTAAAAGCTCAGCATATGTTATTAACTGCCTGGGAGAAGAGAAAAGTCTTGACCTGGCGCCGAAAAGATAACAATGTTGGTGCCAGGCGAGCCTCATCGGGGAGATCATTCCACAGTCGGGGGGCCACCACTGAAAAGGCCCTCTCCCTTGTTGCCGTCCTCCGAGCTTCCCTCGGAGTAGGCACTCGGAGGAGGACCTTAGATGTTGAGCACAGTGTACGGGTAGGTTCATGTCGGGAGAGGCGTTCCATCAGGTATTGCGGCCCCAAGCCATGTAGGGCTTTATAGGTTAAAACCAGCACCTTGAATTGGGCTCGGAAACGTTTAGGCAGCTAATGCAAGCGGGCCAGAATCGGTGTTATATGCTCAAACCTCCCTGTTCCAGCTATCAATCTGGCCGCCGCATTCTGTACAAGCTGCAGCTTCCGGACCGTCTTCAAAGGCTGCCTCATGTAGTAATCTAATTTGGAGGTTACCAGGCATTGCAGTAATCTAATTTGGAGGTTACCAGGGTATGGATGACTGAAGCTAGGTTATCCCTGTCCAGATAGGGGCGTAGCTGGGCCACCAACTGGAGCTGGTAGAAAGCACTCCGTGCCACCGAGGCCACCTGAGCCTCAAGAGACAGAGATGTTTCTAGGAGAACCCCCAAGCTACGAACCTGCCCCTTCAGATAGGTCCTTTTTAGTAGCAGCACTTTGACTCTGGAACACCCTCGCTCAGGAGATATGCCTGGCTCCTTCCCTTTTAGACAAGCCTGAAAGACTTGCTTATTTCAAATGGCCTTGGTTTGGTTACATTTATTATCGCTCTTACAATAATTTGTGATGTTATGCTGGTTGTTTGATGTAGTCGTGCTGCCATCACCCTTGTTGGCTTTTCAAGGGCAAGTTGCTTGGGGAAGACGTTTAGTCTTGAAAAGGGGCATAAAAATCGTTAAAACCTTTTTCAGTTAGGGGAAAAGCCTCCCAATGTTTTGGCATCTCTTTCTGGTTGGCTTCGTTTGCACCTTTATGGGCTTTGTGGGATCGCAAGCTGAATATGAGCCAACAGTGCGATATTGCTGCAAGAAAGGCAAATGCTATTTTGGGCTGCATTAATAGAAGTATAGCTTCCAAATCACGGGAGGTTCTGATTCCTCTGTATTCAGCCCTGGTTAGGCCTCATCTAGAGTATTGCGTCCAGTTCTGGGCTCCACAATTCAAGAAGGACGCAGACAAGCTGGAGCGTGTTCAGAGGAAGGCAACCAGGATGATCAGGGGTCTGGAAACAAAGCCCTATGAAGAGAGACTGAAAGAACTGGGCATGTTTAGCCTGGAGAAGAGAAGGTTGAGGGGAGACATGAGAGCACTCTTCAAATACTTAAGAGGTTGTCACACAGAGGAGAGCCAGGATCTCTTCTCAATCCTCTCAGAGTGCAGGACACAGAATAACGGGCTCAAGTTAAAGGAAGCCAGATTCCAGCTGGACATCAGGAAAAACTTCCTGACGGTTAGAGCAGTACGACAATGGAATCAGTTACCTAGGGCGGTTGTGGGCTCTCCCACCCTAGAGGCCTTCAAGAGGCAGCTGGACAACCCTCTGTCAGGGATGCTTTAGGGTGAATTCCTGCATTGAGCAGGGGGTTGGACTCGATGGCCTTGTAGGCCCCTTCCAACTCTGCTATTCTATGATTCTATGATATCCTTTTTGAGATGGAACAAACGGAGCTGTCTGTCTGGGAAAAGGAATCCTTGTTTCGCTTCTACTGATGGGGGCCTGGTGCTGTTTACATGGGAATATGAGCACCTGCTTGCATGGGGATTTGGTCTGTGCGGTGCGGTGCCCACGGCTGATTCTAATTTTAATAATGAATCAACTAAACCCAGAAGCTTTTTTTTTAAGTCTGAAGATTTTTTTAAAAGTCACTTAAATCTGTTTTATGTGTGCATTACTTCTTTGCTCTTGATGAAACTTCTTTTCTCCTTATGTGTGTGCGCAAAGCGGCTACAGAGCTTATCCATCAGTTCTATGTTCCTTTTTATTTATTATTATTATTATTATTATTATTATTATTATTATTTATTTATTTATTTATATAGCACCATCAATGTACATGGTGCTGTACAGAGTAAAACAGTAAATAGCAAGACCCTGCCGCATAGGCTTACATTCTAATAATATTTATATACTGCTCCCCATTGAAAAATTTCAGAGCGGTGTACAAGGTAAAATGAAAATAAAAACAGAATAAAAACAGTTAAAACAAAATTTAAAAGAAGCAAAAACAGAAATCCAAGGCTGCATGTTAGAGAAAGGCTTCTTGGAATAAAGGTGTTTTCAGGAGGCGCCGAAAGGAGTATAAGGTTGGAGCCTGTCTGACCTCCAGAGGCAGGGAGTTTCACAGGAGGGGGGCCACCACGCTGAAGGCCCTTCCCCTGGTGGATTCCAATCGGAGGATGGATCTTTGTGGAACCACCAGGAGCAGGCCCCCTCTTTCTTTCTTTCTTTCTTTCTTTTTATTTATTTATTTATTTCATTTTTATACCGCCCAATAGCCGAAGCTCTTTGGACGGTTCAGGCAAAGCAGTGAACCCCTCCTTCCTAAGATAATTTAGTCATGTTGCTTTTTGTGGCTTTAAGCCTTTGGTTTTCCATAGTCTGCCTACCTGATATTCCCCCTGCCCCCCCCCCCCCCGGCCCGGTCCTGTTCCCAGCGGTCATCTGTCACCATCAGTTAACCACAGGATGAGAGTGGAAAAGGCTGAAAGATAACCTTTTTGTCCTTTTTTTTGCAAAGGACTTTTAAAACAGTAGTGGCAACAGGAAAATGTTGGAAGACCTGCAAATGCAACATATTTCTTCTCCCGAGTGCTGAAAAGCGCAGGTGGTGATTTTTAAAGCAATGCTCAAAGAGTAAGGTTTGATTTAGGGTTTTGCACAATTGTATGCGCTGAATACACCCAAGTCTTTAGCATCATACTGGCTACAGTATTTCCGATGCAAGACTTCATATGCTTATGGTTATGTAGCCAAAACTGCACCACCCAGGCACAAGAGAGGTGTGAAAAGCACAGAGGTGCAGAAATGCCACCCAAAAAAAATCTTTAGGGAACGCTCCTTTAAGAATATGTGGGGAAACCTTAAACAACTCAATGAAGTATGGAATACTGATTAAGAAGGGGGAGACTGAAAACTGCGTGGTAGGGGAGTGGAATAGAATGGTTGGAAAATTAGAATGGCCGACACGACACATAGCTATCAAAAGGCTGTAGAGCCTTTTCTGGAGAAGTCGTTTCCTGCTTTGTAGGGAGAAGTTATTTCAAAATTACTCCAGGGACAGAAGTGAGAACTGCCCATACAAATCAATGGAGAAATCCAAGATTTCAATGTACCTGAGATTGGCCACCAGTGTGTCCACACATCCCAACCCCAAAATAAATCAGGGAACACCACCCCCACCTCCCACCCCACCTCCCAGTTGCCTAGTTAGGACATAAGCTGTAGGAGCATGAAATGCTGACTATATAAAGCGGGGAGGGGGAAACAGATGAAAAATTCAGAAGAATGGGAATGGAATGGAGATAGGAGATCAGGGATGGTGCAGATATAGAATCATAGAATCATAGAGTCAGAGGGGAGATGGCCCCAACCTGCAACTCCTGATGGGGGAAGGGAGCCTGCTGATACCTTGCAGCAGCACAAGCAGTCCTGCTCCCCACCCAGCTCTGCAGCCCGCCGTCCTCCACGTGCTCCTTCCTCTCCTCTGCAGGGCTGCTGCTCCCGCCTTGTGCAGCAACTATCGCGAGAGGTCTGCCAGGGCAGCTTGTAGGAGGGAGCAGCTCTGGCCGAGCGAGCGAAAGAGCAGGCGGCGGTGGCTCCAGCAGGAAAGAAGCCCTGGGACCTCCTAGGCAGGAGAAGAGTGGGCAGAGCAGCTGAATTCGCCGCTGTTTCCTGCTCTGCTGCCTCCTGTGGGCGCTTCCCCCACCCCCTACTTCTGGTGGGGCTGCTGTGGGCTTGAGAGAGGAGGAGAGAGGAGCTGCGTGAGTGAGAAAGTCCTTCCTGAGCAGGAGCGGTGTGGGGAGAGCAGCTGAATTTGCCGCTCTTTCCTGCTCGGTCCCTGGGTTTTAGGACCTTCTGGAGAGACCACCTCGAGCGCCCCCCTGCCACCCCTTTGCCTGTTAGCGCCCCCTGTTAGGGCCCCCCTGCCGTCCCTTTGCCTCTTAACGCCCCCCTATGCAATCCCATCGCCCCCAAGGGGGCGGTACCACTCACTTTGGGAACCACTGGTCTAGACCATGCCTTATCCCGGGGATCGCCTTGGGATCATTCCTGTGTGTCCACATGACGCACAGGGGATCCCAGTGGCAGGGAGAGATGATCCCTCCATTTCCCTGGGATAACTGGGATGGTTTTTAGCCCTGTTTTTCCCGCGGTCTCGAGATCTTCCCAAGACCGCGGGAGGTGTGGGCGGCCGTCCCAGTTTCTTCCCAGCTCCTCGTGAGTAAACGCGAGGAGCCGGGCACGGAGCTCTTCAGGCGCTCCGTGCCCATCAGGGGTGGGAGGGGGGAGTGCGATCGTGTGTGTTTTTAAAAACCGAACAACTTACTTGCCCGGACCCTCAGGTCATCCTCGGGGGCCCTTCTCCGCGAGCCCCTGCCAAAGGAAGTGAGGCAGGTGGCTACCAGGAGGAGGGCCTTCTCTGCTGTGGCACCCCGGCTGTGGAATGAACTCCCTAAGGAGGTTCGCCTGGCACCTACATTATATGCTTTTAGACGCCAGTTGAAGACCTTTTTATTCTCCCAGCATTGTAACAGTCTATAAATAAATTTTAACTTGGTGTTTGAAATTTGTAATTTGGCATTGCTGCTGTTTTTATCTGGTTGAGCTTTTATATTGTATTTTATAGTATGGTTTTATACTGTTGTTTTATACTTTGAATGTTTTTAATTTTTGTGAACTGCCCAGAGAGCTCTGGCTATTGGGCGGTATAGAAATGTAATAAATAAATAAAATAAATAAATACTTTCGCGTTGGAACGCTCGTGCGCTCACCTAGGGTGACCATATGAAAAGGAGGACAGGGCTCCTTATTATTATTATTATTATTATTATTATTATTTATTTATTTATTTATATAGCACCATCAATGTACATGGTGCTGTACAGAGTAAAACAGTAAATAGCAAGACCCTGCCGCATAGGCTTACAATCTAATACTGTATCTTTAACAGTTGTATTGAAAAGGGAATTTCAGCAGGTGTCATTTGTATATATGGAGAACCTGGTGAAATTCCCTCTTCATCACAACAGTTAAAGCTACACTAGCTATAGTAGAGTGGCCAGATACAAAAGAGGGCAGGGCTTCTGCAGCTTTAACTGTTGTGATGAAGAAGGAATTTCACCCTCTTCAATTGACACCTGCTGAAATTCCCCTTTCAATACAACTGTTAAAGGTACAGGAGCCCTGTCCTCCTTTTCATATGGTCACCCTAGCTCACCTTCAGTAAAAAAAATTAAAATGGCGGGCGCGACATCCCTCATTCCTCCCGGGATGTCGCACACGCCATCTGTCCAAAGGGGAGGATCTCGCGAGCAGAATACCGTGAGATCCTCCCCCCTGGAACGCCAGGAAGTGTAGACACGCCCTCCGTCTCTCATATCCAAACGGTCTTGCTAGATAAGACCAAAGGCCCATCTAGTCCAGCTGTTTATTACACCAGCCAACCAGATGCCTTTAGGGACCTTACAAGCCAAGGTCTTCAGAGCCTGCAGCAGAGGAGGCCTGGCCTACCTCACAGGGTTGTTCTGCAGATGAAATAAGAGAAGCACATGCACTTCTTCGAAGGGCTAAATACAAAAGTGGATGATGCCCAGACTAGCTGTAATATGCTTGCTTCTGTTTTCTCCCATCACCCCGAAAACACCAATGCGGCAAGGCTCCGAAAAAGAGCCTCAAGAGAGAAGGTTGAGCATTAATTAAGAGAATAAAACTGTTACCGCGTTTTTAGCCAAACATCCACGTATCCAAACACAAAAGGCATTCACAGCCGCCCGTCCGAGATACAGCTCTTCTTGGTGGGTGGAAAAATAATAGATGTTGGAACCCCACCCAGTGAAAGACAAAAACTAGGACAAGCCTTTAAGAACGGGGCGGGGGGTGGCGGGATACGACTTGAACAGAAATGTTAACTTTTCAGAAACTGGCCTCATAGGAGAAGGGGAGTAGACACGTCTAAAATACAACCTACACTCCCTGCAGAGATCCAAATATATTCTAATATTTTAATGTTTTCCTGTGCTCTTTCATTGCAATAGTGCTACATATTCTGCAGGCACGGCTGGGTATTAAGGTTCCATTTTATTGTTCCCCGGCTTTTATGCCCATCTGTCGCTGAAATCTGGGCTTGCCTACTTTTCCCATCCCCCCCCGCCCCCAAATCCTACAGTGCACGGTATGGTTTTTCAAAGGAAGTCCCCTTTAGTGGATTTCTGCCCTTTTAGCTAAAACAATGTAGCTTTTTGATATCGGGATTTGGAAATCGAGGCAGAAAAGGGCTGTACGGATTCCGGAGACATAGCTGAAGAGTTCAAGGGTGCTACTAACAGGTTACTAACAGGGACTGGCTGACGAGACCACATCACGCCAGTCCTTTTCCAGCTTCATTGGCTGCCAGTCCATTATTATTATTATTATTATTTATTTATTTATTTATTTATTTATATAGCACCATCAATGTACATGGTGCTGTACAGAGTAAAACAGTAAATAGCAAGACTCTGCCGCATAGGCTTACAATCTAATAAAATCATAGTAAAACAATAAGGAGGGGAAGAGAATGCAAACAGACACAGGGTAGGGTAAGCAGGCACAGGGTAGGGTACGGGCCCGATTCAAAGTGCTGGTATTAACATGTAAAGCCCTAAACAGCTTGGGGCCAGGTTATCTGAAGGAACGCCTCCTCCCGTATGTACCTGCCTGGACCCTAAGGTCATCCTCAGGGGTCCTTCTCCGCGAGCCCCTGCCAAAGGAAGTGAGGCAGGTAGCTACAGGAGCAGGGCCTTCTCCGCTGTGGCACCCCAGCTGTGGAATGAGCTCCCTAAGGAGGTTCGCTTGGCACCTACATTATATGCTTTTAGACGCCAAGTGAAGACCTTTTTATTCTCCCAGCATTTTAACAGTCTATAAATAAATTGTAACTTGGTGTTTGAAATTTGTCATTTGGCATTGCTGCTGTTTTTATCTGGTTGAGCTTTTATATAGTATTTTATATTACGGTTTTATACTGTTGTTTTATACTTTGAATGTTTTTAATTTTCGTGAACCGCCCAGAGAGCTCCGGCTATTGGGCGGTATAGAAATGTAATAAATAAATAAATAAATAAATATACTACACAGAGGTTCACAAGCCATTTCTGTCAACACACAGAGAATTGTTGCTTTGCTTTTTTCGGGGTGGGTGGGGTGTAAATCAGGTCATCCAGAGCTTAGCCTCCTCTTCCCGACAGTGACTGGGCTTGGAGGGAGAAATACGGAAGGTTGGACATCACCAGTGTTGCAGCATGGAGAATTCCAGCATCAACAATGTGGGGTCACTGTGTGTGTGTTGAAAAACTGAAACTATTAGGAAGGAAATGCAAATGGATTGTTCTAATTTGATGGGTTGGATATATTAGGGTTACCCTATGAAAAGGAGGACAGGGCTCCTGTATCTTTAACAGTTGTATTGAAAAGGGAATTTCAGCAGGTGTCATTTGTATATAGGGAGAACCTGGTGAAATTCCCTCTTCATCACAACAGTTAAAGCCAGGGCTGTGGAGTCGGAGTCGTGGAGTCGGAAGCAATCTTTGGGTTACTGAAGTCGGAAAAAATGTACCGACTCCTAATAAATTTAAATTGTATATAGAGTTGTGATTGACTTGAATTTTATATTCAAATGATACTTTAATCTCGAAAAAGGTTTATGTTGCTTATGTACCTAACTGAGTTCATTTCTTTTAAAATGGTCATTTGTTACGTTGTTTTAGGTGTTCAATTGTTGTTGCTTTTTACTTTTTTGTAGTTTTGACTTTGATATCAAAGTATATACTTTAGATTTTTGAACTAGTAGAGAAAGTTGTTCCTGATTTTCTTTTATAGTTTCATATCCTATTACTTTATACTCTATAGTCTTTTGATAAACCGCCCAGAGAACTTCGGCTATGGGGCGATATAACTGCAATTAAATAAATAAATAAAAATATAACCTCATTGTTTTAATTTTTGGGCTTCTTTAATAAATAAAATTAAAAAACCAGAATGTCTTAGCTTTAGCCTTTAGACCCGGGCTTTAACAGGTCAGGGTTCTAAAAAGTTGCATGCTTGCAGTCGATGTAGGAAATATATAGGAAATTTATTTCCTATATCAATATATAATTAAAGGAGTCGGAGTCGGAGATTTTATGTGCCGACTCCACAGCCCTGGTTAAAGCTGCAGGTGCCCTGCCCTCTTTTAAATCTGGTCACTCTAGTATAGCTTCTGCAGCTTTAACTGTTGTGATGAAGAGGGAATTTCACCAGGTTCTCCACATATACAAATGACCCCTGCTGAAATTCCCTTTTCTATGCAACTGTTAAAGATATAGGAACCCCGTCCTTCTTTTCATAGGGTCACCCTACACCACACTAGCTCTCACCCAGCTCTATTTCTACGGGACATCTGAATTGGGAAAGGTTGTGCATGTTCTGAACCGGTGCCTGGATGCAGTTATGGGTTGGATGAGGGTGAATAAACTGAAGCTGAATCTTGAAAAGGCAACATTTCTGTGAGTGGACAGTTCTCAGGTCTAGAAATGGGGGTGTTTGCCTGTTATGGATGGGGTTGCACTCCTGAAGGGGCAGGAATGTAGTTTGACAGTGCTCCTGGATCCATCCTTGTCATTGGTGATACAGAGTTCCTATTAGCAACTTCAGTTGGTGCACCAACTATGCCTGTTCCTAAATAAGGATAGCCCAGCCACAGTGATTCATGCACTGATAATCTCACAATTATATTACTGCAATGCTCTCTGTGTGGAACTGCCCTTGTGCCTGGTACATAAAAAGAATGATTAAATAAATAAATCTAGCAAAGGCATTGCAGGAAGCCACAAGTTGATTTATCTTTTGGGGATTCCAATTAAAGCTGCAGGAGCCCTGCCCTCTTTTGTATTTGGTCACTCTAGTATAGCTCCTGCACCTTTAATTGTTGTGATGAAGAGGGAATTTCACCAGGTACTGCCTGCATACAAAGGACACCTGCTGAAATTCCCTTTTCAATGCAGCTGTTAAGGCTACAGGAGCCCTGTCCTCTGTTTCATAGGGTCACCCTACCAAATAAGAACCTTCCTTCTTGGTTGTTTAAAGTAGAATTAAATGGAAAAGCTGAGTATATTGAAAAGAATTATTGAAAAGAGTTGAGGAATAAATGGATTCTTTTATACTGACAAGTAAGGGGGAACAGGTGCCGCTTATGGGAGGGTGACCATATGAAAAGGAGGATAGGGCTCCAGTATCTTTAACAGTTGTATTGAAAAGGGAATTTCAGCAGGTGTCACTTGTATATATGGGGAACCTGGTGAAATTTCCTCTTCATCTCAACAGTTAACGCTGCAGGTGCCCTGCCCTCTTTTAAATCTGGTCACTCTAGTATAGCTCCTGCACCCAGGCCCGGTGCTGCCATAGAGGCAACTCAGGTGGCCGCCTAGAGCGCCAAGCAAACTAGGGCGCCGAACAGCGTACCTGGAAGCCGCTCTCCTAGAGTGGCTTCCAGGTGTGCTGTTCCAAAGCCTCCGCCCCAGCCTCCGCCCAACCCCAGCGTCCTGGCTCCTTCGAAGCCAGGATGCTGGGGTGGAGGCGGAGCCTTCAGTACGGCACGCCAGGAAGCCACTTCCAGGCATGCCGCTTCAAAGCCTCTGCCCTGCCCCCCAACCCCAGCGTCCTGGCTTCAAAGCTGGGAGCAGGAGCGGGCGGTGAGTGGGCGAGCAAGGGGGGAGCCGTAGCGGTGAGCGAGCGAGCGGGGGAAGCAGGCGAGTGATGGGGGGAGCCGGAGCGTGTGAGCGAGGGGGGAGCCGGAGCGGCGCGGGGGCAGCGGGCGAGCGGGTGAGTGGGTAGGGGGAGCAGTGAGTGAACGAGCGGGCGGGTGGGCAGGCGAGTGAGGGGGCGGTGAGTGAGCGAGCAGGGGGGCGGCTTCAGAACCCGCCTGCCTAGGGCGCAATATAGTCTGGCACCGGCCCTGCCTGCACCTTTAACTGTTGTGATGAAGGGGGAAATTTCACCAGGTTCCCCATATATACAAATAACCCCTGCTGAAATTCCCTTTTCTACGCAACTGTTAAAGATACAGGAGCCCTGTCCTCCTTTTCATATGGTCACCCTAACTTATGGTTCAGGGTTGTTTCTTCCTTCTGCTTATTCATCTGCTCTCATCCCAGTCACACTTACCCAAATTGACTCACTAATTGTTACTGCAATTCAACTTCATTGTGGTTTTTAAACATGGCATAAACCCATGTATATTGGCTACTTGCTATAAGTGTCAAGCATGGATTGAAAATGAGTCAGAATTAACTTAGTGCGATTTTGTATAATGGGAAAGGGAAACGTAGGAGTTTAGAAATTTAGAAGTCTAATGAAAAACACACACCACTATTACGATGTCTCTGCGAATGCTTTTACTTAAAAACAATTAGACACCGTTTAATTATTTGACATTAGTGCTGTCTAAAGTCTGGGAATATGAAAAACGGGGATTTTAATCTCTTCGCCAGACACACGCAGATGATTCCCAGATGGAAAACAAGTGTCTCTTCTCATCTGCGTTGTGCTTCAAATGTGATCAGTGTCGGTGTCGCTCATTTTCTCCTCCATCAAATTTAAATCTTTGAAGAGGGTTGGGGGCGCTCAAGACGCAGGATGGACAAACGTGTCAATTTCGGTTTCATTCAGTGTCTCATTTTGCAAACCATATGTTCCTTTTGTCCCATGTCCACATCAGCTTGCGATTTTTTGAAACATAAATGCATGAAAATGTATATGCGTTTTCTAGCACATTTCTCCAAATATGCATATGTACATTTCACCAACATATGCGTTTTTTTCCTAAACAATTGCCCCTTAATATAATGCTTTTTTGTACATTATTTTCATTAACATATTCATTTTTGTATGCATGGTTTGATTGGCAAACTGCATCGCAAAATTTGGAAATGTGTGGACATCAAAGTACATCTGGATTTCTGGATTTGCATATTGCTTTGAGAGTGCACACTATTTATTATGAATTTCTCCTTCATTCTGAATCTATGTTTGTAATATCTATCTATATCTATATATTGAACATGAATAATACAAGAAACAGGAGTAGTTTTTGTATTCTGCAAATATATTCCCACATCCTAGTGAAATTCATTCCCAATAATAAGGGACCCATCTGGCCACCTCCCTAAATAATTTTCACCATCAAGTAAATACCTTTTTATATTGGAAGGCTTTTATGGCTCCATGTTCTTATGACTTTTGTTTTTAAAACTAAGGAGGGGGGAGGAACTGAAGTCATATTGCTGCTCAGTTATATTGTTATTTTAGGCCAAGGGTGGACAGAAAGTCAGTCTCCAGATGTCTTAGGCCACAGCTAGACCTAAGGTTTCTCCTGGGATCATCCAGGGTTCGCCCCTGCCTGAGCACTGGATCCTCTGTGTGTCACCTAGATGAACAGGTTTGACCCCTGGACGATCCAGGGATAAACCTTAGGTCTAGCTATGGCCTTAGACTTGAACTCCCAGCCCATGGGGAACATGGGCGGGAGGGTGCTGTTGCACCATGTCCTGCTTTGTTGGTCCCTGGTCGACAGCTGGTTGGCAGCTGGTTTCTATTTAGGAAATGGAAACCAAATGCACAGTTACAAGATGGGGGATACTTGGCTCAGCAATACTACAAACGAGAAGGCTCTTGGAATTGTTGTAGATCACAAGCGGAATAGGAGCCAACAGTGCGATATGGCTGCAAGAAAGGCAAACGCTATTTTGGGCTGCATTAATAGAAGTAGAGCTTCCAAATCACGTGAGGTACTGGTTCCTCTCTATTCGGCCGTGGTTAGGCCTCAACTAGAGTATTGCGTCCAGTTCTGGGCTCCACAATTCAAGAAGGACGCAGACAAGCTGGAGCGTGTTCAAAGGAGGGCAACCAGGATGATCAGGGGTCTGGAAACAAAGCCCTATGAAGAGAGGCTGAAAGAACTGGGCATGTTTAACCTGGAGAAGAGAAGATTGAGGGGAGACATGATAGCACTCTTCAAATACTTGAAAGGTTGTCACACAGAGGAGGGCCAGGATCTCTTCTTGATCCTCCCGGAGTGCAGGACACGGAATAACGGGCTCAAGTTGAAAGAAGCCAGATTCCAGCTGGACATCAGGAATAACTTCCTGACTGTTAGAGCAGTATGACAATGGAATCAGTTACCTAGGGAGGTTGTGGGCTCTCCCACCCTAGAGGCCTTCAAGAGGCAGCTGGACAACCCTCTGTCAGGGATGCTTTAGGGTGGATTCCTGCATTGAGCAGGGGGTTGGACTCGATGGCCTTGTAGGCCCCTTCCAACTCTGCTATTCTATGGCCATAGCTAGACCAAAGGTTTATCCCTGGATCATCCAGGGGTCAAACCTGTTCATCTAGGTGACACACAGGGAATCCAGTGCTCAGGCAGGGGCGAACCCTGGATGATCCCAGGATATACCTTCGGTCTAGCTGTGGCCTAGGATTCTATGATTTTTATCCCATCAGCCAGGCTCTCCACGGAGCCCTTTGGAGGTCCTATGAAGGTCTTTTCTCTTCCAGTGATGTTCAGTAAAAGAAAAACATGGAATATGATGTCATCATGTTGAGAGTTTTCCCATCTGTGGTCCACTGTACTAACTGCCTCTTTCAAGCACTGGAACGCTCTCAAACAGCATGGCACACAGGGTTTCCAGATGCGCATGCATGGGTGTCTGAATAAAAATGTCTCCATGTGCATGCCTGTCATCCACATTACTGTGGGCATCACCAGGGTGTATGAAGCAATTGCCTTAAGTGCATAACGTTCATAGCTGCCCTGTGTTATGCTTTCATTTGGAGGCTTACGATGAACATTAAATGAGGCTGCGTGTGCATCTCTGTGGAAAGAACGCTATGCTTATTTGAAATTGGCCTCTTGGCCTTTATTGAGCTGCTTGTTTTACACAGTCTAATCCCCTTTTTGAAAACGCCATACGGGAAATGGCCACAGGGATTATATTCTTATGGTTGTTTTTAATCCCAAGCACTGAATAATAAGGGCGCAGGAAAGGCCTAAACGTTTTAAGTGCCACGTAATAACATAATCCTGTCTCAGAAGGATTCGAGTGGGGGCTAAAAGTCTATTGTGGCTTGATGCACTTTGTCGGACATTTAAGTGTCCATACTCTTTCCTTGGGCGCTTTTTGTCTGCTGTTAATGCAAATAAAATTCCCAGGACGGATTCTCAGGAGATTTGTTGTTTATTCGTTCAGTCACTTCCGACTCTTCGTGACTTCATGGACCAGCCCATGCCAGAGCTTTCTGTCGGCCGTTGCCACCCCTAGCTCCCCCAAGGTCAAGTCCGTCACCTCCAGAATATCATCCCTCCATCTTGCCCTTGGTTGGCCCCTCTTCCTTTTGCCTTCCACTTTCCCTAGCATCAGCCTCTTCTCCAGAGTATCTTGTCTTCTCATTATGTGGCCAAAGTACTTCAGTTTTGCCTTTAATACCATTCCCTCAAGTGAGCAGTCTGGCTTTATTTTCTGGAGTATGGACTGGTTTGATCTTCTTGCAGTCCAAGGCACTCTCAGAATTTTCCTCCAACACAACAGTTCAAAAGCATCTATCTTCCTTCGCTCAGCTTTCCTCTCAGGAGATGAACCTGGCAAAATGGCCGTTGAAGCCATTCAAGTGTGGTGTAGTCCTGGATAGTGCTGAATCCTGGATAGTCCCAGCTGGCTAGTCAAACCTTGGCCATAGCTAGACCTATGGTTTATCCCTGGATCGTCCAGGGGTCAAACCTGTTCATCTAGGTGACACACAGCGAATCCAGCACTCAGGCAGTGGCGAACCCTGGATGATCCCAGGAGAAACCTTAGGTCTAGCTGTGGCACTAGTTAGTCACAGCTGAAATTCTTGTTCGTCCAAACCCATGACGGTGTGGGAACTTTGTGTGTACGGATATTTCATTTCTGGCCACCAATTGGAAGTTGTATGCGTACGGAAAGTTGCAAATAAACTGGGAGGCACTCTCTTTCACACAGCCCAGAGAGAATGTATGGGACATCACACATACCCTGTCGCCCCAAGTCCCTTGGAAAGCTAGCGTGGAAGTCCTCCAGGAGGCCATAGTGTTAGATTACTGCAAGTTAAATTACTTCACCGTGCTCTATGTAGGGCTGCCTTTGAAGATGGTTTGGCAGCTGAAGCTTGTGCTAAATCCTTTGGTTAGTTAGATTGATGGCAGGGACCAGGAGACCAGAATATGTAACAGCAGTTCTGCGTATCTGCATGCTTCAAAGTCTAATTCAGCCTTCCTCAACCTGGGGCACTCCAGATGTGTTGCACTGCATCTCCCAGAATGCCCCAGCCAGCTGGCTGGGGCATTCTGGGAGTTGTAGTCCAACACATCTGGAGCACCCCAGGTTGAGGAAGGCTGGTCTAATTCAAGGCCCTGGTTTTGTCCTATAGCCATACTCAGATCAGTACCAAAATATCTGATGGAATGCCTCTCCCAGTATAACCTACCCATAAACTACGCTCATCATCTGAGCTTCTCCTCTGAGAGAGGCTCAGAGAATGGCAACAAAGGAGAGGGCCTTCTCTGTTGTAGCCTCCCCAAGTTTGGAATGATCTACCCACTGAGGTCTGCCTGGCATCAACATTGTCATCTTCTTGGCACCTGGTTAGGCCTCCTCTAGAGTATTGCATCCAGTTCTGGGCTCCACAATTCAAGAAGGACGCAGACAAGCTGGAGCGTGTTCAGAGGAGGGCAACCAGGATGATCAGGGGTCTGGAAACAAAGCCCTAGGAGGAGAGACTGAAAGAACTGGGCATGTTGAGCCTGGAAAGGCATGATAGCACTCTTCAAATACTTAAGAGGTTGTCACACAGAGGAGGGCCAGGATCTCTTCTCAATCATCCCAGAGTGCAGGACACAGAATAAAGATTCCGGCTGGACATCAGGAAAAACGTCCTGACTGTTAGAGCAGTACAACAATGGAACCAGTTCCCTAGGGAGGTTGTGGGCTCTCCCACACTAGAGGCCTTCAAGAGGCAGCTGGACAGCCATCTGTCAGGGATGCTTTAGGGTGGATTCCTGCATTGAGCAGGGGGGTGGACTTGATGGCCTTGTAGGCCCCTTCCAACTCTACTATTCTATGATTCTATGATTCTAAGACTCCTCTACTCTCAGACATTTGATGGCATATGAAGTCAGTTGTTTTGTCAGTCCCGGTATCTTACTGTAACTGAGTGGTGTTTTTTTTAGCTGTTTTAAATAATTTTTAAACTAGCAAATGGCTTTGCATGGGTTTGAATTGCCTTTCGGTTGAAATAAATGTTCAAGCCAACTTACACAGAGTTGTCACATTTGGACCCATTGTGCCTACCCAGCCTGAGTGAAGGCGTGCCTGCTGGCACCCCTCAGCACAGCCCCTGTCACGGTCCACTGAGGGAGGGGTCTGCCTGCTATAGCCCCCCTAGATGGAGCTGCCCCACAGCAGAGGGACCCTATCACTCAGCCTACTAATCTTCCCTGGCTTCAAATTGTGCTTGTTCATTTTTCATACTTCAACATTTTATCTTCAATATTTGGGCCTTCTAATATCTAAAAAATGTTGCATGGTTAAAATCTGCTCTCTGCAATGCTGAAACATGATGGGAAGTTTGGTTGAAATTGATCAAATTATCTTGAACCAGTATATCTTTAAAAAAAAAAAATTACTGCATTTCTCGTTTAGGACGGTGGTCAAAATTTTCGCTATACCTAAAACCATCCCAGATAGAGATAGAATAAAATCCTAAAAGTTTCATAACAATCTGATGTACAGTTTTCGAGTCCATCGAAGACATATAAATAAACACTTACTTTATTTATTTTTTTATTTATAAAAAGAGCCTTGTGTGGTGCAGAGTGGTAAGCGGCAGTTACTGCAGCCGAAACTCTCCCCACGGCCTGAGTTCGATCCCAGCGGAAGCTGGTTCTCAGGCAGCCGGCTCAGGTCAACTCAGCCCACCATCCTTCCGAGGTCGGTAAAATGAGTACCCAGCTAGCTGGGGGAAAGGTAACCGCGACTGGGGAAGGCAATGGCAAACCACCCCACTACAAAGTCTGCCAAGGAAACGTCAGTGAAAGCAGGCGTCCCTCGAGGAGTCAGCAATGACTCAAGTGTTTGCACGAGAGGTTCCTTTCCTTTCCTTTATTTGTATAGATTTTGTATGTTAAAGTTTTTATATCATGTTTTGTTGTATTTTGGGGTTATAATGTTTGGGAATTGCCCAGCAAGCTTCAGCTATTGAGCAGTACAGAAATGAAATGACTACTAGTCCTGATGGCTATATGCTACCTCCAGTATTACAGGGGCAGCTGGTTGGGACCCTTCTGATCCAGTAGGGCTCTTCTGAAGGTTTTCTGTATAGTTTTTTGATGTGATGTGACTAGCGGAATAATTGTGATCTTTTCCTCTTGACCTTTCTTTGACTTCCATGGCCAGTGGTGTATATTTCTCTCTCTTTTCCACTTCCTTTTCAACAACATTTTTGTCATTCTGTATTGCTATGTCGATGAGGTATTATTATTATTATTATTCAGAGACCTGACCCTAGAAATGGACTTTGGTGGTGTAGCAGATTTATTATTATTATTATTATTATTATTATTATTATTATTATTATTATTACTACATTTATAGATCGCCCCATAGCCGAATGCTTCAGACCAGCCTCGGTGCTGCTTAACTGAGCCAAATAAAGAGAGTGAGAAAGGAGCAAGACGCCATAGATTTATGGGTGTTCATAAGCCTTGTGGAGCAACCATTCCCTCGGTCCTAAGGCACAATGTATAATTGGTGGAAGAGCAGGCTGTGAAGAGGTTGTTGCCTTACCTTGTGTGGTGTGTGGTCAAGGTATTTAGCTTAGAGCAGGGAGGAGCGGGTTCAAATTCAAACCTAGCCATGAAGCTCACTGGGTGGAGTACCTAAGCAACTTCACATGTTTGCTGTGGAAACCAAATGGAATAGATTCCATTTATGCCCCTCGTCGCTTTTTTGGTGGAAGGGTAGGATACAAACATCATATGGCACTGTTACATTTTAAAAACTTGGTCAGTGCCTGGAAGGAAGGCTGCAAGGAGGCTCAACGAAAGCTGCCTTGAACTTTTCAAAGGTTCTGTAAGAAAAACCACAAATAAACAGAAGGCAATCTCAGCCTGGCTGCTTCATCGTCGTTTGAAACTTAACATGGCAAAGACTGAACTGCTTGTTTTTCCTCCTAAACCTTCTCCTCACCTCTCATTCTCTCTTACTGTCAACGATGTCACGCTTACTCCAGTCAAGGAAGCTCGTAGTCTTGGCTTTATATTTGACTCCTCGCTCTCCTTTACTCCTCACATCGAGGCAGTAGATAAATCCTGTCGTTTCTTCCTATATAATATTGCCAGGATTCGACCATTTTTGTCTGTCTCCTCTGCCAAGCCTCTCGTTCACGCACTGGTTATCTCTCGGTTGGACTACTGCAACCTTCTTCTCTCTGGCCTTCCTTCGTCTCACATCAGTCCGCTGGTCTCGGTCCACCACTCTGCCGCTAAGATCATCTTCCTGGCCCGCCGCTCTGACCATGTAACTCCACTTCTGAAATCTCTTCATTGGCTTCCAATTCACTCCAGAATCCAATATAAACTTCTCCTGCTGACCTTCAAAGCTCTTCACGGCCTAGCTCCTGCCTATCTCTCCTCTCTCATCTCACACTATCGCCCCGCTCGTGCTCTCCGCTCCTCTGATGCCATGCTTCTCGCCTGCCCAAGGACCTCCACTTCCCTTACTCGGCTTCGTCCTTTTTCTTCTGCTGCCCCTTACGCCTGGAACGCTCTTCCAGAACACTTGAGAACTACAAACTCAATCACTGCTTTTAAAACTCAGCTAAAAACTTTTCTTTTCCCTATAGCCTTCATATATTGAGTTTGTTCTGACTCTATACTGTTAGCTTCACCCTACCCGGTGCCTGTTTACACTTCCCTGTGCCTGTTTGCATTCTCCTTCCCTCTTTATTGTTTACTACAACTTATTAGATTGTAAGCCTATGCGGCAGGGTCTTGCTATTTACTGTGTAATCTGTACAGCACCATGTACATTGATGGTGCTATATAAATAAATAATAATAATAATAATAATAATAATAATAATAATAATAATAAATAATAATAATAATAATATATAAGGTGCCTGAAAGCACGCAACTAC
Organism: Elgaria multicarinata webbii; assembly: GCF_023053635.1. Lineage (NCBI taxonomy): Eukaryota > Metazoa > Chordata > Lepidosauria > Squamata > Anguidae > Elgaria > Elgaria multicarinata. The sequence goes on along the minus strand of NC_086174.1, from coordinate 5,662,657 downwards.
CCAACACACTAGTGAAGAGAGATGATCAACAAGAAACCCATTTATTTACAATTATACAAAAGTTATAAAAAGGCTGATGTATCCCATAGTACAGCCTTCCTCAACCTGGGGCGCTCCAGATGTGTTGGACTGCATCTCCCAGAATGCCCCAGCCAGGTGGCTGGGGCATTCTGGGAGTTGTAGTCCAACACATCTGGAGCGCCCCAGGTTGAGGAAGGCTGCCATAGTAGTTTAACAATAGTGGTGTTGGGTACTATAATACAATAACGCAATAATTGGAATGATATTCCTACTTAAAGACTATACAAGTCTGTAATATAGCCCAACAAAATCACACTAACACACTTTAGTATATTTGACACATTTGGCAATAACATCAGTACATAGCATATATTCACAGATATAATGAAAATAAGGTTTGTTCTTATTATATTTAGTTCTTTCCAGCATTGTAAGTTGATATTGACAGGATTTTGCAATATATTTCCTGTTTTCGCTGCTCAAGCTTCATCGGAATAAACGCTACAGAGATAAGATAATATTATTTATATAATCATCACATTCAGTCTAAATATGTCTATAATTATAAAATCAAAGCACTCATTTCTAATTCAGCCTAATAATCACTCACCCATATCAGGTTAAACTGTCAATTATGGAATATTCAACATCCTCAAAGACTTTATCGCGGGGGAGAAAACACCTCCAATTGAAGGCTGTGGAAAACCAAATATTTGGCTTTTTGGAAAATAAACATAATATTTCGTTTTCAGGGACTTACAAGGAGCTCCAAAATAAGTTACCTTACTTAGGGTGACCATATGAAAAGGAGGACAGGGCTCCTGTATCTTTAACAGTTGCATAGAACTGTTCCCCATATATATAGGGTGACCATATGAAAAGGAGGACAGGGCTCCTGTATCTTTAACAGTTGTATTGAAAAGGGAATTTCAGCAGGTGTCATTTGTATATATGAAGAACCTGGTGAAATTTCCTCTTCATCACCACAGTTAAAGCTGCAGGTGCCCTGCCCTCTTTTAAATCTGGTCACGCTAGTATAGCTCCTGCAGCTTTAACTGTTGTAATGAAGATGGAATTCCACCAGGTTCTCTATATATACAAATGACACCTGCTGAAATTCCCTTTTCTATGCAACTGTTAAAGATACAGGAGCCCTGTCCTCCTTTTCATATGGTCACCCTACATATATACAAATGACACCTGCTGAAATTCCCTCTTCATCAGAACAGTTAAAGGTGCAGGAGCTATACTAGAGTAACCAGATTTAAAAGAGGGCAGGGCACCTGCAGCTTTAACTGTTGTGATGAAGAGGAAATTTCACGAGGTTCCCCATATATACAAAGGACACCTGCTGAAATTCCCTTTTCTATGCAACTGTTAAAGATACAGGAGCCCTGTCCTCCTTTTCATATGGTCACCCTACATATATACAAATGACACCTGCTGAAATTCCCTCTTCATCAGAACAGTTAAAGGTGCAGGAGCTATACTAGAGTAACCAGATTTAAAAGAGGGCAGGGCACCTGCAGCTTTAACTGTTGTGATGAAGAGGGAATTTCACCAGGTTCCCCATATATACAAATGACACCTGCTGAAATTTCCTTTCCAATACAACTGCTAAAGATACAGGAGCCCTGTCCTCCTTTTCATATGGTCACCCTACCTTACCGGCCCATAAACCCATAATCAGGACATGAGTGCAACTTCGCCTGCCTGCCCATGTTCCCCAACAACTGGTGCACATAGGCATCCTGTCTCTGATACTGGAGGTAGCATATAGCCATCAGGGCTAGTAGCCATCGATCGCTTTATCCTCCCTGTGTCCACATTGGTGGCCGTCACTGCATGTTATGTCACTCTGCCCAAATAGCAAAGTTGTTTCAAAGTGGTGTGCGTTGCAAATTGCTGTATTTCTTCAGGAGTGAGCAGTGTAAGAATTCAAATTAAAACATATCCTGATGCCGGGGAGGTGGGGGAGAAGTGTGTTGCTCCCTGTTCTTCTTGGCACTTAATCTGATACAGAGCAGGACCAGGAGCAGTCAAGGGCAAATCTTTATGCCAGGAGACAGACCTAGTGACATACAAACAGTGTGAGCCAAATGCCTCCTCCCTGCTTAAGCTCAAGAGATCAATGAGAGAGGATCTGAAATGTAATGTTTTCCTCCTAGTCAAAAGGTGGGAAACGTTGGGTGTAAAAGAGCAGCCGTGACAAGACAACGCTGGTGTATGTCATTGCTTATATTCTTGGTTTCTTCCCCCTTCCTCCGCCCCAAATCTCTCAGCCTTTGTAGTACATCAGTAATATGGAGGTGCTTTGTGAGGAGCGATCAGTGTATGTCTGAAAAGTGAGATTAAAATATAATAAGTATAGAGACAAAACTGACTTTCTCTAAAGGGATTATATAAAGATGCCTTCGGTAATGAACCAGTTCGCACGTAACGCTAAACCATGGTTTAGGGTTACGAGGATTAGGCACAGTGCACCTTGGGCTCATGCACTCCCCCTTTCCTCCTCTGGTGCAGCTGTTGGGAGGAGATTGGAAGCTTCAGTTTCCTTTTTTAGATTAACTACACTTGAGGGTTTGGATGGCGCAATATTATTATTAATAATCATCATCATAATCTTCGAGGCTCAACTTCTACAATGCGCTCTACATAAGGCTACCTTTGTGCCTAGTCCAGAAACTTCAACTAGTTCAAAATATGGCAGCCAGACTGGTCACCAGTACAACGAGGCATGACCATATCACACCAGTTTTAAAATATCTCCACTTAGTATCTCCACTAATACCTGCCAATTAGTTTCCGGGCGAAGTATAAAGTGTTGGTTATCACCTTTAAAGCCCTACATAGTTTGGGTCCAGGCTACCTGCGGGATCGCCTTCTCCCGTACAATCCACCCCGCACACTCAGGTCCTCTGGGGAGAATTTACTCCAGCCAACAGAAACAAGGCTGACAACTATTATGCAGAGGACCTTTTCTTCTGGTGCTCCCAGATTATGGAATGGCTTGCCGGGAGGGATTCGTCAATTTAACAGTCTTCCAGATTTTAAGAAAACTATAAAGACTGATCTCTTCCGGCAGGCCTACCCAGTTGAATTTTAAGATGCCTTTTTAATAATTTGCTGCTTTTAATAATGTATTAGTTTTAAATGTTTTAATTAATTATATGTATTTTATGGTATTTGCAACTGTGTTGTACCCTGCCTCAATCCAGAAGGAGAGGCGGGTAACAAATTATTATTATTGTTATTGTTATTGTTATCGTTATTGTTATTATCATAATAATAGAGGCAAAAGCTTCCAAACTCCTCCTCTTCAGCCATGCTGGAAGTGGGGAACATGGGATCCTGTGGCTCTCTGCAGTTCATTCTTGTCACCCTAAAGAATGGCTTAGTGAAGTGGTCTTCAACTAGCCCAGATCCGCGACCCACCTTGGACTCCCAATTTGCAACATGGGACCCACTTTCACAGTTTCACAATTGCCCAACCTGGCAGATCTCACAACCCTTTTTTGGGTCATGATTCACCAGTTGAAGACCGCTGCTGCCTTAGTGTGATGCCCGGACCAGCCCAGTGTGTTTAAATGGTTTCTGCTAAGGCTGAAATGCTACATAAATGGTCAAGTATTAATTTTAGCGATCTAATGAAGTATACTCAAGCCTGTAGCAAGCCCTTACCCTGATCAATCTGTTAGCGCTTACGATATAATGATCAAAATAAGACCATTATAGCAGCTTTCTGGAGCCAACCAACACAGTTTAGGAAGGTTTCTGACAACACATGCTTTCCTGATGGTGTTGCACCTGTCCTCCTACTTGCCTCTTCTGAAACAGTGGCTTTTACTTGATTCAAGCTTCCTTCCCACAATGTTTTGTGTTTGAAAACTGAGTGTAAGAACATAAGAAGAGCCCTGCTGGATCAGACCAAGGGTCTATCTAGTCCAGCACTCTGTTCACACAGTAGCCAACCGGCTGTCGTCCACGGACCAACAAAGCAGGACAAGGTGCAACAGCACCCTCCCACCCATGTTCCCCAGCAATTGGTGCATACAGGCTTACTGCCTTGGATACTGGAGGTAGCACATAGCCATCATTGATAGCCTTTGCCTCCAGGAATTTATCCAACCCCCTTTTAAAGCCATCCAAATTGGTGGCCATCCCTACACCTTGTGGTAGTGAGTTCCATAATTTAACTAGAATCATAGAATCATAGAATAGCAGAGTTGGAAGGGGCCTACAAGGGCATCAAGTCCAACCCCCTGCTCAACGCAGGAATCCACCCTAAAGCATCCCTGACAGATGGTTGTCCAGCTGCCTCTTGAAGGCCTCTAGACAACCATCTAGGGATGCTTTAGGGTAGATTCCCGCATTGAGCAGGGGGTTGGACTCGATGGCCTTGTAGGCCCCTTCCAACTCTGCTATTCTATGATTCTAGTTAAATTATGGAATTAAACTATGCGCTTTAAATTAAACTATGTGCTGTGTAAAGAAGTCCTTCCTTTTATTTGTCCTGGATCTCCCACTAATCAGCTTCATGGGATGACCCCGGGTTCTAGTATTTTGAGAGAGGGAAAAAAATGTCTCTCTTTCTAAAAAATTAAAGGGAACTCTTCTAAACAGGTGTTGGCAAATTGTGCGTACAAATCCCATCAGCCCAAACTAGCATATCCTATAGGGTGACCCTATGAAAAGGAGGACAGGGCTCCTGAATCTTTAACAGTTGCATAGAAAAGGGAATTTCAGCAGGTGTCATTTGTATATATGGAGAACCTGGTGAAATTCCCCCTTCATCACAGCAGTTAAAGCTGCAGGAGCTATACTAGAGTGACCAGATTTAAAAGAGGGCAGGGCACCTGCAGCTTTAACTGTTGTGATGAAGAGGGAATTCCACCAGGTTCTCCATATATACAAATGACACCTGCTGCAATTCCCTTTTCTATGCAACTGTTAAAGATACAGGAGCCCTGTCCTCCTTTTCATAGGGTCACCCTAAGCATTGCCAATAGTGAGGGATGCAGCATTAAGTGCGGCATCCTGGTAGAAAAGCAGGGTACACATTAAATAAATAAATTAAATGATGGGAATTGACTTGAATATAATACCTTGTACAGCTCTTTCTGTTTAATATATTACTACAAAACACAATGTGGTTGTTTATGCAGCGGAACAAGCTTTTGTGCTCTATTGTTAAACTTTTGTTTATCTGATTAATTTTGAATTTTTAAAAAAATCTAGAACACCAGTTCTAGAGGAACACCAGTTGCCCACTCATGAGAACATCTGTGCTTTTGTCAGTGACTAAAACTACTATTTAATGCATTTTAAAGTTGCCATTTCGTTTGCACTTAAAATTGCCCTATGTTAACCCTTTCCTTTCCTTTCTCTCTCTTTTCTTTTCATGTCCCCGGGGTGTTTTGTCTGGGAACTGTAGGAGCCAACCAAAGGTAAGAGAGATTTTGATTAAAAACTTTGCACCCCGTGAAAAACTCTGATATTTATTTGGCTTTGGATTCTGTACAAAGTTATGTATTGTTTGTTTTTTTACTTCTAAATGTTCTTGTTGCTACTGTGTGAGGAAGGGAAAAAAACATTAACAACTTTTCTCTCCTTAAAAACACACCCCAAGCAACATTTTGCGTTGGCAGCCAAGACATGAGTCACAGGAACAAATGAGAAAACATCTACATTCTGAGCATTGCAGATTGTGGATGAAAGATTGGGTTGTGTATGTTTAAAAAACATCCTTTTTTCGTATTTGCATTGGTTTGATTTGCAGTTGCTGCCTTCCAGTGTTCAGTTTTTATTTGACAGTTCGCATGCAAAGCTGTCCGTCTGCTCCTTCCTCCTGTTCTCTATAGCAGCCTTCCTCAACCTGGGGTGCTCCAGATGTGTTGGACTGCATCTCCCAGAATGCCCCAGCCAGGCTGGGGCATTCTGGGAGTTGTAGTCCAACACATCTGGAGCGCCCCAGGTTGAGGAAGGCTGCTCTATAGGTTTCCTTTCTCCTTTAACAATTTCTTATCTTCAAGTGTGGGTCATGATTTGGGGCGGGACGGAGGGAAGGAATAATCTATGGTGAATACTGAGGTCCTGTTTGACCATCTTCATTCAGCATGCACTCACACATGAGGAGGGTAGCCAGGATGATCAGGGGTCTGGAAACAAAGCCCTATGAGAGATTGAAAGAACTGGGCATGTTTAGCCCGGAGAAGAGAAGATGGAGGGGAGACATGAGAGCACTCTTCAAATACTTAAAAGGTTGTCACACAGAGGAGGGCCATGATCTCTTCTCGATCCTCCCAGAGTGCAGGACACAGAATAACGGGCACAAGATAAAGGAAGCCAGATTCCAGCTGGACATCGGGAAAAACTTCCTGACTGTTAGAGCAGTACAACAATGGAATCTGTTACCTAGGGAGGTTGTGGGCTCTCCCACACTAGAGGCCTTCAGGAGGCAGCTGGACAACCAGGGATTCTTTAGGGTGGATTCCTGCATTGAGCAGGGGGTTGGACTCGATGGCCTTGTAGGCCCCTTCCAACTCTGCTATTCTATGATTCTATGTAGCCATTGCCCACTGGTTTTCCCAGGGCATTTCTGAATGAGTGTAGGAGTTGGAAGCTCCTTTAATCCTTTGGCTCCAATTAGAGACGCCTGACAATTTTATTTTTGCTCACAAAATATGTGAGCATGCCTCGTTTGAAGTTCTGAACGCAAGCCTGTGCCTGGTGAAAACATTTGCAAATTGTCATAGACTCATAGAATTAGGGTGACCCTATGAAAAGGAGGACAGGGCTCCTGTATCTTTAACAGTTGTAGAGAAAAAGGATTTTCAGCAGGTGTCATTTGTATGCATACAGCATCTGGTGAAATTCGCTCTTCATCGCAATAGTTAAAGCTGAAGGTGCCCTCCTCTCTTTTGTATCTGGTCAAGACGGCAGGACTCCTGCAGCTTTAACTGTTATGATGAAGACAAAATTTCACCAGGTGCTACATCAGTAGTTACCAAAGTGGGCGGTACTGCCTGCTTGGGGGCGGTGTGATTGCATACGGGGCGTTAAGAGGCAAAGGGGCGGCAGGGGGGGCGCTCAAGGTGGTCTTTTCCGTACCAGGAATTTTGGTTACAGAAGGAAATTTCTGATCGCTCTCCTGCACTATGGAGAGTGGTTCAGAAGCCCCTGGTTGCATTTCCAACATCATATTTGGTGGGATGTGATTTTAGTGTGGTCTGCCTACCTCTCTTCAAGCAAAGAAATGGACTCCAGATTACTAAACGTGGTGATTTAAGACTCATGTTAAGTGACTTTAAACCAGACATTGGGAAACTGGTATCACTTCATCAAGCCCATCCATCCCATTAAGGATTTACAGAAGAGTGAGGTACTCTACCCTAGTTACTAAATGTGATATTTAATATTCTTGCTAAAAGACTATCAGACTTTGAAAAGATGATATCACTGGATCAAGTTCATCCATTAGTTTTAATTGAATAATCTAAAAAAATGTAATTGGATTTCGAATAAATATTCAATTAATTGTTACTGTTTTGAATTTTATTGTTATTATCTTCCTTAGTGGGTCGTTGAAAACCGCTATTCTGAATAATGATTTTTATAGGGTAGGGTAGGGGGCACTGGGCATGAGTTTGTGGAACCAAGGGGGGTGGTTACCTGAAAAAGTTTGGGAACCATTGTGCTACATGCATTGAAATGACACTTGCTGAAATTCCTTTTTCTATACAACTTTAAAGGTACAGGAGCCCTGTCCTCCTTTTCATATGGTCACCCTAATAGAATAGTAGAGTGGGAAGGGGCCTATAAGGCCTTCGAGTCCAACCCCCCGCTCAGTGCAGGAATCCACCACCTTAAAGCATACCTGACAGATGGTCAAACATGTGCTTGCACTTGTCTTGTTCCTGATTCCTAGTCTGATTTGTGCAAATTTCCTAATTTGTGCAAATTTCCTCAGTAAACTGAAGTTTAATCTGTGGAGGAAATTTGGGCAGGTTTGCAAAAATCTCAGTTTCCTCTGCCGAGGGAACTGCACTGGCTGCCTATTCGCTACCGGGCCAGGTTGAAGGTTCTTGTACTTGTGTACAAAGCCCTAAACAACTTGGGACCAGGATACCTGAGAGAGCTCTGCCTTCTCCTTTACCAACCTGCCCGGTCGCTGAGGTCATCCAAGGGCCTGCTGGTGGTGGTTCCACATAGATCCATCCTCCGATTGGAATCCACCAGGGGAAGAGCCTTCAGCGTGGTGGCCCCCCTCCTGTGGAACTCCCTGCCTCTGGAGGTCAGGCAGGCGCCAACCTTGTACTCCTCTCGGCGCCTCCTGAAAACATCTTTATTCCAAGAAGCCTTTCTTTAACATGCAGCCTTGGATTTCTGTTTTTGCTTCTTTTTAAATTTTGTTTTAACTGTTTTATTCTGTTTTTATTTTCATTTTACCTTGTACACCGCTCCGAAATTTTTCAATGGGGAGTGGTATATAAATATTCTAAAAAACAAATAAATAAATAAATAAATAAATTGTATGGGAGAAGGCGATCCCACAGGTAGCCCGGACCCAAACCATGTAGGGCTTTAAAGGTGATAACCAACACTTTATACTTCGCCCGGAAACGAATTGGCAGCCAGTGAAGAGATTTTAAAACTAGTCCTTCATGCCCTTGCTTGCTCAGAATGTGGCCCTTGTTGAAGACCAGAAGCCCTATGTATGCTTAGACTGCTTTCCCCAACCTGGCGCCCTCTGGATGTGTTGGACTACAACTCACATCATTTGGCCATGCTGGCAGGGGATTATGGGAGTTGTAAACCATTACCCCTAGAGGGCGGGCCCCAGGTTGTTGAAGAATGTTCTAAGAGATACAGTTGGGCAACCATGGTTTGGGAGCTGGATCTCAGAAACTGCTTTCAGTATGGCTTTACTCAGCTATCATTCAGCTCATTGTGTGGTTTGTAAATAGACTTTCATAAGGCGTCTCTGGTTTATATTTCTGCAGGTGTTTGCCTACGATCACTGCTTCTGGTCTATGGATGAAGCGATGAAAGAAAAATATGCAGGTAGTGTTGTAGGTCTGAGTGACTCCGGTGGGCAGGAACGTCTTACTGACCTAGCAAAATATTTGTCTGTGGCCCCAAAGCTTTCACAGTCAGTCTCCTGGACTCAAGTTGCCTTCCCTACTGCCAGCACAACTCTGCAAGACATCCTCAGAAGGCGGCAACAAGGGAGACGGCCTTCTCGGTGGTGTCCCCCTCCCCAATTATGGGAATGATCACCCCAAAGAGGCCCACCTGGTGCCAACGCTGTTAACTTTTCAGTGCCTGGTTAAGACCTCTCTCTTTTCTAAGGCCGTTGGCAGCGTATGATGAGTTTCAGATAGTCCTAGATTTGGCTTATGGTTATGCTTGACTGTTCAAAGTTATTTTTACACATCTGTTGTCTCTATGTATACTGTCGGTTTGTGTGTTTTATGTAAATAGTTCTTCGTATACTGTATTTTTATGATTTTTAATCTTTGTAAACCGCTCAGAGAGCTTCAGATATGGGGTGGTATAGAAATGAAATAATAATGAGAATGAGAATCATACTAACAAGACAATACCTTGAAACCGACCGGACATAACCGTTCTAGACAAAAAAAGAAAAAAACACTTACCTCATCGACATAGGAATACCGAATGACAAAAATGTTGTAGAAAAGGAAGAGGAAAAAAGAGAAAAATATGCACCACTGGCCATGGAATTCAAAGAACTATGGCAACAGGGAAAGGTCACAATTATTCCGTTAGTCACATCAGTCACCGGCATCACATCAAAAAAATATACAGAAACTGGGCCTACCAAAATACATCCACACCAACATCCAGAAAGCAGTCGTAATTAAAACATGCTGAATTGTCAGGAAATTCCTGATTCCGTAAAAGACGGCAATGACTTGGCAAAGCCAATCATGTCCGTCTAGAAAAAAAAGAGGTGATGATAATAATAAATAACAACTACCCTTTAAAAGAAGCATAACACTTGTGGCCAGCAACAGAGCCAAAAAAAGAAAGAAGCAAAAAAACCCCAGATGGTCCGGGCCCCCTCCTCCTGGTTATAATAGGGATCTATAATGGGAGTTGAATGATGCTAATTGATTTCCGTAAGGGCCAAAGCAGATGTTACATGGTGTCTCTTGTTACTTCCCTACACCTTTTAACTGGCATGCCACCTGTCCCTTCCCTCCAAGGCTGCAGGCATGGTTCTGTCCGTGCCGGCTATGATGGGGAGGGAGCAGGAAGCTCGGATTCCTGGGTCCACAGTTGGAGTACTGACTCCGAACTTGGATCCAGGAATCCAAACTATTCTATGGCCCTGCAGGCCCTGCCTAGGGGATATTATTATTATTATTATTATTATTATTATTATTATTATTATTCGTTTTATTACAGTCAACAGACCACTAAAACGTATGAAAACACATAATAAATATTTAAAATACATGGAATTAAAACAGAGTATGATTGCATGAAGCCTCCTTAAAGTTCTGTACTATTTATTTATTGTTTATTAATTAATTACATTTCTATACCGCCCAATAGCCAGAGCTCTCTGGGCGGTTCACAAAAATGAAAAACATTCAAAGTATAAAACCACAGTATAAAACCCATAATATAAAATACAATATAAAAGCTCAACCAGATAGAAACAGCAGCAATGCAAAATGACAAATTTAAAACACCGAGTTGAAATTTATTTATAGACTGTTAAAATGCTGGGAGAATAAAAAGGTCTCCACCTGGCGTCTAAAAGCATATAATGTAGCGGCCAAGCGAACCTCCTTAGGGAGCTCATTCCACAGCCGGGGTGCCACAGCAGAGAAGGCCCTGCTCCTGGTAGCCACTAGTAGCAAAAGGAAGTCCTGCCACCATAACTGATCTGGTAATAATTGCCTGATTAAGAAATTTAGCAACTTGTTCGGTGGTACGCTTATCTTGAGCCTGTAAAAGGACCGACATAAGGATCACGGACGATCGTCCAAGTTATCGTTGCGTGAAAGGATGGATAAGGGCTTTTCTTGCTTCCTGATAGAAGCTGCAGTTGAATAATACATGGGAGATAGATTCCACCTCCTTGTTGTTACAGGGGCAGATAGTGGAACTTTCCCAAATCTGCCCTCCATTACCCTAGAAGGCATAGCATTAAGCCTTGCTAGGGAAAATGCCCTCCTATATTTGGGTATAGATAACCAGCTTAAATACGGAGGTACACTGTTTTGGTCATGATCCCGTAGCCCCAAGGTATACGGGGAACATGGGCCCCGTGCAGTTTGCTGTAGCTCCTGTGTATCAATGTCCAGGAGTCTCTGCTTAATGATCCTTTTGGCGCTACCCAGGTCCAGGGATAATAGATGGTCATGGGAGAGCCCTATGGTGGTAAGTTTTAGCTGAATTGCTTTCACCCATGGAGATTTATAAGAGTCCGACCAGACCATGGAGGTGAGCGAATTAGGGATAGGACTTAAATTGCAACGGAGGCAGAAATAGAGTGTATGTATCCACCCTATACATTTTAGGGTACTCAGCCCAACTTCCAGATTTAAGACTGCACTAGCAACACATCTTGGAACTCCAAATATTGGCCTTAGAAAGGAAGATTGAACACCTTCCAGTTAGTTCTTATAAAGAGGAAGCCACATCGGGGCACCAAATAGAAATTGGGACACCATCTTTGCAGCATTATTATTATTATTATTATTATTATTATTATTATTATTATTATTATTATTGCATTTGTATACCGCCCCACAGCCGAGGTGGTTTACATAAGCTAAAAAACCCTTAAAAACAATATACAAAAATTAAAACCCACAAAAACATACAATATACACATACATGTAACAGCTTTTAAAAAAACACTATGAGCCTAAAAAAACCCAGACCCAGGCTAATTACGTATTGTTAAATGCCTGGGAGAAGAGAAAAGCATTAATGGAAGTATAGCTTCCAAATCACGTGAGGTACTGGTTCCTCTCTATTTGGCCCTGGTTAGGCCTCATCTAGAGTATTGTGTCCAGTTCTGGGCTCCACAATTCAAGAAGGACGCAGACAAGCTGGAGCGTGTTTGGAGGAGGGCAACCAGGATGATCAGGGGTCTGGAAACAAAGCCCTATGAAGAGAGACTGAAAGAACTGGGCATGTTGAGCCTGGAGAAGTGAAGATTGAGGGGAGGCATGAGAGCACTCTTCAAATACTTAAAAGGTTGTCACACAGAGGAGGGCCAGGATCTCTTCTCGATCCTCCCAGAGTGCAGGACACGGAATAACGGGCTCAAGATAAAGGAAGCCAGATCCCAATAGAGTCCAGTGCTGTGCAGGATTACACAGTCATGCTCATTACACAGAGGAGGGCCAGGATCTCTTCTCGATCCTACCAGAGTGCAGGACATGGAATAACGGGCTCAAGTTAAAGGAAGCCAGATTCCAGCTGGACATCAGGAAAAACTTCCTGACTATTAGAGCAGTACGACAATGGAATCAGTTACCTAGGGAGTTTGTGGGCTCTCCCACACTAGAGGCCTTCAAGAGGCAGCTGGACAACCATCTGTCAAGGATGCTTTCGGGTGGATTCCTGCATTGAGCAGGGGGTTGGACTCGATGGCCTTGTAGGCCCCTTCCAACTCTGCTATTCTATGATTCTATGATTCTAAGTGTGTCCTTATTTTCGTGCGTGATAAGAAGAGAAGATTGTGGGGAGACATGATAGCACTCTTCAATTACTTAAAAGGTTGTCACACAGAGGAGGGCCAGGATCTTTTCTTGATCCTCCCAGAGTGCAGGACACAGAATAACGGAATAACGGGCTCAAGTTAAAGGAAGCCAGATTCCAGCTGGACATCAGGAAAAACTTCCTGACTGTTAGAGCAGTACGACAATGGAATCAGTTGCCTGGTGAGGTTGTGTTCTCCCACACTAGAGGCTTTCAAGAGGCAGCTGGACAACCATCTGTCAGGGATGCTTTAGGGTGGATTCCTGCATTGAGCAGGGGGTTGGACTCGTTGGCCTTGTAGGCCCCTTCCAACTCTGCTATTCTATGATTCTATGAAAAGTCTTGACCTGGCGCTGAAAAGATAACAGTGTTGGTGCCAAGGTGGGCGTCGTCAGGGAGGTTGTTCCACAATTGGGGGGCCACCACAGAGAAGTCCCTCTCTCTCGTTGCCGTCCTCCGAACTTCCCTCGGAGCATGCACCCGGAGGAGGGCCTTCGATGTTGAGCGTAGTGTATGGGTAGGATCATATAGTGTTGCTCTCTTAAAAAAAAAAGTTACTTGAAGATGCAAAGTGTCACAGAGGCCACAACTTTCCTCTAGGCTAGAGATTTGGCTCAAGAGCCCTGAGTGTTCACGCTGCCTCAGTGTGATCCAAATACGAGGTTGGTTTAAACACAGAGTAACTCACAAGGGAGTTCCTGGAGAGTTCTGTGCCGTCAAGATGAATATCTGATCTGTGGCTTCCATCCTGAAACGTTTCGCTTTCTTTGGACAGACATGAAAGGCGTCCATGCTTTCATATGGTGTGCCTTGCGGGTGTTTGAAGTCTTGAGGGTCTTATCAAAGGCGATTTACAAGTCCTTCCTCTGCCCCAATAATCTGAACCCTTTTGTTCTAATTTTAGGCCAAGATGTTGTTTTCAAGTGCCTTGGAGAAAACATACTCCAGAATGCTTTTGAAGGCTACAATGCGTGTATCTTTGCCTATGGACAGACGGGTAAGCTGAGAAAAGAGACACGTTTCTGGTTATCTAACATTATGCTTTAACAGGTTTGTCCGGCCTTCCCCCCTATAAAACAGCACAGAAAAGAATAAATCCTCATATGGCTTTGGCACCACAATTAGGGTGACCCTATGGAAAGGAGGACAGGGCTCCTGTCGCTTTAACAGTTGTATCAAAAAGGGAAATTCAGCAGGTGTCATTTGTACGTATGCAGCACCTGGCGAAATTCCCTCTTCATCACAACAGTTAAAGCTGCAGGAGCCCTTCCTTCTTGACCAAATACAAAAGAAGGCAGGGCTCCTGCAGCTTTAACTGTTGCGATGAAAAGGGAATTTCACCAAGTGCTGCATGTGTACAAATGGCACCTGCTGAAATTCCCTTTTCTATATAAAGATACAGGAGCCCTGGCCTCCTTTCTAACCACAATAGATGGAGTGGTACGTCACACTGTACTCTTCCCTCTGAGACTAGCTCTAAACTGCAGACCTCATGGCCACAATATCTCACCTAGTTTTTGGACGTTTCTGTTCTTCCCCTGTTTTTTACCACCTAGCTTGATGAAGAATCCTGGAGAACCCGAAAGCTTGCTCACTCTCTTGCGGCATTTTGAGTGGTCCTAATGGATATTGCCCAACAATGGGTTTTGGATCCCTTGGGTAGCTTTCCTTTGCTAGTATGGTGTTGCACTCATCCTTGCAAGGTGAGCCCATGCCACACCCCTTGGGGAGAGTTGCAGATTTGGGGGGTGTTTTGGGGGGCTGCAGCAGGAAGGAAAGGGAAGGAAAACTCAGAATTAGCCGCTGGCGTTTGGTGAAGGGAGGGGCTGCCTTCAGTCTTGCATGGACTACTCTTTTTTCAATAAAAAATTATTATCCCAATAGAGTCCAGTGCTGTGCAGGATTACACAGTCATGCTCATTACACAGAGGAGGGCCAGGATCTCTTTTCGATCCTCCCAGAGTGCAGGACACGGAATAACGGGCTCAAGTTAAAGGAAGGCAGATTCCAGCTGGACATCAGGAAAAACTTCCTGACGGTTAGAGCAGTACGACAATGGAACCAGTTACCTAGGGAGGTTGTGGGCTCTCCCACACTAGAGACATTCAAGAGGCAGATGGACAACCATCTGTCAGGGATGCTTTGGGGTGGATTCCTGCATTGAGCAGGGGGTTGGACTCGATGGCCTTGTAGGCCCCTTCCAACTCTGCTATTCTATGATTCTGTGAAATCACGCGAATATGTCCCATTTGCAATCCCACATGCGAGCAGCAGTGCTTCCCCCCCAAGAAATGTTTGCACTTTGAAACATGCATTTTTCAAGAAATACAGATGTTCACGCTTTAGTCCGTGGGTGGAAAGTGCTCACTTTTGGAAAATAAACACAAAAGGCACACTTTTCCCATTGAATGAGCCGACCAAGAGATTGAAAATGGGAGGCAGCCAAACTGAGCTTGAACGTGGTTTTGGGGGCATTTAGGTAAGCTCAAAACCTGCTGGTTCTCCCATCCCTAGTCGCAGTTATGACATGTGTGTGTATGGGGTGGGTGGGTGGGACAGGACTGAAAATTCCCTCTCCTGCCCATCAAACTTTGACAGGTTTTTAATGTGAATAAATGGTGAACCCACGAGTAGGAGCTCTGGGATATTTGTTACGTACAGATGCAGCAAAACACTGCCCTTGACTTACTCACCTGCCGGGATTCATTCCCACATCACCATCTCCTGCCCACCCAGGGACTGTTCCTGACTCAAGCGCAGCTTTACCAGAAGAGGGAGAGGCAGCAGATAGGACAAGTCCCATGCTCCCCAGTTTAATTTGAGCAATGAGTTTTATTTCGGTGTGTTGCTGCTTTTCTGTGGTGGCAGAAAGCAAAGACGGTGATAGTTTATTAACGAGGCTGGGTCTGTAACCTGTTTAACTTCCCCAAATTCAATTAAACGTAACACAATTCCTAGAAACTGCAGCAGTTTATTTACACTTCGTAGGGCTGGGAAAGTCAGGTCTCAGCCCATTGATGTTTGTGCAAGAGTGCATCTACCCGCTGAGCCTCTTCCGTGAATTCAGGAGAATTTTGTTTCTTCTTTTGCCCTCTAACTATTAAATGACCCTTGATGTTCTAAATCTTCTTGGGGACTTGTTTATAAAGCTGCTGAAAAGCTCTTCCTTTATCTCTGGGTAGCCCTAACCTAGGGTGACCCTATGAAAAGGAGGACATGGCTCCTGTATCTTTAACAGTCGCATAGAAAAGGATATTTCAGCAGGTGTCATTTGTATATATGGAGAACCTGGTGAAATTCCCTCTTCATCACAACAGTTAAAGCTGCAGGAGCTATACTAGAGTGACCAGCTTTAAAAGAGGGCAGGGCACCTGCAGCTTTCACTGTTGTGATGAAGAGGAAATTTCACCAGGTTCCCCATATATACAAATGACACCTGCTGAAATGTCCTATTATTATTATTATTATTATTATTATTATTATTATTATTATTTATATAGCACCATCAATGTACATGGTGCTGTACAGAGTAAAACAGTAAATAGCGGGACCCTGCCGCATAGGCTTACATTCTAATAAAACCATGATAAAACAATAAGGAGGGGAAGAGAATGCAAACAGGCACAGGGTAGGGTAAACAGGCACAGGGTAGGGTAAAACTAACAGTATAAAGTCAGAACAAAATCAAGTTTTAAAAGCGTTAGGAAAAAGAAAAGTTTTTAGCTGAGCTTTAAAAGCTGCGGTTGAGCTTGTAGTTCTCAAATGTTCTGGAAGAGCGATCCAGGCGTAAGGGGCAGCAGAAGAAAATGGACGAAGCCGAGCAAGGGAAGTAGAGACCCTTGGGCAGATGAGAAACATGGCATTAGAGGAGTGAAGAGCATGAGCGGGGCAATAGTGTGAGATGAGAGAGGAGAGATAGGAAGGAGTTTTCAATACAACTGTTAAAGATACAGGAGCCTTGTCCTCCTTTTCATATGGTCACCCTACCTAACCCTAACCCTAACCTCTGCCTTCCTTAAAATATGATTCCATCCTTATCGGTGCAGGGTCTGGAAAATCTTACACGATGATGGGCACAGCCGACCAGCCTGGACTGATTCCTCGTCTCTGCAGCACTCTCTTCGAAAGAGCCCAGAAAGAGGAGAGCGAGGAGCAGAGTTTTAAAGTGGAGGTGTCCTACATGGAGATTTACAACGAGAAAGTCAGAGATCTGCTGGACCCAAAGGGGTAAGGAGGACTTTGGCGAAGGCTGAAAATGCAGGCGACCTGGCCATCTAGTCATTTGAAGGGCATGGAGGCCTCCTCCCTTCCTGCATTCCTCAGAGCAAGGGGAGGCAGCTGAAGTAACTTGTCCTGGAGGAAGATTTGTTTATGGGGGAGAGCTGTCGCTCAGTGGTAGAACACATCCTTTGCCTGCTAAAGGTACCAGATTCAACCTCCAGCATCTGGAGCCACTGTGGTGTAGTGGCTAGAGTGTCGGACTAGGAGTCGGGAGATCCGGGTTCTAGTCCCCACTCAGCCATGGAAACCCAACGGGTGACTTTGGGCCAATCACAGACTCTCAGCCCAGCCTACCTCACAGGGTTGTTGTTGTGAGGTTTAAAATGAGAAGAGGTAGAGAATTCTGTACGCCACCTTCAGTTCCTTGCAGGAAAAAAAAGCAGGATATAAATGCAATAATAAATGAATAAAATAAATAAATCTCCTGGTGGGGCTGGAAAAGAATCCTGCCTGGGACACTACAGACCCGCTAGTCATCATTTTGTCATCAGTATGGAGCAGGATGGCCCAGTGGTTTGATTCAGAACTGGGCAACTTCGCACGTGCCTAGTAATTCAGGAGGCACTGAGACTTGACGTGGGAAATCCATGATCAGGATCTCCCGTGTTTTTTTAAAAAGTTAACGGCAGCCTTTGGGACTTCCAGTCAGATGGGTGTCATGGCGCTGGGCAGAGAGGGTTAATCTCAATGACATTTCCCTCTTGTGGGCGGGGGGAAGATACAGGTCTCTTCCCTGTATGGCTGTCGTGTCTAGCTCTGCTCCCCCTGGGTTGGAAGAAGGTGTTTCAGGTGATCAATCAGAATCAGACTCTGAAGTAGAGGAGTCGGTGCCAGAAACAGGCCAGCCTGTACCAGTGGGGAAGAAAGCTGTCACGGGCTCTTCACCAGCTGGGAATGTACCCTCTCCAGAGCTTATCTTCTCAAGGGCAAACAATACACAGTCAGTGGGAAGCCAATATTCTTCCGAGGGGAAGGGCACCGACAGGTTAGCCAATCCTAGACTACCCCGCAGACTAAAACGGGCGGAGCTAAAGGAAGGCGAGAGAAAGTCAGCCCGGCTGGCATCCCGTTAGAAGCTGCCTCAGAACTAGTCTCTCTGAAGTTGGGAAAGGGCTTCCCATTCTTCTTAAAAGGACAATTGTCTCGCTTAGTTTGCGTCGTTTTGCCTAGGGGAAAGTTCCTAGAGATTAGGCTCTCTTCAGGTGAGAAGAGATGTTTATTGCTTGAATAAAGCTTTTTAGATTATTTAGCGGACCTCGTTATTGTCTCCCAAGAAGGCAGGAGATTTTGAGAAACACGACAGTGGCATAGCTTTTGAGTCTCAGGAGAGGCAGGGGTGGGGGGATCTAAATAGGCTCAAAAGTTGCTCCAGTACACAAAACAAGCTAACCTGTTTTGCTTTCTTTTTATTCCTCGGGACCAACGTAACCTCTGCCTTGCATGTACTTGAACATCAAGAACCATGAATAGTAGTTCACTTCGACTTCACTGTTCATTTGGCAAGGGGTTTGCCGTCCTTATCTCTTCCATCTGTTTGCTAACATTGTACAACTGCATTTTTCTTGTAACGCCTTGCGCAACGCGAGTTACTTCCCGCAAGCTGGGTGCTGAAAGTGTTTGGCAAAATATGCCTTGACTTGAAACACAGTGGGTGCATTCGAGCCAGAGTTAAACACCCTAAGATTTCCAGAGGAACGATTGAACGTGCCGGAGCCTCCTTTTTGGAAATCAAAGCAACTTAGGCCGTTGCTAGAGGAGGACTTAGCCCGGTGTGAGGCCCGGGCTCCCTGCTGTGCATCCAGTTGACGCACAGGGGATCCCGGGGTCAGGCCGGGCTAAGTCCTCCCTTGACCTGGGATAACCGGATCCGCTTATGGCCCGGCTTTTCTGCAGCCCTGGGCTGAGGCCAGGGCTGTGGAAGGTCTAGTGACTTCTGTGGCTTTTCCCGGTGGCTGCTCGCTTACTCGCGAGTAGCTGGGAGAAGTCGCGCACTGGGCACAGCATTCCATAGGAGCGCCATGCCCATCGGGCCGGGGGGGGGATCACCGGGGGGGGAGATGGGGGCCTGGGGAAAGAGCAGACTCGGCAGGAGAGATGGGGGGGGAAGAGCGGAGCCAGGGTGGGGAGATCACAGACGGGGGGGGGGGCGCGGAGGGGGCATCGGACATGGTAGGCGGGTGATCGGGTGGGCAAGGTGAGTGGGCTGGCGAATGGGCAGGGGGGGCATCAGACATGGCGGACGGGGGGGAAGAATGGGGCCAGGGCATGGCGAGCGGGGACGAGCATGGCGAGCGGGTGGAGGACAAGCGAGCGGGCAGGGGGGCATCAGACATTGTGGGGGGAGAAATCAGGGGCAGGGGGAGCGGGGAACCTTTTATTTTTTAAAAAAAAAACTACTTATTTTTCCGTTGGTGCACTCCTGCGCACATGGCCCTTTAAGATGAAAAAAACTGGAGGACGCGATGGGGCTTCCCCTTGCCCCGTCGCGTGTTTACGTCTAGCTAGGGGCGACGGCCCGCGCCAGCTGCAGCGCGGCCTTGCCCCGACTCCCCACCGGATTATCAGGTAGGTCTAGCAAGGCCCATAGAAGCGCTCGACTCTGGCTGGATCTTGCCCGACGTTTGAAAGAAAAGTAACGCCTTGTTCTATGTTTGCTTCTGCAACAGGAGCCGCCAGTCCTTAAAAGTCAGGGAGCACAACGTGTATGGACCTTACGTAGACGGGCTTTCGAAACTGGCTGTGGCCAGTTACAAGGTAAACAAAGCAATTGTAATGGGCCCGTTCTAATAACGTTCAATGAGATCCTCATCCTCATCATCACAAATTTAGTTGTGTGCCATTTTTCTGCAAGCGTTTCTGCCCAAAGCAGGTTATGATACATTTACTTATTTATTTATTTATTTATTTATTTATTTATTGCACTTCTATACCGCTCCCATAGCCAAGGCTCTCTGGGCGGTTCACAGAAATTCTAAAACTGATATAAAAACGAGTATACAAAATTTAAAATCCTAAAACACAGAACATACACACATAAAGCATTAAAATCCGTTAAAAAAAACCCTAAACATGTGGGTGATTAAGATGCGCCGCCATATGCCTGGGCAAAGAGGAAAGTCTTAACCTGGCGCCAGAAAGATAGCAGCGTTGGTG
Source organism: Elgaria multicarinata webbii (assembly GCF_023053635.1). Taxonomy (NCBI): domain Eukaryota; kingdom Metazoa; phylum Chordata; class Lepidosauria; order Squamata; family Anguidae; genus Elgaria; species Elgaria multicarinata. The sequence continues at coordinate 5,642,452 of NC_086174.1, read as the reverse complement.
CCAGGCGAGCCTCGTCAGGGAGATCATTCCACAGTCTGGGGGCCACCACCAAAAAGGCCCTGTCCATAAGGAAAAGCACACACCAGTGGCTCAGCGCAGATGTAACAATCCCAGTCTGGTTAAAGGGATGCAGAAACAGAGGCCTGGGGCTCTCTTGGGTCCATGCCCAGCCCTCTGGGCTTCCCCAAATAGACATGCACCCTTCCCTTCCTCCCTGCTCAATCATTTGGTTGTTTTTCAGCTTTTGTGCAGTTTTTCCCCCATTTTAAAAGGTTGAAATGCCTCTCCTAAGGCTGGCAGCTAGCGCCTTAAGCTAAACTGTGCTGCTACTTAAGCCCTGCCCCCTTTTGCCTTTGGCTCCACCCCCTTTGCATTTGGCCCTGTCCATCACTGGACTGCGGCCCTCAAGAGCTTCTTAGAATCATAGAATAGCAGAGTTGGAAAGGACCTACAAGGCCATCGAGTCCAACTCTCTGCTCAATGCAGGAATCCACCCTAAAGCATCCCTGACAGATGCTTGTCCAGCTGCCTCTTGAAGGCCTCGAGTGTGGGAGAGGCCACAACCTCCCTAGGTAACTGGTTCCATTGTCGTACTGCTCTAACAGTCAGGAAGTTTTTCCTGCTTTCCAGCTGGAATCTGTCTTCCTGTAACTTGAGCTCGTTATTCCGTGTCCTGCACTCTGGGAGGATCGAGAAGAGATCCTGGCCCTCCTCTGTGTGACCACCTTTTAAGTATTTGAAGAGTGCTATTGGTCTGTCAGGATCTGGCCTTTTGTCCCCAGTGTGGGGGACTGGGTTTTGTAGCCTGGATCATGGGAATGAGTTGTGTGTCCCTATGTGCTCACCCCTGCCCTTCCTCCCCTCATATGATTGGCTTCTCTGATGCTAAGGGTGCAATCCCATGCATGTTCAGACAGAAAAAAGTCCTACAACTCCCATCATTCCCCAGCCAGCTTGCTTAGACAGAAAAAAAATTCTACAACTTACAACATTTCCCAGCCAGCATGGCTGGCTGGGGAATCTTAGGACTTTTAGGACTTGTTTCCTATCCAAACTGGCCTAGGATTACACCTGTAGTTTCTTAACGAAGTATCGGGGCTTCCGATCTGTTTTAAGCATTGCTGAGAAACCAGGATCTGATCCCACCCTTCTCATTTATGAGAGCCGTCAGCAACACAAAGCTGTACACCTCCCTTTCAGATATAAAGATCAGTCGTACAGCTTCTTCTTCTTCTTCTTCTTCTTCTTCTTCTTCTTCTTCTTATTATTATTATTATTATTATTATTATTATTATTATTATTATTATTATCCCGCCTTTTGCCCAATACTGGGCTTCAAGGCGGCCTTACAAAGTTTAAAACATATATATATAGTGTGTGTGTGTGTGTGTGTGTGTGTGTGTATACGTTTTTAAAAACACACAACAAAATAATAAGTCATTAACATACAGGGGTGGGGGCAGATTACTCTCCAAAGGCCTGCTGGAACAAACAAGTTTTAGCCTGCTTCCGAAAGCCCATCAAGGAGGGAGCCAGTCTAGCTTCCCCGGGAAGAGAGTTCCAGAGCACTGGAGCAGCCACCGAGAAGGCCCTGTCCCATGTTCCCACCAAGCACTCCTGTGAAGATGGTGGGACTGAAAGAAGGGCCTCGCCAGAAGATCTCAAAGCATGGGCAGGCTCATAAGGGAGAATACGGTCTTTCAGATAACCTGGACCCAAGCCATATAGGGCTTTGTAGGTCATAACCAGCACTTTGAATTGTGCCCAGAAACAGACTGAAAGTCAGTGGAGCTGTTTTAACAGGGGAGCTGTTTTTCCTTAGCCTATCCTAAGCAAACAGCTTAGACAACAGGCGCGAGTCCATATAACTGAATGTCTCTCCGTGGGGGAAACTCCCTGCACATAGAAAATTAGTCTGTCAGGGAGAAAGGGTTCTAGGGAAGTTCCCTCTGGTTTTCTAATTTACTGTGTGGTGTGTTTGTGTGGGTACATACTCCCGTATGTACCTGCTCCAACCCTAAGGTCATCCTCAGGGTCCTTCTCCGCGAGCCCCTGCCAAAGGAAGTGAGGCAGGTGGCTACCAGGAGCAGGGCCTTCTCTGCTGTGGCACCCCGGCTGTGGAATGAGCTCCCTAAGGAGGTTCGCTTGGCACCTACATTATATGCTTTTAGACGCCAGGTGAAGACCTTTTTATTCTCCCAGCATTTTAACAGTCTATAAATAAATTTTAACTTGGTGTTTTAAATTTGTAATTTTGCATTGCTGCTGTTTTTATCTGGTTGAGCTTTTATATTGTATTTTATATTATGGTTTTATACTGTTGTTTTATACTTTGAATGTTTTTAATTTTTGTGAACCGCCCAGAGAGCTCCGGCTATTGGGCAGTATAGAAATGTAATAAATAAATTTATTTTATTTATTTATTTATTACATTTCTATTCCGCCCAATAGCCGGAGCTCTCTGGGCGGTTCACAAAAATATTCCAGTCTTCCTCAATCTGCTTCCCTCTGGGTGCTTTGGACTACAACTCCCATCATTCCTGACAGTTGGCCATGCTATCTTGGGCTGATGGGAGTTGAAGTCCACAATGTCTGGAGGGCACCAGGTTGGGGAAGGCTAGTATAGTTCAACTCATGCAATCCCCCCCCCCCCCCCCCACCAGCCTGCAGTCTGTGCTCTTAAGTCAGGCCTGGCCGAGAACTGTCTGCTTGAGCGGCCGTGATTTTCCAAGATCCCACTGATGCAGCTTTCTACTTAAGATACTTGAAGTGCTTTGCCTTTAACACGCTGCTGTCTTTCCACGGATGGGACGCCTCCTTGCAGCGATGCCCTTATGGAGCTCATGAACTGCACTTAAAATATTTATAGCTCCGTGGCTTGTAAGGCATGCGAAAATCACCTGTGCGCCTCATTTCTCTCTCTCCCCCCCCCCCCCCATAGAGATTACGGATATGATATACAGTAGAGGTTGCACATAAAGGCCTTGCAGAACTGCT